>NC_090449.1:643318695-643622237 GCF_031143425.1 Pleurodeles waltl
TGAGGCTATAGGGTGCAGTTCTTCCTTGTAGGTCAGCAGGAATATACTTTCCTTGTGCCAGGGGCTCCCCTAAATACTGAACTTAGGGATGTTTCAGAGAGTGTATGGTAATAGTCAATGGGCTACTTACCGTGTGGGTCACTATACACTCTACATGTCCACTTCCTGTAGGAAGTAGGCATAACCCCATCCAAGAGTTCTTAAATCTGCCAATGCCAAGATGAAAAATTTCTAAATGTTGTGTCCACATCAGGCAGCTCGCATTGGGGAAAATTCCCACCTGTTCCAGTGCCAAATGGGCCCTGGGGCAGCGGGCCAGGCATCTCTCCTATGAGTGAAGCCAGATCTGCATACCAAGCGGGATGGGCTTCTTTGAAGCCCCTGGCTTTGGAATGCAGAGTCACAGGTCATCCTGTTGGGTGGGGTGTGTAAACACCTCGCCCAGAGCAGGCTTTGTTTCTGATGACCCCGAGAGCAAAGGCTTTCACCCTTGGGAGGTCAGACTCGTGCCTGGTGGTAGCAGGCTGGCTAAACTGGTCAGGCCGCCCATGGGTAGATGGTAAGTTTTCAGGGAACACCTCTAAGACTCCCAATGGGTGCATGTATTAATAAATCCATCACTGTCATCAGTGAGGTTTATTAATACAAGATGGTTGATACCAAACATTCCTATTTTTGGTGAAGGCATCATGTAGCTGTGGAACTCATATTGACCAGTGTACAGCACATATACTTAACAATGGCTTTCCTGTTCACTAACTATTTCAAATAATCGACAGAAACATAGCAGGGGCATATCTGCTCGGGCAGATATGTCCTTTCATGTAATATAATGCACCCTGCCTTGGGGCTGCAAGGCCTGCTATAGGGGTGAGCTATGTATATTGCATGCAGTTTTAGGGGACATGGCACACAGACTGTGGGCTATGTCATGTTTTCACTTTTAGCTGCACCAAGACATGCAGCCTACAATGGCAGTCTGTGTAGGAGGCTGGCCTGGTTAGTAGTGGGTACCTAAGGTACTTAACCTCATACCAGGTCCAGTTATCCCTTATTAGAGAAATGTAGGCAGTGTTCTAGCAGCTTAGGCTATCTAGAGGTAACTCTAGCAGAGCAGTTTAGGCTGAACTAGGAGACATGCAAAGATTCTGCAGTACCACTATAGTCACACAGTTCTTAAACACAATAAAAGACAATACTCAGTGTTACCAAAATAAAGGTACTTTATTTTAGTGGCACAAGGCCAGAAATATCTTAAAGGCAATACTCCTTCTGCAGGTAAGTATTATGCACAATGTATACACTAGTAACCAAAATCAGGTAAGTAAACAGTCATAGAATAGTGCAAACAGTAGAAAATATAATAGATTGCAATGGGCCTGAGCAACACAATCCATATACTAAAATAGTGGAACGCAAATAACAAATTCCCCCCTAGGCAAGTGTAGTGTGTAGAGGGGTGCTGGGAGTGTAGGAAAACACCAAAGGTAAGTAAAGTACCCCAACCCAGAGACAAGGAAAGCAGGCGTAAAATACAGCAAGTTTCCTCAGGACACACTACAAGTCATGATAAGAGATTTTGCAAGAACCAAGCAGGACTGCAAGCAACAAACAATGGATTCCTGGACCTGAAGTCATGTGGCGAGAGGAAACCAAGTCCAGAAGTTGAAGAAGAGTCCAGGATTTACCGGAGCCCCTGCCAACCTAGGAGATAGTATAAAAGTGGATTCTCCGGTAAGAAGAAAAGTACAGAAGAGCACCAAAGAAGATGGCTGCGGGTTCCTGCTTGGTGCAGGTGATGTCTCACGTCGAGTTGTTGGATGCAGGATATTTGCGTCGCTGGATTTCGCCAATAAGCCTTGGTTCAAGCAAGTACACGGATTGCGTCAAGAAGGAGCTGCCTGGACACAGGAGGGACCTGGGGGTCTCAACTCAGACTGAGGAGACAGAGGGGGCTCTCAGCACTTCATAGAGCCCTCAGAGGACCAGGCAGCACCCACGGGAGTTCCAGAACACAGGGACAAAGAAGATGCAAAGTGCGGTCATTGCAGCACTACACTGGAAGGTCCCATGCTGCTGGAGAACAACTCAGGGAGCTGTGCGTCACAAGCTGGAGTGGTGGGGACCTGGGCTACAATGTGCACAAAGGATGCTTGGAAGAAGTGCACAGAAGCCCAAGGAGCTGCAGAAGACGCAGTGCACAGGGGCACTGTCGCAGCAGTGAGAGGCAAGCTCTCTCCTCCACCAAATTTGGACAGCCGGACCTTTGGACAGTCTGCGTCACTTCGGTTCACCACCTGTGTTCCAGGGAGCATGCTCAACGTCAGGAGAGGAGACCCAGAGTACCGGTTGTCATCGCAGAAGGGTGCCTGCAGAAGCAGGGGCATATCTGCTCGAGCAGATATGTCCTTTCATGTAATATAATGCACCCTGCTTTGGGGCTGCAAGGCCTACTACAGGGGTGACCTATGTATATTGCATGCAGTTTTAGGGGACATGGCACACAGGCTGTCGGCTATGTCATGTTTTCACTTTTAGCTGCACCAAGTCATGCAGCCTACAGTGGCAGTCTGTGTAGGAGGCTGGCCTGGTTTGTAGTGGGTACCTAAGGTACTTAACCTTATACCAGGTCCAGTTATCCCTTATTAGTGAAACGTAGGCAGTGTTCTAGCAGCTTAGGCTGTCTAGAGGTAACTGTAGCAGAGCAGTTTAAGCTGAACTGGGAGATATGCAAAGATCCTGCAGTACCACTATAGTCACACAGTACTTAAACACAATAAAAGACAATACTCAGTGTTACCAAAAATAAAGGTACTTTATTTTAGTGACACAGGGCTAAAAATATCTTAAAGGCAATACTCCTTCTGCAGGTAAGTATTATTTACAATACATACACTAGTAACCAAAATCAGGTAATTAATTGTCAAGAATAGTGCAAACAGTAGAAAATATAATAGATTGCAATGGGCCTGGGGCAACACAAACCATATACTAAAATAGTGGAACGCAAATAACGAATTCCCCCCTAGGCAAGTGTAGTGTGTAGATGGGCGCTGGGAGTGTAGGAAAACACCAAAGGTAAGTAAAGTACCTCAACCCTGAGACCAGGAAAACAGGCCTGATATACAGCAAGTTTCCTCAGGACACACAATAAGTCATAATAAGAGATTTTGCAAGAACCAAGCAAGACTGCAAGCAACAAACAATGGATTCCTGGACCTGTAGACCTGTGGCGAGAGGAGACAAAGTCCAGAAGTTGAAGAAGAGTCTAGGAAGGACAGGAGCCCCTACCAACCTAGAAGATAGTGCAAAAGTGGATTCTCCGGTGTTAGACCTGACAGCCTTAGGGTGGTCACCCCTAACATTTTGCCTGCCTCCCTCCACTTTTTGGACATTGTTTTTGCTGGCTTTTAGACTCTGCGCACTTTACCACTGCTAACCAGTGCTAAAGTGCATATGCTCTCTCCCTTAAAACATGGTAACCTTGAATCATACCTGATTGGACTATTTAATTTACTTATAAGTCCCTAGTAATGTGCACGCTATGTGCCTAGGGCCTGTAGATTAAATGCTACTAGTGGGCCTGCAGCACTAGTTGTGCCAACCACTTAAGTAGCCCCTTTTCCTTGTCTCAGGCCTGCCACTGCAAGGCCTGTGTGTGCAGTTTTACTGTCACCTCGACTTGGCATTTAAAAGTACTTGCCAAGCCCAAACCTCCCCATTCTCCACATATACGTCACCTCTAATGTGTGCCCTAGGTAACCCCTAGAGCAGGGTGCTGTGTGGGTGAAAGGCAGGACATGTACCTGTGTAGTTTACATGTCCTGGTAGTGTAAAACACCTAAATTCGTTTTTGCACTACTGTGAGGCCTGCTCCCTTCATAGGCTAACATTGGGGCTGCCCTCATACAGTATTGAAGTGGTAGCTGCTGATCTGAAAGGAGTAGGAAGGTCATATTTAGTATGGCCAGAATAGTAATATAAAATCCTGCTGACTGGTGAAGTTGGATTTAATACTACTATTCTAGAAATGCCACTTTTAGAAAGTGAGCATTTCTTTGCATTTAAATCTTTCTGTGCCTTACAATCCACGTCTGGCTGGGCTTTGTTGACAGCTCCTTGTGCATTCACTCAGACACACCCCAAACACAGGGTACTCAGCCTCACTTGCATACATCTGCATTTTCAATGGGTCTTCCTGGGCTGGGAGGGTGGAGGGCCTGCTCTCACACAAAGGACTGCTACACCCCCTACTGGGACCCTGGCAGACAGGATTGAACTGAAAGGGGACCTGGTGCACTTCTTAGCCACTCTTTGAAGTCTCCCCCACTTCAAAGGCACATTTGGGTATAAAACAGGGCCTCTGCCCTACCTCATCAGACACTTGCTGGAGAAGAAACCTGAACCAGAACCTGCATCCTGCCAAGAAGACTGCCTGGCTGCCTAAAGGACTCACCTGACTGCTTTCTACAAAGGACTGCTGCCTTGCTGTTGCCCTGCTGCCTTGCTGAACTCTTGTCTGGCTGTGAAAGTGCTCTCCAAGGGCTTGGATAGAGCTTGCCTCTGTTCCCTGAAGTCTCAGGACGAAAAAGACTTCACTTTTTCACTTGGATGCTTCGTGCGCTGAAATTTTCGACGCACAGCTGGTTCCGCGGCAAGAAAAATGCCGCACACCGACGCTGATCGACGCGACGCCTTCGGGACGACCGGAACTTTGACGCACTGCCTCGCAAGGACAACGCCGCCCGACTTCCTGAGGAGAAATCGACGAAACGCCTGCCGTGGGAGCGAAACTTCGACGCGCAGCCCTGCAGAACGACGCGCAGCCGGAAAACAAGCAGGAGAATCGACGCACAGACCCGGGACATCTGGTAATCCCCGCGATCCACAGAAAGAGACTGTCCGCGCGCCGGAAAATGATGAACGACTTCCCAGCGTGAAAAATAACAACACAAGTCCGTGTGTGCTGGGGAGAAATCGACGCACACACCATTTTTCCACGTATCTCCTCTTCTGTGGCCCTCTGAGGAGATTTTCCACTCCAAACCAGGTACTTTGTGCTTGAAAGAGACTTTGTTTGCTTTTTAAAGACTTAAGACACTTTGGGGGTCATTACAACCCTGGCGGACGGTGGTAAAGATGCGGTAATACCGCAAACAGTCAGATGGACAAAAAAAGGGAATTATGACCCTGGCGGAAACCGCCAACAAAGACAGCCACTTTAACACTTCGCCCGCCACGGCGGTACAGACAAGCAGCGTGGCGGTCATCGCCAACAGTCATGCGGGAGACAATGTACCGCCCACAGTATCACACCAGGCCAATCCGCCACCTTTTCCGGGGTGGATTCACCGTGGATAAAAACACGGCGGAAACAGCCTTTTCAATGGGAAAATGCTCACCTTCTACACATCCCACGAGGAACGACGACTCCATGGACCCGGAACTCCAAATACTACCTGCCCTTGTCTTTCTGCTCCTTCACGACCAACAGCGACGTAGGCGCAGAAGATACCGATGAGTACAGCACCTACGACACGGGGGAGGGGGGAGGCAAACGTTAGGGGGACACCCACCAAACACCCCCACCCCCACCCTCGCATATTACAACATACACACCAATGCAGTCACAAAAATCACAGTAACAACCCACAATTCCCCCGGAAGAATGCAAAGACAATGCGAATTTCAGTCAAACTTTGTAATGTGCCAATATACATGTCATACAAAAATATACAAATATATGTATTCTAAAATCACTCTTATTTACATTTATACAATCCGAGAAGTAGTGCAGATATGTACACAACAATGTCCATGCACAAACAGTCCAAAAATGCATGGGCGAGGCCCACAATAGATACCTGACCAAAATCGGAGAGAACGCTTCCGGGGCATCAGATAGAAACACTACAGGCACCTCAGGGGGAAGGGAAGGGGGGGCACCTCAGCCACATGAATGCAAAGACAGATCCACGACGGGGCTCCATGCCCATTGATGTATCCTGGGAGTGCAAAGCCACAGTCTCTCAAGTCTCTACAGTGGGTGGGTTGCCCACTGTTCAATCCTGGGGAGTGCAAAGCCACAGTCTCTCAAGTCTCACAAGTGGGTGGGTTTCCCACTGTCACATCCTGGGGAGTGCAAAGCCACAGTCTCTCAAGTCTATACAGTGGGTGGGTTTCCCACTGTCACATCCTGGGGAGTGCAAAGCCACAGTCTCTCAAGTCTATACAGTGGGTGGGTTTCCCACTGTCACATCCTGGGGAGTGCAAAGCCACAGTCTCTCAAATCTCTACAGTGGGAGGGTTGCCCACTGTTCTATCCTGGGGAGTGCAAAGCCACAATCTCTCAAGTTGATGCAGGTCCATACTGATACTGGGGGGTGACTGGTGCCCAGACTGGATGAGTATCCCCGTGAAAGGTAGTGTCCTGTCACTGTCCCAGCTGCACATGGGATAAGGATGCCTGATGTGGTGGGCCATTCATTCCTACCCGGTGCATTGCCCTCTTCAGCGGTGCTATGACATGGCGGTCTTTGCCCTGTTCAGCGGTGCTTTGACATGGCGGTCTTTGCCCTGTTCAGCGGTGCTATGACATGGCGGTCTTTGCCCTGTTCAGCGGTGCTTTGACATGGCGGTCTTTGCCCTGTTCAGCGGTGCTTTGACATGGCGGTCTTTGCCCTCTTCAGCGGTGCTTTGACATGGCGGTTCAGGACTGTTCAGCGGTGCTATGACATGGCGGTCTTTGCCCTGTTCAGCTGTGCTTTGACATGGCGGTTCTGATACGGACATTGGTGTGTGGCATGACGATTTCCACACTGGACATTGGTGTGTGGCAAGACGATCTCCATACTGGACATTGGTGTGTGGAATGACGAGTTCCACACTGGACATTGGTGTGTGGCATGACGATCTCCATACTGGACATTGGTGTGTGGCATGACGATTCCCACACTGGACATTGGTGTGTGGCATGACGTTCCATCATTGCCCAGCGGGGCTGTGGCAACCTGGCCCCGCCAGGGCTGTGACTCCGGCGGTGCTTTCTGGACCAGTGACGATACTTGAGCCCTCCTGGGCTGTGACTCTGGCGGTGGTCTCTGGACCAGTGACGATACTTGTGCCCTCCTGGGCTGTGACTCCGGCGGAGGTCTCTGGACCAGTGACGATACTTGAGCCCTCCTGGGCTGTGACTCCGGCGGTGGTCTCTGGACCAGTGACGATACTTGAGCCCTCCTGGGCTGTGACCCCGGCGGTGGTCTCTGGACCAGTGACGATACTTGTCCTGGGTTGTGACTCCGGCGGTGGTCTCTGGACCAGTGACGATACTTGAGCCCTCCTGGGCTGTGACTCCGGCGGTGGCCTCTGGACCAGTGACGATACTTGTGCCCTCCTGGGCTGTGACTCTGGCGGTGGTCTCTGGACCAGTGACGACGGTGCTGGCGGTTGTGTCTTGACCGCCGGAAATGATGGCGCACTTCTCCGCCGTGACACTCACAACAGGCTGGGCAGACTTCCTCTGGACCTTCCCCACCTTTTTTGGAGTTACAGCTGACTCACCAATCGCCTTCGATCCCATTTCACTTGTTGTCCCACCAGGAGTCTTGACACGGTCCCGTCGTCCACTCTCCAATTTCGGAGCCTTTACAGGGGGTGGGCTGCCAGTGCCTTGGCTCCGGGTCCTTCTGCCTGCCCTGGTGGCCGGTGCACTCCAAAAACCTTGAACAGGCACCACTGGTACTGGAGGCTTTTTGGCTGAGGCGCTACGACGGGACTGATGAATTGGAGGGGGGGGCAAAAAGGTCAATTTGACAGAGGGACAGTTTCTGACGAACACTGGGATGGGTAGCTGGAGGGGGTCTGGGAGTGGAGGAAGAGGAGGTGGTTGTAGGAGGTGTCACTTTAGCTGTTTTGGGTGCAAGTGCAGGTACTGGAGGCTGTCGTGAGGTGGATGGATGTTGGGTGAGTGATTGCCGGTGTTTGGGTACTTTGGGAGGGGGTGTCACAGACACACTGGGAGAGGACACAGGGGACGTGTAAATGGCAGTGGAGGTGGTGAGTGCAGGTGAGCGGCATGTGGTACTGGGTGTCCTGGTGCGAGTCCTAGTGCCTGTAGATGTGGTGCATGCAGGTGTGTGTGTAGACGAGACTGGGAGGGAGGAGGGAGAAGAGGAGGAGGGGGACATAGTAGAGACAGTGGATGTTGCTGTGTCTGTATAGGTGTGATGCTTGTGTGAGTGCCTGTGGTGTGTGTGGTGCCTATGTTTGCTTGAGCTACTTGTGTGTGTTGACTTGTCTGCATGCTGTTCTGTAGGTGTGCTTGGGATGTGCTGGGATACAGGGGATTGGGTCTGGGTGGAGGAAGTTGGAGGGGGAGGCTGGACACAGGGACAATTGCTGCCATCAGTGCTGAGGCCAGAGATTGCAGGGTTCGCTGAAGGGCAGCCTGACCAGAATGAATGCCCTCCAGGAATGCATTACTGTGTTGCAACGCCCTTTCTACACCCTGGATGGCATTCACAATGGTAGACTGCCCAACAGTGAGTGACCTGAGGAGGTCAATGGCCTCCTCACTGAGGGCAGCAGGGGTGACTGGGGCAGGGCCTGAGGTGCCTGGGGCGAAGGTGGTGCCCACCCTCCTGGGTGAGCGGGCACAGGGCGAAAGCTGAGGGGCTGCTAGGAGGGCGGTGCTGGTAGGGGGGGTGGCGGCTGTACCTGTAGAAGTGGGGCGCACAGATGGTGCCGCCACCACAGGAGAGCTCACATCGCCGGACGAGTCTGTGTCGCTGGTTGGTGATCCGGTGGCCGACGTGAAGCTCCCCTCGCCCTCCGTCCCACTGGTGTATTCAGAGTCTGTGGTGTGGCCCTCCATGGCTATGTGGGATGCAGCTCCCTCGTGCTCCAGTGCCACTGTACCTATGCCTGTTGATGCTGATGTACAAAAGGACAGGGAGAGCAGGAAAAGGGGGGGAGACAGAACAAAGAGAGTTTTACTACATGGCATACCGCTACCGTTGGCGGACAAGACAGACGCAGCAGCCCCATGCACAACGCCGTGCTCCTGCCCTCTGCACATGCAATTTCATGGATATGGCCTACATGGCAATGGTGGAAATCTGCGCACATGGATGCCACAGGGGCAACTATACCTCAACTTGCTAATTTTCTGAGGTGGGGTAGAGTGCCACATGGCCTACATTACGGAGGGGCCTTGCCTAACTAACTCGCCCTGGCCTACGGACACCCACAGCCCACCTCCCCCACCCAGACACCTACACTGCACGCAAAGTCCGCAGAATGAGGATGGACTCATCCCCTTGTGTCTGCTGTGATGTCCTTAAGCGCCCATCCAACTCCGGGTAGGCCACCGCCAGGATCCTTAACATCAGGGGGGTCATGGTACGACGGGCACCCCTCCCACGTTGGGAGGCCATCCCCAGCTGAGCCTCTGCCGTCTTCTTGCTGCAGTGGCGAATGTCCTCCCATCTCTTCCGGCAGTGGGTGCCCCGTCTCTGGTGGGCCCCCAGGGTCCGGACCTCCTTGATGATGGCACGCCAAATGTCCCTCTTCTGGTGGGCGCTGACCTACATGACATGCAGAAGGGAAGATGAACAGTCATTACCAATTGCACCATCATTGTGTGTGGCCCCTCTCCATACTCTGACCATGTGGCCCATTTATTCCCATGCTTTACTGTAGTATGACTTCTGCCCCCTTCCCTCTTCCACCCAGCCCTGTCCACCCAGGCCTAGCCCCTACAACGTGCTCTCTGTGTACTAACCTGTTGGTCTGGAGGACCGTAGAGTAGCGTGTACTGGGGGAGGACCCCATCCACAAGTTTCTTCAACTCCTGTGCAGTGAAGGCAGGGGCCCTTTCCCCAGACGCAGCAGCCATCGTCGCTTCCAGACCGAGGTCACAGCAGCACTAGCAGTGTAGGTCCTCTCCTGTCGAAGGTCAGCTATCTAGGGATTGAAGAGATAGAAAATGGCGGTGACGTCCGCGGCGGTGACGTCCGCTACGGGGCGCATCATCACCGCCGGCGAACCTGTTCATTGGCTCCTGGGACCCATAGGGTCCATTGTTAACCAATGCAGCATTGCTCCGCTCTACGACCGCCTACCGCGACGGTGTGCAACGCCAGCGCGGTTACCCCACAATCCCATTGTCCCACTTTAGAGGTCAGGCAGCCGCCATTTCAGGTGCCCACATGGATTCATTTTCAACTGCGTCACACATACTGAGGCCTACACTCAACACACATACAGGAAGGGTTTATTGTCTGGTGTAGTCTTGTGTGTGACTGTGGGTACATACCTGGAGGAATAGTGAGTGTTTCTTCGCTGTTGTCCTTCGTACGCACCGTCAGCTGGGACATATGAGAAGATGGCGGAATCCGCCGGTGTACCGAACGCTGGTGGACCTGTTGACAATGGAGGAGCGACATTTAATCGTGACCTACAGGTTTGATCGTGCCACAATCCAGGAACTGTGTACCCAGTTGGAGCCAGAGCTGATGTCACCAATCCGCCATCCGACTGGAATCCCCTCTGACGTGCAAGTGCTGTCAGTGCTCCATTTCCTTGCAAGCGGGTCATTTCGGACAACAGTGGCCATGGCATCAGGGATGTCCCAGCCTATGTTTTCCAACGTGTTGTCCAGAGTGTTGTCTGCCCTGCTGTAACACGTAAGGAGATACATCATTTTCATTGAGGTGGAGGATTTGCCTACAGTAAAAGGTGACTTCTATGCCCTTGGACATATCCCCAACGTCATAGGTGCCATTGATGGGACCCATGTAGCTCTGGCACCCCCGCAGGAGTGAACAGGTGTACAGGAACCGGAAGAGTTATCATTCGATGAATGTCCAGATGGTCTGTTTGGCAGACCAGTACATCTCCCAGGTAAATGCTATGTTCCTTGGCTCAGTGCATGACGCCTACATCCTGCGCAATAGCAGCATCCCTGATATGATGGGTGAACTCCAGAGGCACCATGTATGGCTATTGGGGGACTCTGGTTACCCCAACCTTTCCTGGCTACTGACCCAAGTGAGGAATCCCAGGACCAAGGCAGAGGAACGGTACAATGAGGCCCATGGGCGGACTAGGAGGGTTATTGAGCGCACCTTCGGCCTTCTTAAGGCCAGGTTCAGGTGCCTCCATATGACAGGTGGATCCCTATTCTACTCACCGAAGAAGGTGTGCGACATCATCATCGCCTGCTCCATGCTCCACAACTTGGCTTTGCGACGCCAGGTGCCTTTTCTGCAGGAGGATGATCCAGATGACAGTGTTGTAGCAGCTGTAGAGCCTGTGGAGCCTGTGGACAGTGATGAGGATAAAGCTGAGGAAGACGAAAACGACAACAGGGAGTCAGTCATACAGCAATATTTCCAGTGACACACAGATGAGAACTTTTTCTTTTTTACCGTTACATTAACTTTCACACATCTACCTCTATCCTGTACCTCCATTTCACTCACTATTTGTTAACTGAGTTGTCCCCTTCCATTTCAGTTTCACAAATGTGGTAACCTACGTTTCAACTGTTTGCATCCTTGAAGGGCTTGTGATGTGTGACATAGGTATGTTAGCCTTCCAATGGGTAACCCATTATGAAACTGTAATTGATAATAAAGATTTACAAATTATAGACTGACTCAATTTTTTTGGGGTGTTTCAAGGGTGTTTATTTAAGTGCAAAAAAATGAAGGGGGGTTGTAAAATGGTGATGGGTGATGGTGGAGGAAGGTCCATGGCAGAGTCCAGTCTATTAGTCTCACAGGTACATTGCACATCTGGGCATTGGAAGTGGAGCTGGGGCAGTTCCGATTTGGGAAGGGTAACAAAGTGGGACAGTGGGAGGACAATCAGGGTGGTCTTATTTCCTGGCAGAGGTCTTGCCATCTTGCTCTGTCCTGTTCCTGGATCTCAGGGCCCGCTTGCGTGGTGGTTGTCCGTCTGCAGGGGGTGGGGTGCTGGTGTGGTGGTCCTTTGGCGGGGCGTCCTGTCCACTAGAGCCGGCGGAGGTGGTGGGCAGTTCGTCGTCCTGGCTAGTGTCAGGGGCCCCATGGAGTGCCACTGTGTCCCTCAAGGTCTTTTGAATGTCCGTCAGCACCCCTACGATGGTGCCCAGGGCGGAGCCGATGGTCCTGAGCTCCTCCCTGAACCCCAAATATTGTTCCTCCTGCAGTCGCAGGGTCTCCTGCAACTTGTCCAAGACCGTGGCCATCGTCTCCTGGGAGTGGTGGTATGCTCCCATGATGGAGGAGATGGCCTTGTTGAGAGTGGGTTCCCTTGGCCTGTCCTCCCTCTGTCGCACAGCAGCCCTCCCAGTTCCCCTATGTTCCTGTGCCTCCGTCCCCTGGACCGTGTGCCCATTACCACTGCCCCCAGGTCCCTGTTGTTGTTGGGGTGGTGGGTTAGCCTGGGTGCCCTGTAGTGGTGGACACACCGCTGATTGACCTGTCCTGAGTAGGGAGGTTTGGGCCCGCTGGGTGGGTGCTGTGCTGGTGTTACCAGAGGGTGGAAGCTCGGTGTTGGGCTGTGGCTGGGCAAGGGGAACCGACTGTCCCGAGGCCCACGATGGTCCGGGCTGGTCATCAAGATCCAGTGGGGCAGAGCTGCTGTTGTCACTGTGGGCCTCTTCTGGGGGTGCAGTGGTGTTGTCTGGACCCTCTGGTGTGGTGACGTTCCTTCGGGTTCCTGCGGGGGTATAAGTACATGATTATTGCATGTGTGTGTTTCATGGTGTGCAATGGTTGGGTGTGCGTGAACCCCAGTGCAGGCATTCCTGTGGGGGGGCTTGTGTGCTGATGGTTGGGGGGGTGTTCTGGGTCTGTGCAGTGGGCATGCTTTGGTGATGGGTGTCAATGCTTAGTTATGTCATGCAGGGCTTGGGGTTGGGATGGGTGGTTGGTGTCATGGGTAGATAGGTGAGGATTTGGGGTGATAGGGGAGGGTGTGATGGTGGGGGTGTGTGATATCATGCAGGTAGGGTGGGGGTTATGATAGTTAAGATTTGACTTACCAGTGTCCGTTCCTCCAACGACTCCTCCGAGGCCCTCAGGATGCAAGATGGAAAAGACTTGCTCCTCCCATGTTGTTAGTTGAGGGGGAGGAGGTGGTGGTCCGCCGCCAGTCTGCTGTACCGCGATGTGGTGCCTGGATACCGTTGAACGCACCTTCCCCCATAGGTCGTTCCACCTCTTCCTGATGTCCTCCCTATTTCTTGGGTGCTGTCCAACAGCGTTGACCCTGTCCACTATTCTTTGCCATAGCTCCATCTTCCTGGCTATTGATGTGTGCTGTACCTGTGAGCCAAATAGCTGTGGCTCTACCCGGATGATTTCCTCCACCATGACCCTGAGCTCCTCCTCAGAGAAGCGGGGGTGTCTTTGGCGTGACATGGGGTGGTGTGTGTGATATGTGGGGTGGTGTATGTGTTGATGAGTGTGGTGAGTGTAGTGGTATGTGGTGTTTTGTGCTTGGATGTTGCGTGGGTGATGGTGTTGTGTGCCTCTGTGTGATGGGGTTGTCTGTTCTGTGCTATCTCTCTGGCCTTCGTTCGTGAATTGTGGTCGTAGGGGGTTGTGGGTGATGTGGGTGTGTGTTTTATATTGTGTTGGGTGTGTGGGAGTGGTGTGTGCATGTGTATCAGGTGTGTGTATATGTAATTGTCCAATGTGGCTGTGTTTTGTAGAAGTGTGTGTATTTTGAGCGCGGCGGTGTGTACCGCCAATGGAATACCGCAGTTGAAAGACCGCCGCGTGGATTCGTGGGTCGTAATAGCATGGGCGTGTTTCTGTTGGCGTGGAGATGGAAGATTTGTTTCCGCATGTTTATCGCTGACCTTTGGTGTGGCGGTATTGCGTGGGTGTCTGAATTTCGGCGGATTCCGTGATGTGTGTCATAATAGCTGTGGCGGTCTACCGCGGCCGCGGCGGTGTATTGGCGGTCTTCTGCACGGCGGTAAGCACCTTATACCGCCAATGATGTAATGACCCCCTTTATGTCACTTTTCAGTGATATCTCTACAAATTCACATTGCAACTTCATTCATTTTGACCTACAATTATCCTGATAAATATTATATATTTTTCTAAACACTGTGTGGTGTATTTTTGTGGTGCTATATGGTGGTATTGTATGATTTATTGCACACATACTTTACACATTGCCTTCTAAGTTAAGCCTGACTGCTCGTGCCAAGCTATCAGAGGGTGGGCACAGGATAATCTTGGATTGTGTGTCACTTACCCTGACTAGAGTGAGGGCTTTTTCTTGGACAGGGGGTAACCTGACTGCCAACCAAAAACCCCACTTCTAACATCCGGTAAGAAGAAAAGTAGAGCACCAAATAAGATGGCTGCGGGTTCCTGCTTGGTGCAGGTGATGTCTCACGTCGAGTTGTTGGATGCAGGCTGTTTGCGTTGCTGGATTCTGCCAACAAGCCCTGGGGTCACTGAACCCGTGCAGACTGGCTTATGCAAGGAGGGCACCATCTGTGCCCTTCAAAGCAATTCCAGAGGCTCTGGGAGGCTATCCCTCCAACAAGCCCTGGTTCAACAAGCAAGTACACGGATTGAGTCAAGAAGGAGCTGCCTGGGCACAGGAGGGACCTGGAGGTCTCAATTCAGACTGAGGAGACAGAGGGGGCTCTCAGCACTTCAGAGAGCCCTCAGAAGACCAGGCAGCACCCACGGGAGCTCCAGAAAACAGGGACAAAGAAGATGCAAAGTGCGGTCATTGCAGCAGTACACTGGAAGGTCCCATGCTGCCGGAGAACAACTCAGGGAGCTGTGCGTCGCAGGATGGAGTGGTGGGGACCTGGGCTATGATGTTCGCAAAGGATGCTTGGAAGAAGTGCACAGAAGCCCAAGGAGCTGCAGAAGACGCAGTGCACCGGGGTACTGTTGCAGCACTAAGAGGCAAGCCCTTACCTCCACCAAATTTGGACAGCTGGACCTTTGGACAGTCTGGGTCACTTCGGTCCACCACCTGTGTTCCAGGGAGCACGCTTGATGTCTGGAGAGGAGACCCAGAGTACCGGTTGTCATCGCATAAGGGTGCCTGCAGAATCAGGGCAGTGACTCAGTCACTCCACAGGAGATTCCTTTGGTTCTTCTGGTGCAGGATGAAGACAGGCAGTCCTCAGAGCGTGCACACCTATGAAACTGTTGCAAATGCTGGCTGGAGCTGAAGTTGCAGCTCACAGGAGTCATCCTGGATACTTTGTTGCAGTTACAGCGGTTCCTGAAGCAGTCTGCCGTTGATCCGACGGTCAGAAGCTGAAGCAGAGGATGCAGAGGATGCCTGGAGGAGTCTTGCAAGCTGAATCTGAGGAAACACCCAGAGGAGAGACCCTAAATTGCCCTGACAGGGGAATTGGCTACCTACCCAGGTAAGCACCTATCAGGAGGGGTCTCTGAAGTCACGTGCTGGCACTGGCCACTCAGAGGTCTCCAGAGGGTCCCCACACCTTGGAATCCAAGATGGTTACTGCCAGGAGCACTCTGGAGGAGCTCTGGGGCTCTGGGTACCACCCCTCTGGTGGTGATGTTACAGGGGAGTGGCCACTCCCCTTCCCTTTGTCCAGTTTCGCGTCAGAGCAGGGACTGGGGGTCACTGAACCCGTGCAGACTGGCTTATGCAAGGAGGGCACCGTCTGTGCCCTTCAAAGCAATTCCAGAGGCTCTGGGAGGCTATCCCTCCCAAGCCTGTAACACCTATTTCCAAAGGAGAGGGTATAACACCTTCCTCCTAAAAGAAATGCATTGTTATGCCTTCCTAGGACTGAGCTGCTCAGTCCCCAGGAGGGCAGAAACCTGTCTGTGAGGTGGCAGCAGTTGGGGCTGCAGTGGAAACCTCAGTGAGCTGGTTTGGCAGTATTGGGGGTCCTTTGTGGAGTCCCCAGGATGCATGGGATGGGCCCTGATACCACTTTTGGAATGGGTGGACAATTCCACGATCTTAGACACCTCACATGGCCATATTCAGAGTTACAATTTTGAAGCTACATATATGTATTAACATATATGTAGTGCACACATATAATAGTATCCCCACACTCACGAAATCTGGGAAATTGGCCCTGGACAACGTGGGGGAACCTTTGCTAGTACAAGGGTGCCCTCACACACAGTAACTTTGCAGCTAGCCTTCAGTAAATGAAGGTTATACATATAGGTGACTTAAAAGTTACTTAAGTGCAGTGAAAACGGCTGTGAAAATTGTTTGTGCACTATTTTACTCAGGCTGCAGTGACAGTCCTGAAGAAAGGTTTGTCTGAGCACCTTATTTGCAGCAAAAAAATGCTTCAGCCCATAAGATTCATATACTAGGGACTTATAAGGAGGGGTCCAATGTGGCAATCAGAATTGGAATATGGAGTCACCAAACTATAGTGACAAATTTGGTAAGTAGAGAGAGCATTGGAGTTTTGGTTAGCAGAACTTCAGTGACACAGTTTAGCATACTGACAACACACACATAGGCCACAAACTATGAGCACTGGGGTCCTGGCTATCAGGATCACAGTGAGACAGGCAAAACACACTGACAAACAGGCAGAAAATGAGGGTAACATGCCAAGAAAGATGGTACTTTCCTACAGTCTGCATGTGATAGGTGAGGGGTCCCTGAGGGTGGCACAATATATGTTGCAGCCCTTGGGGTCCCTCCTTTGTACCCAATCCCTGGGTACCAGGGGTACCACTTACTGGGGACACCTGGGGGGGCAAAGTAATTGGCAATTAAGGAGCAATCACACAGTTTTAGGGAAAGAAATCTGGCACTAGGGACCTGGTTAGAAGGAACCCAGTGCACTTTCAGCCAAAATTGAATCGAATATCAGGCAAAAAGTGGGGGTGACCATGTAAAAAAGGGACACTTTCCTACACACAGACACACCCCCAAATGAAAGAAAATCAGACTAACCTTTCCCAACAAAGTTGTCATTATCTAAGTGAAAAATCAGGGGCAGGCCATCTGCAATGGAGTGGTCAGTGCCAGATCTGTGTTCCACTGTTAGGTCCATTAGCTATAGGGAGATTGACCACCTCAACAGCTTGGGGTTTTCACCTTACATTTGCATCAGACATCTGAGAGGCTGTGGTCAGTTTGAACAAGAAAGTGAGAACCAAACAGGTATGTTCTCAACGTCTTCATGGACCAGAACACAGCAAAGGCTTCCCTATCAATGGTGATGCAATGCTAATCCCAGGAGAGCAACCTCCTGCTAATGAAAGAAACAGGTTGTTGATGGACATCATCATTAGTTTGAGATAGGACCACTCCTATTCCATGTTCAGAGGCATCAGTCTGCACTATGAAGTGCTTAGAATAATCTGGAGCTTTCAGAATGGGTGCTGAACACTAAGCTTCAGAGTATTGAAAGCTTTTTGACAGCTCACTGTCCAGTTCACTTTCTTTAGAATCTTTTTGAAGATGAGTTCTGTGAGGTTTGCCACAATGGTATCATACCCCTTCAAAAACCTATCGTAGTACCCATTCAAGCCAAGGAATGCCCTGGCTTGGATCTGGGAGGATGGAGCTTCCCAGTCCAGACTTGTCTGGATCTTGGGTTGTACTGGTTGTACTTGGCCTCCACCGACCAGGTGGCCCAAGTATACAACCGTGCCCTGCCCTGTCTGGCACTTGCTTGCCATGATAGAGAGTCCTGCACTTTGCAGAGCTTCAAGAATCTTGCCAGGGTAGATCAGGTGTTCCTGCCAAGCGGAGCTAAAAACAACAATTTAATCAAATTATGCTGCACTGAAGGCTTCCAACACAGCAAGGGGTTTATTCGCCAACCTTTGGAAGGTAGCAGGGACGTTCTTTAAGCCAAATGGCACAACAGTGAACTGGTAATGTCCATCTGGGGTCAAGAATGCTGTTCATTATTTTGCTCCAGTGGTCAGGCCAATTTGCCAATACCCAGATGTTAAATCAAAAGTACTAAGAAACTTTGTTGCACCTAACCAGTCATTCTATTTGTCTGCCCATTGATTAGGGTGTACATCTGTTTTGGTGACAGCATTAAGACCTCTATACTCCACACAAAACCTCAGCTCTGATTTACCTCCCTTGGAATGAGGCATGGGGACTAAGACCACTGAGCTGGTCCAGGGACTGTCACAGGGCTCAATCACCCCTAACATCAGCATCTTGATTACTTCAGCTTTGATGCTATCTGTCACACGGTCAGAGTATGTGTGTATATTTTGCTTTTGACAGGCATGTGGTCACCAGAGTGCACATCATGGAAATTCCAGTGGGTATGCGGTGAGGGTGTCTGAAAATACCACACTATCCACTGATCCATCTTTGGGGATGTGGGAGAGAAGGCCAGGGAGAGGCTCACTCTCTCCTTCCTGATCCACATCAGTGACCTTCACCATGGCCACATCAGCCTTGTCATGGAGGAGGTTTGGGCGGTTCACATGGATAACCCAGTGAGAGTTCCCGGGGTGCCTACGTCAACCATATAGGCGAGCTCACTCTTCTTTTCAAGGACAAGGTAAGGGCCACAGCATTTGTCCTGGAGTGCTCTGGGATCCACATGCTCAAGTACCCACATCTTCCACCCTGGATGGAACTCTACCATGTCAGCCTTTTGGTCATACCAGAGCTTCTGGAGGTCTTGGCTTACCTCAAGGTTTTTGGATGCTTTTTCCATGTACTTAGCCATCCTTGAATATAGGCCAAGCACATAGTCGACAATGTCTTGCTTGGGCTCTTTGAGAGGTCCCTCCTAGTCTTTTCTCACTAGACACAGTAGTCCCCTTATGGGATGACCAAACAGAAGTTCAAAGGGAAAACAACAAACTCCCTTCTGTGGCACTTCTCTATAGGCAAAAAGCAAGCAGTGAAACATGATATCCCGTCTCTCTTTGAGTTTTTCAGGGAGTCCTGCAATCGTGCCTTTCATGGTTTTGTTGAGTCTCTCATTCAAACCATTTCATTGTGGGTGATATGGGATAGTGAACCCATAAGTCATTCCACATTTATTCTACATTGCCATGAGGTATGAAAACATGAAGTTACTACCTTTGTCTGCTACCACCTACATAGGGAAGCCCACTCTACTAAAGATACTGAGAAGGATTCTAGCAACTGTAGGCGCAATGGTAGTTTTATATGGTATAACATCACGGTACCAGGTGGCATGATCCACTACTACCAGTACAAATTTGTTCCCTGATGCTATTGGAGGATCTAGGGGGTAATGACGACAACCCTTACCCTTTCAAAGGGAACCTCAACCACTGGGTGTGGAATTTAAGGGTCTTTTGGATATCTACCTGTCTTGCCATGGGCTTGACTGGTGGCACAGGAGTGACAAAATTACTAAATCTTCTGGGACATTCCTGGCCAATAGAAGTGATGTACCAACCTACTCCAGGTTTTGATCTGGTTAAAATACCTAGCTACAGCTAAGGGGCAGTCGGAACTCTCTATACATCTGAGGCACAACCACTCTTCGAGTGACACCAGGTTTGGGGTATCTGGTCTCAGTATATAGGAGTCCCTCCTCCCAATAGGTTCTATGAGAGGCACTGACATCTCCTTTTTCCTGGTCAGGAGTTTGATGTCTCAGGTTCTCAAGAGTGGGACAGACCCTCTGCCCCTGGCACATTTCTTCCTCCCCCTGCGCCTAGGAGCTCTGCCGTATAAGGCCCAAGCTACTCGGGCTCAGTTCAGTCAGGGGCTGACAGATCTTCACCCTGAGGAGAAGGTACTTGAGCTTGGGGCTGCTCAGAAGCTGGCTAACCAGACTACCTGCCTTTTCTCTTGGAGGGCTGGGCAATAATTCCATGCTCCAGCACCTCTTTTTCACCCTGAGCTTTGCATTCTGCTCTGCTTTTCACACACACCCATTTGTGCATACACAGTATATCTGCATGGGTTTTACTTTTGACCTCAGCCCATGCTGAGGACTCCAGAACACTTCCTAGCAGTCAGGCTACATGGATTGCAGAGGAGACCACCAGCTTCTTTTGGCTAGTAACGCCTACCCAATCTAAGGAACCATTGCCATGGGATGAACCATAGTTTGGTGGTCAGAACTGATGACTGTGAAAGTTTCACCAGTCAGATACTGTTCTAGGGATATCACTTTTTCAGTCACCATGGTGACACTTGCACCTGTATCCCTCAGTGCTTCAACTCTGATCCCATTAATATGAGGCTGCTGTCTGTACTTCTTCAGATTATTGGGCCAGACAGCCAGGGCAGCTACATCCACCCCACCCCACCCTCTGAGATAAAAGTGGTTTCTGTGAGCTCACTGACATGGTCAGCACCCACCAGAGATCCCATCTGGAGGATCTGCAGGTGCACTAGGGGGATTCTTCTATGGAGAGATAAGGGATCGGGGGTTGATGCTTATTGGTCTTGTAATTAGAGCACTTAGCATCAAACTTCTTACCATTCTACCCATCCTTAGTTTGTGATTTGTCTCGGGCCCACCTTCCTGATCAGGTTTCTGTGGGCTTTTAAAAGACTCTGGCCCTCATTACGACCCTGGCGGTCGGTGTTAAAGTGGCGTTAATACCGCCAACAGGCCGGCAGTAAAAAAAACGCCATCACAGACAGCCACTTCAACACACCGACCGCCAGGGTGATAACGGCTGCTGGGCTGGAGACTTTGGTCTCCAGCCTGGTGGCTGTCACAATCCCACCCTCTGGATTATGACCCAGCCTACAGCCATGGTTTTCGTGCTAGTTTTACCACCACGAAAACCATGGCAGTAGGCACTATCAGTGCCAGGGAATCCCTTCTCTGGCACTGATAGGGGTTTACCCCGCCCCCCCCACCCCAGAGTGCTCCCCCACCCTCCCCCTCCCTCTCCTGCCCCGCACATGTATGCACCCACACGCGCACCCATATACACACAGGCACACATGCATACCTACCACCACCCACGCATGCACACATACATACCCACACACTGCAACACACACCAACATACTTTGTCGCACACACACATTCACGACACACAACATACACTCACATTCAGTCATTCAGGCACGCATTGAAGGCGACTCACACCCACATGCACCCATACCAAAACATACACACATACCCCCCCATACACACAACACCCCCCACCTACACACAATACCCCCCACTCCCTCTCTCCTGTCTGAGAACCTGCTTTACCTGCTTGCAGGGGGTCCTCCGGCTGGAGACGGTCCACAGCGCTGCTGTCAGCAGAAGCGTCCGCTAGCAAAACACCACCAGGCCATATCATTGATCATGATACGATCAGCAGTGTTTTGCTGGCATGGCGGTGCTGCTGTCAGCAGCGCTGCCTTACCGCCGTCCGCTGCCATGATCGTTAGCGGTATTCCGCCAGCCTTCTGCCTGAATACCGCTGGCGGTCATATTACGTGTAGACGGCTGGTAGCCATGGCGGTGGCAAGTTGGCGGCCATCGCTGTGGCGGTAGGCGGCAGTTACCTTCAAAGTTATAATGAGGGCCTCTGTTTTTACTGTATATTTAGACTGGTCACCATCTTTCCCTTGGGTAGGCTTAGCAACTCATTCTTTTGGTCAACTCCACTATGAATTGTCTTGGATACCCTAGTCTTGACCCAGTGGTCTGCTTTATTCCCAATTCTTGGGAGAAATTACACCTAAATCTACCAGGCACTGATGACAGTTTTCAGAAACACGATTACATAACAGATGCTCTTTCATAAAAATATTATAAAGCTCATCATAGTCTTGCACCTGGTTCCCTTTCAACCAGCCACCCAGTTTTTTTTACTGAGAAGTCAACAAAATCTACCCAGGATTGACAAGAGGTTTTTCTAGTTTCCCTGAACCTGATCCTGTACTCCTCAGTTGTGAGTCTAAAGCCTTAAATAAGGGTATTCTTCATAGGACTCAGCATCTGCTGTAGTTAGTGTCAGGAGTGTATTTCAATACTTTCACAAGAACAGCTTCCAGAGCAGAGAGCCCTAGTACTTTTGGCTGAGTTTCCTCATCATGCAAGCCCTCTCAAAGACAGTGAACCATTTGGTGATATCATCGGCGTCTGAATATTTGGGGACAATCTCTTTGGGGATCTTAGAGTCAAAAGCTTCTTCTTTATCGCACTTTAAAATTTAGCTGCCACCAGGGGTGGGTCCTAATCCCATCTCAGCTCTTTCTTTCTCTATAGCTAAGAATCTAGGCTCTAATTTTATCCTCTTAGCTAGTTTCTGGAGTTTAACATCCTCACTGTCTCCATCTACTGGTCTACTATGATAAGTACCTCCAGTGATATTACTCTCAGTGGAGTTGTGGGTGGATTTATCATCCTCTTCTACCTCCTCGTCTTCATCACTTTCAGGAGGGGCTACTTTGTTTGCCACTGCTCTATCATTTTCATTATTTTTTTTTTTTTTTCATTTCAGCTTTATTTCGGCAAAACAATACCATAAAAGCATACTAACAAAATTCTTACATTTCTAAAAGGGAACGAAAGCACTTTTGAGAAAGACGATAAAGTCAGATCAAGTCCGGAACTCCCTCAGGGCCATACAATACAAATAGGCAAGTTGTGGATATGAGTGTTAAACAAGTAAACAATTAATCAATAAAAACACTATAAAAATATAAAATACACATCATCATACAAATCACCATATAAATATTATAAAATACCTATAAATATAAATCTATATGGCAATGACTATATACTAGCACAAATAGTGACCATTATAAAAATAGGGTGCATGTTTTTTGGAAAAATGTTCGCGTCTGGCATATCATAATGCCTCTAAAAATCCTGGCAATGTGCATACCGTCATCAGATGAGGGGTTGTTTAGCTAATTTTTGAAAGGTGATTGACAGTCCCTAGGACCCAACGTTTTCTATCTTTCCTACGTGCCTATATTCATTTAGAAGCCGTAAAAGGGGTACAAACAGGTAATACAAATGCACATTATTCCAGCAGCAACTAATATTCTCTTAACTACTAAAAACAAATTATCTGATGTTGGTCTTAAAAGCAATAAATAAGAATCAAGTACAGTATTTCATTTATAAAACCCATAAAAAAGTACCTCCCGTGCCATCAGGCACTTCTTTGCTTAGCTAAGGGGGGAATTTTTAAAATAAAAGAAAATAAATAACTGGATCCAAAAACTAGTTTCATACGTGTCAAACGACCATTCTAGGTAACTTAAGGAACCTCTCAATGACTACGGTCCTTGTGCCAATTGTCAGTTTGGGGGCTGTGGATTAACTGTGGAAGTTTTGCCTGAGTTAAAGCGCTTACAACCTCAGGCCTGCCTTGTCTCTGATGAATGAAATTGCTAGTAGAAACCCGCTTAGACCAAAAACAACATATGGTAACGTACTGGATCTCAAGAGTCTTGCTGCTTCATTGCAGTTCCTGATTCCAACGTTTCTGCAGATAGGTCGGATCCATTTCCTCCTCTGTTTTTCATAAGCAATGCAGTTTAAAAGAACATGATCCATCGTTTCCGGAGTCTCCATATTACACAACTCACAGGTCGCCTCATGACTACTCCCATTCGGGAGGCCCCATTTAAAGGTAAAAGCCTTAACCTGGAGAATCCCATATCGAAGCTTCATATATAAGACTTTTGCTCGTCTAGGTTGGATAGTATCTATCCATTCCTCAGCACTCGGCAATGGTTTATAATCCAGGAAACTTAAGGTTAGTCTACCTAGATCCTTGTTATAAAAAGGGCTACTAAGAGTAAAGTCCCAAAATACTTGTTTTAGACGGATCTTGGATTGAGTTGTGAGTGTATGCGGTTCATCCCAATAGGCTTTCAGCCCTAGATTGTAAAAACATTGCCTAATGTAGTGAAGCCACAGGAGGGAGATGGCCTTGTCCAAACCCATGATCTCTGTTAGTGCTTGCCTGTATTGGATCAATTCAGGGGTTGTCCAAAGTCTACACCAGTAAAGCAGGGGCCTCAGGGCTGCCAGTTTGCCTATTTGTTTCATATTAATGTCATAGGCTAAAGGGATCAACGGAGTGGATGGAGGTAGACCCAGTACCCCCCTCACAAAATTATTTTCCTGAGTAACCAATGGGGTTAATTTTGTGAACCCCCAGAGTTCAGCACCATATAGAGCAGCGGCCTGTGCTTTGCACCTATAGATCTCAAATACTGGTGACACAATGCTCGTCCTTGAGCATTTGTATTTTTTACTAATTGCCATGGAGCTATGAGTTAAGGAGATAGCAGCTTTACTGATGTGCGGAGCCCATGACAATTTGGCATCAAGCAGTATCCCTAGGTAATTGAAGTTTTTTACTCGTTCCAGTGCCTGCCCTCTAATCCGAATGTTTCTCTTAAGTGCTATGTGGGGGTTAACAGTCAGGTATTTGGTCTTATTTGTATTTATTTCTAATCCCTTCGAGCTGCAGTACTCACTGAATTTATCTAATAGAGATTGCAAGCCCATGGGAGTTTGGGATAATAGAATGGTATCATCTGCAAAAAGGAGGGCGGGGACTGGAACATCATTCAATCTTGGTGAATCATGGTTACTTTGTTTCAAATGCTGAACCAGATCATTGATGTATAATGAGAAAAGTGTTGGGGCCAGCACACAGCCTTGTCTCACCCCCCTCTTGATAGGTATTGGGTCTGTCAACTCTCCCTTTGGCCCCCACCGAACATTTGCAAATGTATTTTCATATAACCTCTCCAGCTGGCCCAGGAGGTTCCCTGGCATGCCCTGTTTTCCTAGTGCTGCCCATAAGGAGTCTCTTGGCACCAGATCAAAGGCTGCACGCAGATCCACAAATGCAATATAGAGGTGACCTTTCCTTAGTCTAGTATATTTCCACATTATTGTCAATAGCCTAAAGGCCTGGTCGACTGTACTTGTCTGCTGTCTAAAGCCTGCTTGGTATATAGTCATTATGCTGTTCTCTTCTATCCAGATACTAATTCTATTCAGGATCTGTCTAGCGTAAATTTTTTGCATAACATCTATAAGGCTGATAGGTCTATAGTTCCCTGGGTCTTCCCTGGATCCTTTTTTGTAAATTGGAATTATTTCTGCCCCTTTCCATGTCTCGGGTATTAGGCCTCCCCTTGCTATAGCGTTATTTAAAAGATTTAAATAAGGTGCCCAAATTTCTATGCTATGCTTGAACATATCCCCCGGGATCTTGTCCAAACCGGGGGCTTTTCCTGGCTTGATTGCTTCAATAGCAATCACCGTCTCCTCCAGACCAAATTGTAACTCGGGTAAAATGCCCCAAGTAGCTAGGGTTTTATGTCTTGAGGGATAGAAATCGAGGGTGGGGGGGTCAGAGTAAAGGTGTGTAAAGTAGTTAACCCATGTTTTGGGATCTATATGATGATCTGTGGTAAATATCCCCTCTTTGCTGCCATGGGTAACTATTTTCCAGAAGGACCTTGTATCATTGCTTTTTGCTGCTTCCAGCAGGTCTTGCCCTTTTTGATCCTCCCAGTTGCTTTGGGCAGTGGCCAGCGTTTTCTTGTAGCTGGCCCTTGCCTGTTGTACGGCTAATTGATTTTTTTGCTTTAGTGCCTCTATCAGTACTCTTTTCCTCTCCCTACATTTGATAGTATACCATGGACTGCTTGGGGTGGTTTGGACCTTCTCCTTTTTATGCTTGATCTGTAGCTGTTTGGTCAGGATGGGTCTTAATGCAATACTCAACGAATGGTGAATAGCCATAATAGGAATGTCACAAGGTTTATTTTCTGCATAAGGCTCCAGGAGATCAGAAAATATGTTGTAAATATTTGTCATTGTATCCTGATTACCTAGTATTGCTGGCCATTTCACAACCCTTCTATTGTTACTGAGGGTGGGTTGTAGCTCCACCTTGTCGTGTTCTGTATATTCCAAGTCCAAATCTAGGAGGTGGGCCCTGAGTTCAATTATTAGCGGGAAGTGATCGCTATCCCTTCTTTTATCAATTTTAAAATTCGCTAATCTTCCCCATGTACTTATACTATGCAGAATGTAGTCTATTTTTGAAGTTGAGTTGCCTCTCTGGAAAGTATCCAGATTAAGGCCTCCTTCACCCACTCTGCCATTGCACGTCCTCAGTCCGTTGTTTAATGTAAGGCCCATGAGTTGCAGTGCGGCCACTGTGCCTGGAACAGTTTTTTCTATTGTTAGGTAAGGAATTGCTCTCATTCGATCTTCCTCTTCTGCTAAATGTTCGAATCCAGTTATAGGTTCATAATTACAGTTAAGGTCACCCCCTATCATGATTGTCTCTCCTACTGGGATTTTTTTGAGCAGGTCATCTAGTAGAGTTATTTCGGGAGACTCCAAGTTTGTCCTTCTAGGTCTTATATATACATTGAACAAGTGGGTTATTATCTTATTTTTTTCCCCACTACCAACCATAAAATGTCCTCTGACTCAGTATCTTGCATGCATATCTCGACATTTAATGAGATTTTTGCCCATATAACCAACCCCCCAGACGGTCTCCCTCTGGCAGCTGAAGTAGCACTAATAAAGTAGGTTTTATATCCTAATTTATACGGTGGATCTTTGAGCCATGTCTCTTGAAAGAGACAGACATGATGTCGATCAATATAGTCCTGCCAATCGGGGTCTATGAGCTTGTTTTTTAAGCCGGCTACATTCCAAGAAATCATGGAAATAAGACCCCTTCCGTTTAGGGTCGTAACATTGGAACTAGGACTCAGAAAGGTTGTTGAATCATTCCTACTATGCAAAGGCTCCCCTACACTCCCTGCTCCTGTAGCATGAAAAACATTCCCTTCGTAGGACTCACCTACTGTTGTGTCCCCATTGGGTCCCACTTGTGCATGATCTATCTGGATTAGTCAATCTACTCTATCAAGATTGGAATTACCATTTCTCTTTTGCAATCCCCCATTGTGATTGTGCTTATGCCTCTGGACACGGAGTTTGGTAATTAATGGATACAAACTAAACCTCATGGCATTAGAATTGGGGGCGGGGGTTCTCTGTTCCATGTCAATCAGGCCTCTGGTTAATCTTCCATCCTTAAATGTTAGTGCAATAACGTCAAGTTGCCCCTTCTCTCCAGGGATTCTTTCTGCCCCCCTGATATCTGAACGAATTATGGATAGACAGTGTCTTTTGGCCCTAATCCAGTGTGTAAGCTTATTTTTTAAGGAGTCCTCATCTTCTCTGCTATTTAAGGGCAATTTTGGAACATTTAACAAATAAACAACATTGGTCCTACTAGGGAACCTATCCTCCTCAGAATATGGATTCCATATAGTGTATTGATTATAATCATTAGATACTTGGGAATAGGGGTTCGGAGTAGGTTCCAAATTTCCTTTTTGGGATCCTTTAATCAAACGGGGATCTCTTTGTGGATTCCCTGATCCTTGCCATAAATCACTAGCATTTCTTCTAGGGAAGTTGCATGAGCCAATATTTTCCCCATTAATCCCTGTCATGCATCCCTGTGGATGATGTACAATCTTAGCTATAGCTGGAGTAGGGTTGGGGTTAGTGATCAAATTTTGAGAACATGTGGGTTTACCTTGTAGATGGAACGAAACTGGGGGGGTCTCCTTTTCGCACTGAGCTCTATGGATACCCCTACCCCCTCCTTTTCCACGATATCTGTTAAGGTTCTTACTTCAAGTTTCAGGTCCCTAACTTCCTGGATTAATCCTGTGATTAGATCATAAAGGTCTGCTATAGATCTTGTTTTATGTTTCAGAGGGTTCACTGGATCTAAATTGAGAGGAGAGGTCCTCTCCCTATTTAACTGTACAGTTGGGATATATGGGTGTATGTCATCCTCAGATTCCCCCTCTTGTGCATTCTGTAAAGTACTACTATCGAGTTCTGCAAGCAGCTGCTGCAGATGGGCTTTTGTGCGCTTAGGACCCATGGCAAGCTTCCAAGCTTGGCAGAGGATCTTAAGTTGAGCATCCTTAAGATTTTTGTAGAGGCCCAGTTTAAGCTCCGGGGATGAACCTGCTGGGTAAGTCATGGTTTTAAATGTGTTGGTACCTTTTTAGAACCTTAAACATAATCTAACTGGACTACTAATGCCTAACTAAATAACATATTTTAAATTCTAAACAGTTTGGACTGGAGGAACTTAACACCAGGCCCTATAGCTATTTTTAAACAATTTAGAAAAATCTAAAAAATGAAAAAATGTTTCCTAACTAAAGACAATTTCAGATTCCTTAATGGCATCAATCATTTACCCAGTGGCACAGCAAATGTCAAGACTTGTATCCCATATCTGCGATGAATGTAGGAAGCCAGCTCTTCACATGATATATCGAAATTAGATATTGTGAAAAGAGTCCATGGAGACAGGGGCTTGCTCTCACAATCCCACAAGGTTTTTTTTAGGGGTAGTGTGGTTGAGCAGCCTTAGGCTTTTCAGAGAGGAGTGTTAGACATCTGCAAATGCACACGCAATCAATAAATCAGACAAACGGCTCAAAGAAGAGACCCACTCCAAATTACAAAAATAACAAATATCTCTATATATGTTTTGGCATCAAAATCAATATGATCAGGGAAGTACGTTTTAGAGGAAAAATCTTTACAGTTTTGAAAAGTTGACAAAGTGCAATTTCTGGAACAGCAATGTTATCCTATGGAGGAAAAAAAGACTGCAAAACAGGGACAGTACAGCAACTTACTAGACCAATCTCCAGGACTTTAGGTAAGTATTGGGCGAGGGTCAGGACAACACCAACAGGTCACACTGGGCGGCACTACGGTGGCCGGGTGCAGAAGTGTAGTATGGTACCCGGTACCCAGCGTTACCCTATGGGGATCAGTCCGGTCGAAAAGATGCTGCAGGTGAGGCCTAGGGGTCCAGTTGGGAAGAACCAACAAGTGGGTTCCAATCTGGAGATGTCTAGGGATGAGGTGCACCTTTAGTCCTTTTCTCCATGGGCCAATGGTGATGGATGCAGAGGAGTCCAGAGGCATAGGGTTTTTCTCCACCGGAGCACTCACGGTTGGTAGGGCCGGCAGGCAGAGGCTGCAGGCAGTGTTGGAGAGTCCACAGTGGGCATGTCCAAGGTGGGCTTTGTTTCTGTAGGGCTGGGGGAACCACAATGGCAGTGTTGGTCCACTTCAACTCAGGCTAGGTGGCACATGTGTAGTTGTGGATTCAGGTGTTGTTTTTTCTGTGGTCCAGAGTCTTCGCAGTTATCAGTGAGGTGCCTGCAAGATGCAGGGAAGCAGCTCTGATGCTCCACTGGAGTTCCTGCATCTTTGTTGAAGGCAGGCAGTCCTCCCAGGCATTTGGAGGCACAGCAGCTTGCAGGACAAGTGGACTTTGTTGCAAATCGGCAGGAACAGCAGATAGGCCGCCAGAGCAGGAGCCAAGTCAGGTGCTTCTTCCTTGGTGATTGCTTTTGTGGCTCTGGGGTGTCCTTCTTCTTCAAAGTTCAGCAAGAATCTGCTTTCCTTGTGCCAGGAATTTTACTGAATTTAGGGGTGTTTCAGGGAGTGTAGGGTAGTAGTCAATGGGCTACGTACCCTTGGGGTCACTATACCCTCTATATGACTACTTCCTGTGGAAAGTGGGCATAACCTATTCCCAGAGTTCCTAAATCTGCCAACACCAAGATGTCTGATTTCTAAATGTTGTGTCGACATCAGGCAGCTCACCTTGGGGGGTGGGACTGATCTGACGGCTGGACGCACTTCTCCGAACATGAAATTTCCTGCATGTCCTGGTGCACAATGGGTCTAGGGCATGGGGGTGGGCATCTCTCTTGTGAGTGAAGCCAGATCTGCATTCCAAAGGCGGTGGACTTCTTTGAAGCCCCATGCCTTGGAATGCAGAGTCACAGGTCATCCTGTTGGGTGGGGTGTGTAAACACCTCTCCCAGAGCAGGCTTGGTTTATGACTGTCCAAAGAGCAAAGGCTCTCACCCTTAGGAGGTCAGACTCATGGCTGGTGGTGGCAGGCTGGGTAAAACTGATCAGTCCGCACATGGGTCGATGGTATGTCTTTGGGGAACACTCTAAAGTGCCCTCTGTGTGCATGCATCAATAGATCCATCACTGGCACCAGTGAGGGTTTATTAATACAAGATGTTTGATACCAAACATCCCTATTTTTTGGTAAAGCCATCATGTAGTTGGGGAACTCGTATTGACCAGTGTCTAGCAGATGTACCTAAAAACGGCTTCCCTGTTCACTCACTATGTCAAAGAATCGACAACGGCATAGCAGGAACATATCTTCTTGGGCAGATATGTCCTCACATGTAATTTAACTCACTTATGGCCTTAGGGCTGCAAGGCCGGCTGTAGGGGTGACTATGTATATTGCATGCAGTGTTAGGGGACATAACGTACAGGCTGTGGGCTTTATCGTGTTTTCACTTTTATCTGCAAATGACATGCAGCCTACCATGGCAGTCTACATGTGCTAGGTGAGGGGTCCCTAAGGGTAGCACAACACATGCTGCATCCCTTGGGGGTTCCTCTTTGGTACCCATGCCCTAGGAACCATGGGTACCAATTACTAGGGACTGACAGGGGGGCAAATGTGTTGCCAACTGGGGAACAACTGCACAGTTTTTGGGAAAGCGATCTAGCACTGGGGACCCAGCAACCCAGTGCTCTTTCAGTCAATATTGTATTGAATACCAGGCAAAAATTGAGGTCACTATGTAAAAAAGGAGCACTTTCCTACAACATACTGAACATATCAGTCCATGATGGTAATTTACTAGGAGTAGTCAGTTCAGGAATGTCCAAGGTAAAGGTGTCTGTCAGTCAAAGTTTCTCTACATTGACTACTGTGTTTATTGACATAGATTATCTTTGCCTATATTATGAATAGTGGTTATGACATTGCACCAGATACAGCCACAATGTACTGAAATGGTCACATGGCCAATAGTGTTGTTACTGCCATGATGTAGACCATTGGTGTTATTAATGTATAATTTCTATTGCGAGGGCAATATTTCTGGCTCCATCTGAGGTCATGAATCAATAATAGTTTGCCTAGGTAAGTTGGTTTTATGAAATATTCACTTTCTTCCACAGTGTCAAGGTTGTGGAGTGTCAACGTCTAAATGGCACAGACTGTTTTTGGTTATACACGGATTGTGAAAATCATCTTTGATTTTGTCAAAGACTTGTTACATACAAATGCATAACTAAGTTTGTATCTATTATTTGTTTTTGGAGCGTAATGGTTGACAGGTTTAAGATATGATGGTGTACAGAAAAAAAGAAAAGGCATTACCACAATAAATGCTACACCAGTCATTGAATTTGTTTTCTGTGCTTTTAGTTTTAAAAAAATGCGTGCAATATCTTTGAAACCTGAATAAAAAAGAACAAGAATCAAAAACTAAAGTTAATCATAGTGGATGAAACTGTATTTGGTGAGCCCAAATTGTTTGGATTTCAATGTACAAAATACAGCTCTCCTCCAAAAAGGTAAATGTGTCCATGAAATAGTCCATAGAGTGAATGGTAGACACACACTGGAGGAAATGAGGTTCTTGGTCTCTTGGAGGTAGTGGTGAAGATCTTTTAGGGCTTGGCTCTTGACTCACCTCTAAGGACTGTTGTAGTGCTCTCAAGACTAGGTCGATTGTGGCCTGGGTGACATAATGCCAGTGGCCTCACTTTGCTGGCTCACAGACTCCTTCCCATGACACCTACCACCACTACCCTGTGCCTTTGATCGTGGTTGCTCAACAGTAGCCAAGACTGGGAGGCACAAGATGGGAGTTATATTCCTCTGGTCACAGGAAGTAGAAGTATCCATAGGCTGAGTTGTTGTAGCTGCTGGGGTGAGAGATATAGGTATGGGCCAAGTGTGGCTCACTGGAGCTGTCTGCCTAGGTAGACCAGATGGAACAGGCATCCCTTCATCATCAGGAGTTGCAGGAGTGGTATTCTAACTGAATGCTTGATCCTAGTCTATAGTGGAGATGGCTTCTGTTGCAGCCGGTGGTCCACTTACCGTGGGTGTTGGACCTAATATGAATGACAAAAAACTGACATTAAAGGTCGCTATTATACCTCAAATGTGTCTTGAGCTAAAAATGAAGCAACCTCAAAAAATAAATTTTATGATTAATTGTATGTTTAGGCCTTTGTGTGATTTTTAAGTTTTTACTCATGCGGGTTAATGAATACAGCAAAGTTCAGTAACAATGATGGAGGGATGTCCTGAAATGTAAAATGTTATTTAGAAAGTGTACATTATATGTACCGGGCATGCAACTCAACACAGTAGAAAGGAGATTTGAGAGCACATGTTCACAATTGTGTAATACACATCAGTGTTATCTAGATATGGATGGAGTACACTCCATTGACGCAGACTGAGGTTGAACAGCCATAGATCTAAATACAGCAGTCAGAACACCTTCAGCTTGACGGAGTACTTGGGACCGCCACCATGGCGGGATGGCGGTATTACCATCAAGATCTAAATCTGGCACTTAATATAGGAATTCTGCAGCCCTAAATATGTGGTTGTGGAGATGAAAGGATTTGGACCTGATTACCAGAACGGCAGATGTTTCACTTTGTTCAGTGTACTTTCCCAAAATGTATTCTTCACAACAACCTACATGGTCGCACAGGTCGCATTCCTTATCTGGACATTATAAATCTCCACTACTGGCAAGATGGGATGGAATGGGGGTCTTTTTGGCAAATCTAACTAATGCCGCGCCCTGTTGGTGATCAACAAGCAGCTTTTGGAGATTTCAGACAACTTTGAGTATTTATCGGACAATCTAACCTCTAGGTAGTCAAATTCTTTTACTCTCTCCAAGTTGCTTTTTCCCAAACATGTTTCCCTTATAGTTTTTCCATTTATTATAACCCATAAATTTAGTTCTCAAAACATTATTTTCCAATCTATACAGCTCACAAAATAGTGAGAATCGATTAATGAGAGTTTGAAACCCATCTGCAGTATTGGAAATCAGAAAGGCTTTGTTCACAAGTAATAGTGGGGGCCCCTTTTTACGTGTTAGAATTGGAGAATCATTAGTGCAGTCCAAAAGAAAGCCTACACATCTGAATGTGTAGAACGAGAGTCAGGGCCAAAACACAACCTTGGCAAACTCCATTCTTAATGATTTTCTCAGTGGGTTTGCCACTGGGTCCCCCAGTATCAGGGCGTAAATTATGAAAGCTACAAAGGACACTCATACCAGCCAGTACGTCCCAAAGACTAGTTCTATGGGCCAGATCAAGTACGGCACAAATATCAGTGAAGGGCAACAAAGAGGTTTCCTCACTAATTCCAATGGTCTTTCACTTGGTCAATGTTAGAAATGGGGTGTCTAGTTGGCAGTGGTTTTTTACCTGTCCATGTACGGACCCCTACTCTAGTCAGAGTAAGGGAGCCACACAGCTAAGATTACCCCTACTCACCCCTTTGGTAGCTTGGCACAAGCAGTCAGGCTAATCTCAGAGGCAATGTGTTAAGTTATTGTATATCTATGCACACACACACACACACACACACACACACACACAGAGTAACATAGTGGAAATGCCACAAAAGTACTCCACACCAGTTTTGAAAAATAGCCAATATTTATCTGAGTAAACCAAGACCAAAACAAAAAAAATCCAACATACAAAAGCAAAGGTAGGAATTTTCAAACATTAAGGGCCTCATTATGACCCTGGCGGTCTTAGGACCATCAGAGCCACGGTGGCGGTCGGACTGCTGCCAATGTGGCAGTCCAAAAGCCACCTTACGACTGTGATGGTTTTGCCACGTTCAGACCATCCTCACCGCCACTTCTCCTCCACTGGATGGGCTAGCGGTGCTGGTGTACCTAATCTGTCAGGACAGCGTTGCAAGCAGCGCTGCCCTGGGCATTACAAGTCCCTTCTCCGCCGACGATTACATGGCAGTAGCACTGCCATGTAAAGGCTGGCAGAGATGGGGTGCAGGGACCCCGAGGGCCAGCCCTGTTGTGCTTTTCAATGCCTGCTTTGCAGACAGTGAAAAGTGCATTGCGTGCTGGTGTACCCTATGCACTGCAACATTGCCATCTGCTCAAGATGAGCTGGTGGCAATGTTGTGGGCTGTTTCCCGCTGGGTCAGCAGGTGAAAGAGTTTTCAACCGCTGGCCCAATGGGAAAATCATGATAGGGGCTGGGGGAAGGGAACTGCACTGGCAATAACCTGGCCTTTTCCATCCGCCAAAGTCGTAATTAGGGCCTCAATTAGTGGTTAGAAACACAATAGCTCCAACTGGGGCTATCACGACGTCTTGATGGAGTCATTCCCAACAGTCTGACACCATTAGCGAGGGAATGCGGGCCATTCACAGAGTCGGCCAGAGCCCAGGTACAGTACCTTGAAAAACGAGGAAACAAAGACAATGCATGGACTTGGGGAGGTGATGCATCACTGGAGCTGGTGAGGCATTGGTTCCTTACCTGCTACCAGGAAGGTGAGGCGTTGGTTCCATACTGCTAGGCAGGGGAGGTGAGGTGTTGGTTCCTTACATTTGCAGGGGAGATTATGCGGCATCAGTGGCAAGACTTTGGTTCCTTACAACAAGTCAGGGTCAATCAATATAGCAGGTCAGGATGCGAGGCATTGACTTTGCGGTATCAAAATCACACCACAGGGCAACAGGTGCTGCAGTGGAGCCGGAGTCTAGTGTCACAGACTTCAGTGCCATGGCACTCAGGGCTAACCTTATGGTGGGACTTTGGAGGTGCTGCAGTGGCATCAGGCTACAGCGTCGGTCACGGTCATTGCACTCAGTCCATTCCTTTTTACTCCCAGGACAGATGCAGCAAGCAGCAGGCATGCACAGCAAAGCAATAGGCAAAGTGGCAGTCCCTTCTTCAGCATCCAGCTCTTCTTCCTGGCAGAATGTCTTCAGCCCATAAGGATTCCAACATTGTGGGGTCAGAGGTCCAGTACTTATACCCATTTCTGTCTTTAAAGTAGGCAAACTTCAAATAGAAGTCTTAGTAGTACACAAGCCCCTCTTGTTCCTGCTCTGGCCCAAGACACACTCCATGGGTTTGGAGACTGCTTTGTGTTAGGACAGACACAGCCCTATTCAGGTGCAAGTGTCAGCTCCTTCTACCACTCTACCCCAGAAAGACCCACCAGGATTTTTTGGGCACATCTCAGCTCCCTTTGTGTGACTATCTAGAGTTAATTCACAAACAGCCCAACTGTCATCCTTACCGAAAAATGTATTCCACAGCTAGGCAAAGGCACAGAATGGTTAAGCCTGAAAATGCCAACTTTCTAAAAGTGGCATTTTCAAACTTACAATTTATAAACTAACTTCACCAAAGATGTATTCAGACACCCTAAACTCCACATCTCTATCTGCCCTCAATCGGAAATTATACTTAAAAGATATTTCCCCATGTTAACCTATGGGAGAGATGGTCCTCGTAATAGTGAAAACACAAATTTAGCGATATTTTACTATCAGGACATGTGAAACACACCAATAAATGCATGTCCTACCTTTTGAATACAATGTACCCTGCCCATGGGGCTACCCTTTGCCTACCTTAGGGGTGAGTTACATGTAGTAAGAGGGAAGGGTTGGGCCTGGCAAGAGGGTGCACTTGCCAGGTTGAATAGGCAGTGTAAAACTCTACACATAGACACTACAATGGCAGGCAGAGACATGTTGACAAGGGTACTCATGTGGGTGGCACAATCAGTGCTGCAGTCCCATTAGTAGCATTTGATTTACGGGCCCTGGACACACATAGTGCACTTTACAAGGGACTTACTAGTAATTCAAGTATGCCAATCATGGAGAAACCAATCTTGATTACAATTTAGACAGAGAGAAGTTGCACTATCGCAAAGGTGAGCGTTGGTAAAGTGCACAGAATCCTAAAGTCAGCAAAAACAAAGCTCAGCGCAGAATCAAAACAGGGGTCAGAAGCAAAAAGTTTAGGGATAACCCTGCAAAAAGGGCCATTTCCAATATTTAAAAAAATGAAAGATTTGGTCCACAGTTCCCACCTATGATCCAAAGCTTGCTTGTAAATGTGTTAAAACACTGGTTCCCAACCTGTGGTCCAGGGACCCATGGGGTCTGCGAAGCCTCCTCTGGGGTCCGTGACTGCTGAGAAAATTAAATAATATTAACAGATTAAGTCCCCAGCTTTCAGTAATAACTCAGTGGGGGTTCCAAGATTCCAATAATGATTCAGTGGGGGTCCCCGGGTTCCAGTAGATATAAATTGAGGTCCACAGAAGTCAAACGGTTGGAAGCACTGTGTTAGAATATCATTACCTGCAATCCACTCTGATAACTTCACAAGAATCTGCTTGCAAAAAATATTTTGCAGGATATCCAAAAGACTAATTGGTCAGTAGGTGCTGGAAAAGTTCTGAGAAACTTTTTTGAAGACCTAAATGATCTCAGCTCCCCTCCAGGTTCAGAGAATTTGGGCTCCAGCGGCTATTGCGATATAAAACAGTTTGATATGGAGGACCCAAATAATGGAATCTGGGACATATCAGTGGGAACCTTATCCAACTCCACAGCCTTTCCCTGGCTTTGAAGCATGACCTATGCTTCTGTGTCGACACATCAAACATGACCAGTGGCAAAGCAGGAATTGGCAATGGGACAATTTTAGGTACCAAGCAAGACAGGCCTGGTAGTGGTATACGCAGCGGCAAAGGGGTTCAAAGTGGGCAATACAGTCCTTCTGTTGGACGTGTACCTCAGTTGTCTTGACATGATGTTTGCCACATTGGCTAACAGTAAGGCAAAAAGATTTAAGGCCTTTTTTGGCGCATCAAAAAGATCTTCCCACTTCTTGTATGGCTTCAATCAATGAATCAGGATTTGTAAAGCACAGCTGCATCATCCATGAGGGTCTTGAGGCTTAAGGCTTCCCCATGAAAAAATCAACTTGAGTGATTTTGAGCCTATCTCCTCAATTTGACGTAGTTAGAAGGGTTTCCATAGCAAGCCTGCAAGCTGGGCTAACCCAGTCCTGTGTTTTAGGTGACCTAGCAGTCCTTTTAAAATTCCTTTTAAAAGCCTTTTAGAACCAATCTTTGAATTTTGTAAACAACACATTATGTGCCCCAAGTATTACATTAGGATGTTCCCAAATTTGAACCATCAAGTTCAAAGAGAAGACACCATACATCATACATTTTTGGGAAGAGCAGATGCCATTCCATTTAAGATTTCTTCAGTTATTACTTAGTGCCCAAATATTATTACAAGGAGATGCTTAAATCGACAAAGTGAAAAATATCAAGTCCTGAATAAGGAGGTTAAAGAGTCTCTTTCAGCTCTAGGTATAACCTTCAAAGCCATCATTGATCTCCAAATCTGAATATCAAAGACAGTATAGTCTTTGGGCTTGATTCACAAAGGCAAACTTTGTGTAAGTTTCTGTTTGTTTTGGAATTCACAAAACTGCATTTTAATACTAAATTCACAAATGTGGAGACCCCACAGTGGGAGCGGAGTACTCTGTACATAAAAAGATACATCATGCCTTCTTTTTATGTGCAGTGTTCTCCATGTAACTTTACCTTTGTGAATCATGTCCAGAGTTACTAGTGTAAGCACCATTTTGAAATGTTGGAACAGGGTTTTTATCAGACAGAGAATGGCTGTTGCCGGCCTCGAAGGCCGTATGTAAGGAATATGTCTGCCATTTGCAGAGCCGACCTGGACAGTCGCTTGATGGGTGAGGCAACTAGCTGTGGGATAACCCAGAAAGCATATTTGATAGCAGCTAGATCCTGAATGATGCTAAAGGGCTCAAAGGTTAAATTGAAATCACCATTGATAATCACATGATAGTTGCTAATATAACAAGCCAATAGTTTGCATTGTAAGTGCAAAATGGGAGTCTTTCTGGAAACTAATATTTCTATTGTAGATGTTAAGTAAGAGAACAGTTGGGTGAATATTGAGTCCTGGATGTCAGCAGATCTTATGTCCAGCTGTACAATAGTGCACAGCAAAGAAATGTTAAGCCACACCAATAAACCTCCATATGTTCTGTCAGCCGCAGACATGGCTGCTAGAATGTAAAAGCTCTCAAAGCCTCATCTAAAAACATATTCCCTAGACCATGTTTCCTAGAACATGCACATTTTGTGACTCACTAGTGTCCCCACTGGCTATCGCCTGGGTTAGATTGTATCCCTGCCACATTACAACTCAGTATTGCTATGGTATTGGTGCAAGAAGTGTAGATAGGACATGCAATCTCTCTAAGCGGTGAGGCAAGTTCATCTGGGGGGTGGGGTAGAGGAATGACAGCTTGTAAGAACCCTGGTCTTGCTCCTAGTGGGGCATCTTTGTGAAGGGAATGAGATGAATTAGGGACTTTTGATTCCTGAGATGGTTGTTCTACCCCACAGTTGACAAGTATTCAATTGACAATGGGTGCAACCAAAAATTAATAATGACACAATCACCATTAAAGCTTTTGTATGCATTCTTTATCAACAATATATTCATAAGAGGTCAATCTAAACCTTTTAATTCCATTAGGGCCTACAATCAGCTTCATTTTGTGATATGGTGTACAGAATGTATATAGACAGTTCTGGTACTGAAATGGTTTGGAGAGCAAGCCCCTTCCTAGTCAGTCCAGGGCCACACAATGCAGTCTGTTTCCAATACTTTTGTTTGATTGAGTAATGAAGCTACTCTCTAAACAAATCAGGCTCAACAATGCCATCAAAACATCATAAAGACAGCAAAACCAGTGATTACTACACAATTGTCTCCTCATCATTGTACCCCTCCCCATTAGGCCTTTAGTGAGCATGGACTTCTATACAACGCTATGAAGGTCATGTAGAGACACTCTTCAAGACTTCAAGGGCAGCGGGGGCTTTGAGGCTCTCTGTGCCCCACTTAATTCCCCCAAAGTTATTGGTCTTATCAGGTATTAACGGGCCACATCAACTGGTCACTGTGTTCTTTGAACACTTATACAGAAACAGCTGTTTTGCCAAATACAAGGATGGAAAAAGTGGAGTTTTCCATGCACTTATTAAAGCTCTGCCAAGTGCAGTTTTGCAACAATGGGGATATCTGTGAGGGGAAAAACTGAGTCCTGCATTACCTGCTCTCAGTTAGATCACTGTGTGGGACCTTCACTAGGGAAGAACAGGGAAGCTCCGTAAGCAGCTAGAGCGGAACTATTAAGTTGGGAAGGTGGGTGTAGACGCCCCATGTTTCTTTATTGTGGGTTATGGTTCTAATTTTTTAATTTATAATAATGACTCCAAACCTGATAAAGAAGAAGCCTCTGTGACATGGAAATCTGTGCACCCTCACAATCTCACCTATAACTCTGAAGACATATTCACCCGATAGGGAATAATTATTCAAAAAAGAGGCAGAACAATATACTGCAATACTAGCAACCCAATCTCATAATTTGCCCCCAAAACAAATCCTGCCCGCAATATTAAGTGGGGGCTCAAGGAGGCACCAACTCACACATGGGGGGCAGATATTCATTACTTGTCTCAACACGGAAGACAATCACAGGCACTGTTGTATCACATCCATCACTCCTTCTCTATTTACATTGTTGACTGGTCTTGGATCCTTTCTGTGTTTGAGAAACACTTAAAGGCGATATTTGCAAACTCAAATCAAATCTCATTGCTTCAATTTCAATCTATTTGCTCCTTTCTGCCCTGGAGTGATGTTGGCCTAAATATATTATTACAAGAGGATAAGGCAACCCCATTATTTACAGTGGGGCATAATAAGCTTACAGGAAACATAGAGCACACAGGTCCATATTCATGAAGCCTTTGCATTGTTCTTGTGTCCCGCAAGGTGACGCAAAGACAACTGAAAAGCTTCAGTAATATTTACAAAGACATGAACAGCCTGATTTGCATGCCCTTGTGTGGCTTTGCAAAGAAATGTAACACAAGGCTGTTGCTTGCTCTGCATTACATTACATTTCAACATGGGAGATGCTCCATGGGTGGATTATGGGCATTCCCAGATTTACAAAGACTTGTAAACCTGGGAATGAGTCACAATGCTACTCCTTCCCAGGTGAGACTGTAGTAATGCAGATTTCTCAATAACAAGCTCCCACGTCTGAATTGTGCAAGACGATTTATTTAACATACAAAGAATTACAGGAACATCATCCCAGCTAACTGCCCAGGTTCAGATCCAACTCTTAACTGTTGTTGTCCCTTCAGAACCGACTTCATACAGTGTTCCATTGCAATATGATGTACACAGTGTTCCATTGCAAAGTAATATAACACACTGTATGGCAAGTTACCACACACATTCCTCCCTGTATAAATAACAACAATACAAAATAAATAAACTAACCTAGGTTCATATAAATATTCCTAAACAACATGAATAAGTATGTTAAATTACAGATCACTTGAAAACCCTAGCATTTTAACCTGTCACATAATCCCACAAATACTTAGGCGATTTCTTCAAACTTGAACTCCTTCTTGCTCGCTCATCTTTTCTTTTTTGCAATGACAGCCTCTGTTTCTCTTGCCCCATCAATTTCACTACTATGACTCTGTTAGAATTCCATACTCTAGTTCTCACTGCATTTTTTAATAATCTGAACACTTAAATGGGTTGCAAGAATTCCATGTTCTTCCCAGGCAACTTGATTCTTAACCAATTCGCTTCCTGTACTTGTGTACATTTTACTCTTTTCCTCTCATCGTACCAAATTTTCCTTTCACGTAACTTCCTCTTTTCCCTTTCTTTCACATGTTTCTCCATCTCTTCGACCTCACTATCATTATAATTCCTCAAACATTTCTCATTGACCCATGATGGAATCTTCATACTATTTGGTCTCCTTCTTCTAAACAGTTCAAATTGTGATTTTCCTGTTATAGCATGGAGAGTGAGACAATAAATATTTACTTTCCTCAATACTTCTCTCTTCCAATCCAATCTACTCTCTTTCGCTATTCTGATTGTTTCCCTTAACACCCGATTAAAATGTTCTCAATACCAGTGCTCTCAGGGTGATACCAAGAACACTTTTTATGTTTAATCTCTTTCCCTGCTAAAAACTCTTCTATTTCTTTCAAAACCAATTGAACCCTGTTGTCAGTGAGCAAGATATTCGGGATACCCTCCCTCCCAAGTCATTCCTTGAGAAATTCTATCACTTGTTTAGTCTTTGTAAATGGGTAAATGTCACTTCAGGCCACCGTGAAAACAAATCAATGAGCACTATAACAAACATACAACTATCATTGGAGTGTACAGGCCCCAAAAATTTCCAGAACAACTTCTTGCCATGGACCGTCTGGAGGCTCCTGTATCACCATGGGTTTTACTCTGGACTTCAAACTTTTTTCACTTGTCATGCATTGAATGCACTCTCTTACTACTCTTTTAGTTTCAGTGTCCATTCCTGGCCATCAATATGCAAGTCTCAACCATTCCTTAGTTCTAGAGATTCCTTGGTGTCCTGTGGGAGCTAACTTCATTGAATGTCTTATCAACACCAGAGGAACTAATCTGGTTCCTCTGTACAGCAGACCTTGACTCTCTGCCAGTTCCTCTTGTACATTCCAGAAGTTTGAACTACCCTGTTCTTCATACACTTTCCTGCTCCAACCAGTCCTTAACAAAGTACATATGCCTTGCAACTCTCTGTCCAACTCCATAACTTCTATCCAGTTACTCTCAGAGATGATGTTGCCCTCAATGACACACACTTTTTCATCTTCTCCACCAATGTCATCCTCTGCATCTTCTTCTTCCTTGTCATCTCCACAAATTAAGCGTAACAATGCGTCTGCAACCCCATTCTTAACACCTGGAATGTAATCTACAATAAAATAATATTCTTGTAAAGCCACAATCTACTCAGTAATTCTACTAGGCACTGTGTCTATACTTTTCTTCATAAAAACGTATTTTAATGGTTTATGATCAGTCCTGACTCTAAGGTGGACTCCTCACAGAGATGTGAGCATTTTTCTGATAGTCCAGAATATCGCCAGAGCCTCTCTCTCAATGACTGTGTACCGTAACTCTGGACCTTTAAGGCTTTGAGAAGCAAACATTATGGTCCTAGGCTCATTCCCTTCACTCCAAACTAACACTGTACCCAAGCCTTTTGTGCTTACATCAGTGTCTAACGTAGACTTCTTCACAGGATCGAAATTATGTAATTCCTTTGCCATTGTTAGGTCACTCTTTATTATTCTGAATTCTTTTTCACACTCCATGTCCCAACAGAATTTCACACCTTTCTTAAGCAAACTCCTAATTTTGACAAACTTTGCAGAGGAGTTTGGAACAAATTTACAATAGCATTCTGCCATGTCAAAAAACTCGATAACTCTTCTTTGTTTTGAGGAGAACCTAATTTACTAATCACACCCACAAGGCTAGTTTTCAGTTTAATTCCCTCTAAAGAGATTTCATGTTCTAAATATTCTATTTGACACTGTCTGAACTTACATTTTTGTCCTTTTATAGTTAAATTAGCATATTGTAATCTTTTCAAGACTTACTCTATCACCATGCTCATTTACATTAGATCCATTGATAAGTATGTAGTCTTGGTATACTCTAGTGTCATCAATACGTTTTAATACATGCTCCAATGCTCTTTGAAAATCTGATGCTACCAAAACCCGAAAGGCATCCTCTTAAATCCGAACATTCTAGATGGAGTTATGAAAGCAGTCAGGTCTTTAGATTTGTCATCCAATAAAATTTGATGATATGGCGATTTTAATTTGATAGTTGAAAACACACAGGCTCCATTCAAGAATATTAAAATGTCAGTGATATTAGGTATAGGATATTTATCAAGTACAAGCCCATTTGTTCAATTCTTTCAAATCTACACATAATCTCACCTCTCCATTACTCTTTCCTGCTACTACAACCGGTGCTAGCCGCTCCGTCCCTTCTACCTCTTCAATTACATCCTCATCCATCAGTCTTCCTAATTCAGCTTTCATGTTTGTCCTCACAGCAAATGGTACATTACGCACTTTGCTACACACAAGGTGTACTCCCTCCTTCAATTTGAAAGAGTGAACATACCCATTAAGATATCTATGTTCTGCCATGAATATTGCAGGAAATCCTGTCATCATTTCTCTTTCAAAATCACCCCTTTCACTGCTCTCCTGACCTATAACTTGTACAATATCTTTCAAAATGATTGGTGGATTATTGTTGGGATCTAGGAACACCCTAAGATCTTGTTGGTGGAACCAGCTTAAAATGCTGTCACCCCGTTCAGAAACATAGATTTTTCCTGATACCAGTTTTCCCCCATACTCAAACCTTTACGTTTGATAGGCTCCCCAATGATAAGTAAAGGGCTTAATATCAGGTTTCAATAGTTTAATTCTCCCAGCGAGTTGTTTTTCAAAAAATGTTCTTGACACTAAAGTTATTTTTGCTCCAGAGTCAAACAAAACTTTACATCTTTCACCTTCAGTCAAAATTTCGTCAATGGGACCTGTTCTACCCTTGTTGTCTACTTGTAAAATAATTTGACCACACTCAAAATCAGAAATATTATCTTCCACATTCACATCTTTGACCTTTAATTTCCCTTTATTCTTACTGCTACACTCACTCTGAGAGTTACATTTCTTGCCACAACTCCTACATACCATTCACATTGCAGGGCAATACTTAAAATATGCTAGATGGACCTTAAATCCACACCTGCAATAATTATTTTGTTCTTTATATTTGTCATTCCTTACTCTCTTCCCCATGTTTTCTTTTTTCACCTTCACTATATTTGCATCCTGTGAAGCTTCTTTCTTAATAACATCCACACATTTCATTGAGTGTTCTCTTTATTTAGCTATTCCTATCACCTCATCTAAAGATGGATCATCCCTTTGCCAAAGTTCCTCTCTTACCTTCTCGAATTGACAACCCAACATAAATTGATCTCAGATATGTTCCTCTACACCATCTTTAAACTTACAAGATGATGCCAATTTTCTTAAATCCATGATGTAACCTTCTACAGACTCATTATTTCTTTGTAACCTTTTGCCAAAATGCTACCTTTCAAGTACGGTGCTAATTTTTGGCAAATAGTGATTATCAAGTTTTTTTATGACAGTTCATATTAATTTAAATTTTTCTGCCTCGCTAGCACTGAGTTCAGGGAGATGATAGGACATTTCTTGACCCTCTAATCCTAGATAGTGCAATAATAAAGCCGCTTTACACTCAGCACTCATTGTGGCCCCACACACCTTAGCATAACACTTAGAAACCTTTTTCCACTTGACCTCTTTTATGTCTGGTTCACCTGGCATAGGCAGGAAAAAGGGAGACGTGGTAATATTCTACATGATGTGAAAACAATGGTGTTCTATAAGCCCAGTCACATGAAAATCACATTTGATGTTAAGCTACATATAAAATTCTATGAAAGTCTCAACATTTATGCTGACATTACTTGGAAAATATGTGCTAAGTACGTGAATAGTTCAAATGATCACAATTATCCCATAAATATTGCAGCGACTTGACAGAGTTAATGTGACCAGGAAAATATGCCAAGCACATACACTCTCTACAGAGATCAGTTCCAAAAAAACTAGGCTAAGCGTGCCTGTCGCCACAGATTACTGCATTCACTGACAGGCTGTACTGTTTAAGGCATGCCTGCAATAAAGATACAAAATACTGTTCTTTAGAAATGATGCGCCAAATGCTGCAGATTACCACTTTGTGGCTGATATGCTTCAACTGCTCAATATGTGCCTGTCACCGATGTGATAACAAAGCATTGTTGTCTTGACAACCAGGTTGTGAGCATTCCTATCACTAAAAGTGAGATTGGCTACGGAAGTAGAAACAGACTAATACGTTCTAGTGACATGCTTGTTACCACATCGATGAAACGCTTTGTTGCTGACAAGCTTCAATTGCACAAGGCATGCCTGTCGACATTGTGATAACAAAGCACTGTTGTCTTGACAACTGGGTTGGGGGCGTGCTTATCGCCAAAAGTGGAGACAGGCTACGGAACTGGAGACAGGCTAATGCGTGCTTGTCACTGTATGGATGTATAGCTTTCTCCATTTAAAACACAATACGAAATGGCCACATGAGCGTGGCTTTAAGTGATTATCCACAATGAGTTGACCACCTTCTGGATGCATGCAGAGACTATGACGTACTGAATCAATCAATCATAATACTTGTAAAGCGTGACTGTCACCCACTAGGGTCTCAGGGCGCTGGGGGTGCATTAAGTAAGCGGCCATCAAAGAACAGAGGGGATCAGGTGGAAAGCCAAGTTTTGAGGTCCTTTCTGAATATACTCAGACATCCAACAACTTCCTGCATGAATGAATTCCCAATTGGTGAAGTCAAATATACAACGAGAGGCAGGCGCACAATGGAAACACAGAGAAATGTATAGATGGCCCCTTCCAATTGCAGCAGATTTCACGTGTGTCAAGTTTAAGCAATGTTGAAGGCAATGGCAGTAACTTAACCGCTTTATCCACAAATCCCAAATTAGGGACACTGCCGGGCTTACCCACCCAGAATAGCAGTGCCTACCCTATTTTAGCACTATGGTTACCTCAGTCTGTAACAGATATCTGGTAAACACACTGCCCAAGATGCACCAGTAGCTGTGATAGCAAAAGTTTTAAATAGATTTACTCCCAAGGTTATCACGCTTATCCAAACGTATGTCTGGGCACAGTAAAGTTTATCCCAATCCAAACACTTCTAATGTTGAGACTATGTTCCTCCAAATATAATATTCGATAAGCCTTACTTCAAGGGTTTTCTATTCTAAGCTCATTGTCTGAGTAGTATTGCAGAGTTCTCAGTAACTGGCTTCCACATCTGAATTGTGTAAGAGGATTTATTTAACATTTGAAGAATTACAGGAACATCATCCCAGCCAACTGCCAAGGGTTCACAGCCAACTCTTAACTGCCGCTGTCTCCTCAGAACCAACTTCACATGGTGTTCCATTCTAATATGATGTACATAGTGTTCCATTGCAAAGTGATGTAACACACTGTATGACAAGTTACCACAGAGATGTAACGAGGAGAAAAATCTTTATTTCTCCTTGTTATTTCCTCTCTCATTTCATGCTGTATTCTGAAGCATCCATAGACAGAAAAAAATGCATTTAAGGATTATTTTTGTGCAGTAAAGGTATCCCTTCCTGCCTTCCTACACAAAAGAAATCCTGCCTGTAGAGCAGGCACCCTTGCAGTATGGTGCAAAGAGGTCTGTGTTGGTGCTATGCAGCACACAGTGCACCAGTGTAAGGAGAATGAAAAAGGCTCCAAGGGGCTTACTTACAAGCCCCTAGCCCCCTCCTGCATCACATTAGCTTCATTTCTCTACACTAATGTGGCATTAGGAAGGCTTTTTTGCCATGCAGTATTTACAAAGTGGCGCGATTCTCGTATTGCGACGCTTTGCACCCCTTGCACCACATTATGCCTGCACCATGCATAATGTATGCAAAGGGGTGTTCTGGTGCTAGGAGGCCCTCAAAAATGGCGTAGTGAAATCTACAAGATTTCACTGCACCATTTTTGGCGTAATTTTGATCACCTGCTCAAAGCAGGTGTAAAAATGACACTCCCATAGGAACCTATGGGCCTCCTTGCACTTTGTTGCACTAGCATCAAACTTTTTATTGCAGACCAATACCGTAAAAAATGTTGACGCTATTGGCCTAACGACCGACATGGTGTGCCTCATTGTAAATAATGATGCACCCATGGTCTCGTTAGGTAGGACAGGGCTGACACAAAAAAAACTGAGTCTATATTGGTCTACCAGTCCCTTGATGGCAACAGCTATGTTTCCTGCAAACATGAGTTGTGCACTTGCTTTTGCTTTGGATGCTGCATATTGCTGATAATGCTTCAGCATTGCCACAGGACCACTTTGATTGTGACTGTCTCTTCAAGATTCTACGTTTCCTTGATCATTTTGTAGATTGATTTTTAGAGTTCTATGTTCCAGGAAAAGAAATAGCTGTGGGTGAGTCTTCCGGGACGTTTAGTCTTTAGGCACTACATTCAAGCAAGAGTGCACATTATGGACTCAATATGTTGTAGGAGGCTGGCCTGGCTTATAGTGGGTACCTGATGGTACTTACACCTTGTGCCAGGTCCAGTTATCCCTTGTTAGTAGATTAGTAGTGTTCTAGCAGCTTAGGCTGATAGAGGTAGCTATAGCAGAGCAGCTTAGGCTGAACTAGGAGACATGCAAAGCTCCTACTATACCACTTATATCATATAGCACTATATCATAAGAAACACAATACTCAGAGTTACTAAAAATAAAGGTACTTTATTTTAGTGACAATATGCCAAAAGTATCTCAGGGGATATACTCCCTTAGGAGGTAAGTAATATATGCAAAATATGCACATAAACCAAAATCAGGTAAGTAAACAGAAAAGTAGTGCAAACACTGTAGAACACAATAGAAAGCAATAGGAGACAATCGGCCTAGGGGCAACACAAACCATATACTCTAAAAGTGGAATGCGAACCACAAATGGACACCAGGCCTAGTGTAGTGTGTAGAGGGTCACTGGAAGTGTAAGAAAACACTAAGGGTGTCTAAGATACCCCACCCCAAGACCCTGAAAAATAGGAGTAAAGTTACCCTACTACCCCAGAAAGACAGTAAAGTCGAGATAGGGGATTCGGCAAAGGCAACAACTGACTGCAAAGCACTGAAGACGGATTCCTGGACCTGAGGACCTGTGAAGGAAGGGGACCAAGTCCAAGTGTCACGCAAGTGTCCAGGGGGGCAGGAGCCCACTAAACCCCGGATGAAGGTGCAAAAGGGCTGCCTCCGGGTGGAAGAAGCCAAAGATTCTGCAACAATGGAAGGTGCCAGGAACTTCTACTTTGGTCAGAAGATGTCTCACAGTGTGTTGGAGGATGCAGAGTTGTTTCCACGCAGAAAAACCACAAACAAGCCTTGCCAGCTGCAAGAGTTGTGTTTGAAGATAATGGGTGCTGCCCGGGCCCAGGAAAGACCAGGAGGTCGCCCCCTGGAGCAGGAGACAGAGGGGACACTCAGCAACAGAGAGAGCCAATGCAGAAGCAGGCAGCACCCACAGAAGCACTTGAACAGGCGTTCAAGAAATCTGAGCATGGCGGTCACCTCAACACAACAAAAGAGGGTCCCACGAAGCCGGTGGTAAACTCAGCGAGTTGAGCAATGCAGGACGGAGTGCTGGGGAGCTGGGCTGTGCTATGCATGAAGGAATCCTTGGAAAAGAGCACAGAAGCCCTAGCAGCTGCAGATCACGCAGCACAAAGGATTACTGTCTGGCGGGGGGAGGCAAGGACTTACCTCCACCAAATTTGGCAGAAGGACCACTGGACTGTCGGGATCACTTGGATCCAGCTCCTGTGTTCCAGGGACTTCGCTCATCAAGAGGAGAGAGGACCCAGAGGACCAGTGATGCAAAAGTTTGGTGGCTGCGTTAGCAGGGGGAAGATTCCGTCGACCCACGGGAGATTTCTTCTTGGCTTCCAGTGCAGGGTGAAGGCAGACAGCCCTCAGAGCATGCACCACCCGGAAACAGTCAAGAAAACCGGCAGGATTAGGAGCTACAATGTTGCTGGTAGTCGTCTTGCTACTTTGTTGCAGTTTTGCAGGTGTCCTGGAGCAGTCAGCGGTTGATTCTTGGCAGAAGTTGAAGAGAGAGATGCAGAGGAACTCTGGTGAGCTCTTGCATTTGTTATCTGAAGGGAAACCCACAGGAGAGACCCTAAATAGCCATCAGAGGTGGATTGGCTACCTAACCAGGTAAGAGCCTATCAGGAGGGGTCTCTGATGTCACCTGCTCGCAATGCCCATTCAAGATGGCAGAGGTCTGGGACACACTGGAGGAGCACTGGGCACCACCCCTGGGGTGGTGATGGGCAGGGGAGTGGGCACTCCCCTTTTCTTTGTCCATTTTTGTGCCAGAGCAGGGGCTGGGGGATCCCTGAACTGGTGTAGACTGGCTTATGCAAGGAGGGCACCATCTGTGCCCCTCAAAGCATTTCTAGAGGCTGGGGGAGGCTACTCCTCCCCAGCCCTTAACACCAATTTCCAAAGGGAGAGGGTGTAACACCTTCTCTCAGAGAAACTCCTTTGTTCTGCCTTCCTGGGACTGGACTGGCCAGACCCTAGGAGGGCAGAAACCTCTCTGAGGGTTAGCAGCAGCGGTAGCTGCAGAGAAAACCCCAGAAAGCTAGTTTGGCAGTACCCGGGGTCCATACTGGAGCCCCGGCGATGCATGGGATTGACACCCCAATACCAGATTTGGCTTGGGGGGACAATTCCATGATCTTAAACATGTTACATGGCCATGTTCGGAGTTACCGTTGGGAAGCTACATATAGGTATTGACCTATATGTAGTGCACACGTGTTATGGTGTCCCCGCACTCACAAAGTCTGGGGAAATTGCCCTGGAGAATGTGGGGGCACCTTGGCTAGTGCCAGGTTGCCCTCACACTTAGTAACTTTGCACCTAACCTTCACCAAGTGAGTGTTAGACATATAGGTGACTTATAAGTTACTTAAGTGCAGTGTAAAATGGCTGTGAAATAACGTGGACCTTATGTCACTCATGCTGCAGTGGCAGTCATGTGTAAGAATTGTCTGAGCTCCATATGGTTGGCAAAAGAAATGCTGCAGCCCATAGGAATCTCCTGGAACCCCAATACCCTGGGTACCTAGGTACCATATACTAGGGATTTATAAGGGTGTTCCAGTATGCCAATTAGAATTGGTGAGAATAGTCACTAGCCTGCAGTGACAATTTAAAAAGCAGAGAGAGCATAAACACTGAGGTTCTGGTTAGCAGAGCCTCAGTGATACAGTTAGGCACCACACAGGGAACACATTTAGGCCACAAACTATGAGCACTGGGGTCCTGGCTAGCAGGATCCCGGTGACACAGGCAAAAACAAACTGACACACAATTAAAAATGGGGGCAACATGTCAGGCAAGTTGGTACTTTCGAACACAACCCCCCCAAACGAGGGACAATAAGGCTAACCTTGCCAAGATGAGTCTACATTGTCTAAGTGGAAATATCTGGAGAGTCCATCTTCGTTGGAGTGGTACTCCCAGGTCCATGTTCCACTGTATAGTCCATTCCCTGTAGGGAGATGGACCACCACAACAATTTAGTGTTTTCATCTTTCATTTGTTTTAGCCAAAGTAGAGGCTTGTGGTCTGACGGAACCATAAAGTGAGTACAGAATAGGTATGGTCTCAACTTTTTCAGTGCCCACACCACAGCAAAGGCCTCCCTCTCTATGGCAGACCAACACTTTTCTCTAGGGGTCAACCTCCTGCTGATAAAAGCAACAGGTTGATCTTGGCCCTCAGTATTAAGCTGTGATAGCACTGCCCCAACCCCCAATTCAGAAGCATCAGTCCAGACAATGAACTTTTTGGAGTAGCAAGGGCTTTTTAAGACAGGTGCAGAGCACATGGCCTGTTTGAGCTCATCAAAAGCTTTTTGACAGCTTGCTGTCCACAATACCTTTTTAGGCATCTTCTTACGAGTGAGGTCATTAAGAGGAGCTGCAATGGAGCCCTTATTCTTAATGAACCTCCTATAGTACCCTGTGAGGCCTAGAAAGGCTCTCACCTGGGTTCAAGTTGTAGGGGGATCCCATTCCATAATGGTCTGGATCTTCCCCTGCAGTGGTGCAATCTGTTCCCCACCTACCAGGTGGCCCAGATAAACCACTTTCCCATACCCTATGTGGCACTTTGAAGCCTTGATAGTGAGGCCTGCCTTTTGCAGGGCCTCCAAAACTTTCCATAGGTAGAACAGGTGATCATCACAGGTGGAGCTAAAGACAGCTATATCATCCAGATAAGCTGCACTAAAAGCTTCCAACCCTTGCAGGACTGTGTTCACCAACCTTTGAAAAGTGGCAGGTGCATTCTTCAGACCAAAGGGCATCACAGTGAATTGATAGTGCCCTTCAATGGTTGAAAATGCAGTTTTGGGTTTAGCATCTTCTGATAATTTAGTCTGCCAATACCCTGTAGTTAAATCAAAAGTGCTTAGATACTTGGCAGAAGCCAGTGTATCTATCAGCTCATCTGCCCTGGGTATAAGGTGAGCATCTGTCCTGGTTACTTGGTTGAGCCCTCTTTAGTCAACACAAAACCTCATCTCTCTTTTTCCATCCTTGCTGTGAGGTTTGTGGACAAGCACCACTGGGCTAGCCCAAGGGCTTTCTGAAGGCTCAATCACTCCTAAATCCAACATTTTCTGTACTTCTTGTTTTATGCAGTCCCTGACATGGTCAGGCTGCCTATGAATCTTACTTTCGACAGGTAAACTGTCTCCAGTATTGACTGTGTGCTCACAGCATGTAGCGGTACCTGGTATTAGTGAGAAGAGTTCAGAAAACTGACTTAAGAAATTTACACAGTTGTCCTTCTGCTCAGCAGTAAGGCAATCTGCAAGAACTACTCCCTCCACTAAGCCATCAGCTTCAGTGGTGGAGAAGAGATCAGGGAGAGGGTCGCTCTCTTCTTCCTGTCCCTCATCAGTTGCCATGAGCAGGGTGAGATCAGCCCTGTTATAGTAGGGGTTTAGGCGGTTGACATGGAACACCCTAAGGGGACTCCTGGCAGTGCCCATGTCTACCAAGTAGGTAACCTCACCCTTTTTTTCAACAATGAGATGGGGTCCACTCCATTTGTCCTGGAGTGCTCTTGGGGCCACAGGCTCCAATACCCACACCTTCTGTCCTGGGTGGTAGTGGGTCAGAACAGCCTTCAGGTCATGCCATTGCTTTTGCAGCTTCTGGCTGGCCTGAAGGTTTTTACTGGCCTTTTTCATGTACTCAGCCATTATTGATCTTAGGCCAAGTACATAGTCCACAATGTCCTGTTTAAGAGCTTTTAAAGGTTATTCCCAACCCTCCTTAACAAGTGCAAGGGGACCTCTCACAGGGTGCCCAAAGAGGAGTTCAGAGGGGCTAAAGCCCACTCCTTGGGGTACCTCCCTGTAAGCAAAATGAAAGCAAGGTTACAGGACATCCCATCTCCTTCTGAGTTTTCCAGGAAGTCCCATTATCATAATTTGAGAGTTTTATTAAACCTCTCAACCAGACCATTTGTTTGTGGATGATAAGGGGTAGTGAACTTGTATGTTACACCATACTCCTTCCACATTGCTTTGAGGTATGCAGACATAAAGTTACTACCTCTGTCTGACACCACTTCCTTAGGGAAGCCCACTCTGGAAACGATTCCCTGGAGGACCTTTGCCACTGCAGGAGCTGTAGTGGTCATTAAGGAAATTGCTTCAGCATACCTAGTGGCATGGTCCACTACCACAAGGATATACCTATTGCCTGAAGCTGTTGGAGGGCCAAGGTGGCCAACTATGTCAACCCCTACCCTTTCAAAGGGCACCCCAACCACAGGAAGTGGAATTAAGGGCACCTTTGGTGTGCCATCAGTCTTGCCACTGGCTTGGCAGGTCACACAAGAGCGACAAAACTCTTTGGTGTCCTCTGACATATGAGGCCAGTGAAACAGGAGAACAAGTCTGTCCTAAGTTTTACTCTGGCTCAAATGCCCAGCCAAAGGAATGTCATGTGCCAAGATAATAAGCAACTCCCTATACTACAAAGGGATGACCAATCTCCTGGCAGCTCCAGGTTTAGGGTCCCTTGACTCCGTATACAGGAGGTTGTCTTCCCAATACACCTTATGGCTATCACTGACATCCCCATTCAGCTTGCTGTCTCAAACCCTCTAGTGTGGGACAGGTCTGCTGTGCCACACTCAGCTCTTCCCTAGCAGGCCCCCCTGCACCCAAAAGCTCAGCAGTGTCTGCTACTAGCTCATCTGGTGTAGGTTCTGCACAGGGAGAGAATTCCTCTTCCTCAAAAGGGGAATCTTCTGGAGAGGGAGGGATAGTGGGAAAGGATTGACCATTACTACCTCTAGTTTTTGGGAGCACTTGGTCCATTGTTCCAGGATCCAAGTTTCCCTGTCCTTTTTGCTTTTTGGCCCGAGCCCTTGTCAAAGCAAAAATATTCCCAGGAATGCCCAGCATTGCTGCATGAGCCTCCAACTCAATTTCAGCCAAAGCTGATGTCTCCAAATCATTGCCTAGTAAGCAATCTACAGGTAATTCAGTGGCTACCACAACTTTCTTTGGACCAGTAACCCCCACCCCCCCAGTTGAGATTCACAACAGCCATGGGGTGGCTAAGTATGTTATTGTGAGCATCAGTCACTTGGTACTGCTGACCAAGTAGGTGTTGATCAGGCTGAACCAGTTTCTCTATAACCATAGTTACACTGGCTCCTGTGTCCCTGTAGGCCTCAACCTCAACACCATTTATTAGGGGTAATTGCTTGTACTTACCCATATTAAGGGGACAAGCAACCAAGGTGGCAAAGTCAATGCCCCCATCAGAGACTAAAACAGCCTCTGTGGTCTCCCTAACAAGACCAACCACAACTACACTGCCAATGGTGAGCCCAGCTACACCCTGGGTTTGTCTATTTGTAGTAGACTTCCCACCACCACTGCTATTCTGCTATTACTAGGGGCACTAGAGGTTGGAGTTGGGGTTGTGGTGTTGGGTGGGAGCCTTGGTGTTTTTCTTTGGATTAGTGGCATCACTTGCCCAATGGTCTTTCACTTTACATAAATAACACCATGGGTTTCTCTGATTGTGAGAAGAGGATTTGGACCAACCACCCCCAGAGGATGTTTGTGGGCCTGATGAAGACTCAGAATGTTTTTTATCTTTGTCCCCACCCTTGTCAGAAGACTTACCATCCTTCTTCTTGCCATCCTTGTCACCCCCTGTATGAACTTTTCTGTTCACTCTTGTTCTGACCCATTTGTCTGCCTTCTTTCCCAATTCTTGGGGAGAGGTCAGATCTGAGTCTACCAGGTACTGGTGCAACAAATCAGACACACAATTGTTCAAAATATGCTCTCTCAGGATTAGATTATACAGGCTTTCATAGTCAGTCACTTTACTGCCATGTAACCAACCCTCCAAGGCCTTCACTGAACAGTCTACAAAGTCTGTCCAGTCTTGAGAGGACTCTTTTCTGGTGTCTCTGAACTTAATCCTGTATTGTTCTGTGGTTAAGCCAAATCCATCCAAGAAGGCATCTTTCAAAATTTTGTAGTTATTAGCATCACTTTCTCTGACAGTAAGGAGCCTATTCCTATCCTTACCTGTAGGAAAGTAACATCTCGTCTGGCATGTTACCCCCATTTTTAATGTATGTATGTTTGTTTTTGCCTATGTGTCACTGGAATCCTGCTAGTCAGGACCCCAGTGCTCATAAAGTATGCCCTGTATGTGTTCCCTCTGTGGTGCCTAACTGTATTACTGAGGCTCTTCTTACCAGAACCTCAGTGTTTATGCTCTCTCTGCTTTTAAAATTGTCACTGCAGGCTAGTGACTAATTTTACCAATTCTCATTGGCACACTGGAACACCCTTATAATTCCCTAGTATATGGTACCTAGGTACCCAGGGTATTGGGGTTCCAGGAGATCCCTATGGGCTGCAGCATTTCTTTTGCCACCCATATGGAGCTCAGACAATTCTTACACAGGACTGCCACTGCAGCCTGAGTGAAATAACGTCCACGATATTTCACAGCTATTTTACACTGCACTTAAGTAACTTATAAGTCACCTATATGTCTAACCCTCACTTGGTGAAGGTTAGGTGCAAAGTTACTAAGTGTGTGAGCACTAGCCAAGGTGCTCCTACATTGTTCAGGGCAAATTCCCCAGGCTTTGTGAGTGCGGGACACCATTACACGTGTGCACTACATATAGGTCACTACCTATATGTAGCATCACAATGGTATCTCTGAACATGGACATGCAACATGTCTAGGATCGTGGCATTGTTCAGGGCAAATTGCCCAGGCTTTGTGAGTGTGGGACACCATTACACGTGTGCACTTCATATAGGGCATTACCTATATGTAGCATCACAATGGTATCTCCGAACATGGCCAAGTAACATGTCTAGGATCGTTGAATTATCACCTCAATACCATTCTGGCATTGGGGGGACAATTCCATGCATCCCTGGGTCTCCAGCATAGAGCCTGGGTACTGCCAAACTAACTTTCCGGGATCTCCACTGCAGCTACTGCTGCTGCCAACCCCTCACACAGGTTTCTGCCCCGCTGGGGCCTGGGCAGCCTGGTCCCAGGAAGGCAGAACAAAGGATTTCCTCTGAGAGAGGGTATTACACCCTCTCTCTTTGGAAATAGGTGTGAAGGGCCTGGGAGGAGTAGCCTCTCCTGGCCTCTGGAAATGCTTTGAAGGGCACAGATGGTGCCCTCTCTGCATAAGCCAGTCTACACTGGTTCAGGGATCCCCCCAGCCTTGCTCTGGCATGCAACTGGACAAAGGAAATGGGAGTGACCACTCCCCTGACCAGCACCTCCGAGGGTAGGTGCCCAGAGCTCCTCCAGTGTGTCCCAGACCTCTGCCATCTTGGATGCAGAGGTGTGAGGGCACAATGGACAGCTCTGAGTAGCCAGTGGCAGCAGGTGACGTCAGAGACCACTCCTGATAGGTGCTTACCTTTCTAAGTAGCCAATCCTCCTCTGTGGGCTATTTAGGGTCTCTCCTGTGGGTATCTCACCAGATAACGAATGCAAGAACTCATCAGAGTTCCTCTGCACTTCCCTCTTCGATTTCGGATCGACCACTGACTGCTCCAGGATGCCTGCATAACTGCAACAAAGTAGCAAGAAGACTACCAGCAACATTGTAGCGACTCATCCTGCCGGCTTTCTCTACTGTTTCCTGGTGGCCCATGCTCTGAGGGCTGTCTGCCTTCACCCTGCACTGGAAGCCAAGAAGAAATCTCCCGTGGGTCGACGGAATCTTCCTCCTGCCAATGCAGGCACCAAACTTCTGCATCAGCGGTCCTCTCGGTCCCCTCTCATCCTGACAAGCTGGGTCCAAGGGTCTTCGACAGTCCAGTGGCACTTCTGTCCAAATTTCGTGGAGCTAAGTCCTTGCCTCCCCACGCCAGACAGTAATCCTGTGTAATGCGTGAACTGCAGCTGCTCGGGCTTCTGTGCACTTTTGCAAGACTTCCTTTGTGCACAGCCTAGCCCAGGTCCCCAGTACTCCGTCCTGCATTGCCCAACTTGCTGAGTTGGACTCTGACGTCATGGGACCCTCCTTTGTGACTCTGAGTCGATCACTGTCCTCAGATCTTCTAAGTGCCTGTTCAAGTGCTTCTGCAGGTGCTGCCTGCTTCTGCATGGGCTCTCTGTGTTGCTGAGCACCCCCTCTGTCTCCTCCGCCAAGGGGTGACCTCCTGGTCCTTCCTGGGCCTTAGCAGCACCCAAAATCCTCAACCACGACTCTTGCAGCTAGCAAGGCTTGTTTGCGGTGTTTCTGCATGGAAACAACTCTGCATCCTCCAGCACGCTGTGGGACATCTTCTGACCAAAGGAGAAGTTCCTGGCACCTTCTGTTGTTGCAGAATCTTTGGCTTCTTCTACGCAGAGGCAGCCCTTTTGCACCTTCATCTGGGGTTTAGTGGGCTCCTGCCCCCCCCCGGACACTTGCGTGACTCTTGGACTTGGTCCCCTTCCTTTACAGGTCCTCAGGTCCAGGAATCCGTCTTCAGTGCTTTGCAGTCAGTTGTTGTCCTTGCAGAATCCCCTATCTCGACTTTACTGTCTTTCTGGGGTAGTAGGGTAACTTTACTCTTACTTTTCAGGGTCTTGACACGGGGTATCTTGGACACCCTTAGTGTTTTCTTACACTTCTAGCGACCCTCTACACACTACACTAGGCCTGGGATCCATTCGTGGTTTGCATTCCACTTTTGGAGTATATGGTTTGTGTTGCCCCAAGGCCTATTTCTCCCTATTTCATTCTATTGTGATTCTACATTGTTTGCACTACTTTTCTAACTATTACTTACCTGATTTTGGTTTGTGTCTATATATTTTGTGTATATTACTTACCTCCTAAGGGAGTATATCCTCTGAGATACTTTTGGCATATTGTCACTAAAATAAAGTACCTTTATTTTTAGTAACTCTGAGTATTGTGTTTTCTTATAATATAGTGCTATATGCTATAAGTGGTATAGTAGGAGCTTTGCATGTCTCCCAGTTCAGCCTAAGCTGCTCTGCTTTAGCTACCTCTACCAGCCTAAGCTGCTAGAACACCTCTAATCTACTAATAAGGGATAACTGGACCTGGCACAAGGTGTAAGTACCACTAGGTACCATATATTAGGGATTTATAAGGGTGTTCCAGTGTGCCAATTAGAATTGATGAAAATAGTCACTAGCCTGCAGTGGCAATTTAAAAAGCAGAGAGAGTATAAACACTGAGGTTCTGGTTAGCAGAACCTCAGTAATACAGTTAAACACCACACAAGGAACACATATAGGCCACAAACTTTGAGCACTGGGGTCCTGGCTAGCAGGATCCCAGTGACACAGGCAAAAACAAACTGACACACAAGTAAAAATGGGGGTAACATGCCAGACAAGATGGTACTTTCCTACAGATGTACATGCTGTCTGAGAGTAGTACTGGATATGTCTATAATTGCGGGGTGTATACTGGTAGGGAGTCCAATATTGACCCTCCTTGGTTGTCGGTCCAGATTTGGAGTCAGTGAGAAAAGTGTGTGCAAACTTGGTAGAAGACGTTTTTACAGAGGTCACCATTTATATGTAGATAACTTCTACATTGGTGTGCAATTGTTCAAGGAATTATTCAAAGTGGACACTGTTGCATGCAGCACATTCCACTCAAGCCCTAAAGGTTACCTAAAGATCTTGTTTGTAGAAACAAACTTGAGTGGACAGTACAGTGCCTTGCATAGTGATGAACTTCTAGCTATGAAATTTGCCAACAGGAGAGATGTCTACATGCCGAATACCATTCAATGTGAAAGTACTGCACCTGAGCCTGTGTGGGGTCAGGTTGCTGAAGTACGCAAACCTGTGTGCATTTTAGACTACAATAAGCTCATGGGTGATGTAGACTGAGTAGCTCAGAGGTTGGAGCCTTACAGTGCTTTTTGTACGTCATACATTTGGTATAAGAAGTTGGCTGTCCATTTGTTTGATTTGCCCACCTTAAAAAATGCTTTTGTTGTATTCAAGGATTGTTCTCCAGATTCAAAGATTACTTTTTGCTCAGTTTCAGCAGTCTGCAATAGGCAGCCTTGCAGTGGAGCACGCAAGTTTCCTAGAGTTGGAGTGGTGGAGGATGTGGCTAGATTGAAAGATCCCACTGTCCTGATTACATTTTTCTCACGCTGAAAAAAGACTTGCCCTATAGGAGATAGGGAGTCTATGTCCGAAGAGGCATACAAAAGGATAGTCATATGTACTGGCCCCAGTGTCCTTTCAGTTCTGGGCTATTTGTGTCTGCATGTGTAAAAGTGAACAGACTGGAATATATCGTTTTATATTTTTGTTCCGATTTCACGGTTGGCATTAGTGTGATGTATTTAGCTAGAGATGTTGTATAGTTTTTCAAGCACTTTAAATTTGTTTGTATTTTCTTTTTTGTCAAAAATAATGTGATTGCTGTGCTCATGGTCTGGTGCTTGGATGGCGGTGTATGTAAACTGTTGCTTGGCAGGCGATATGTGTGGATTGGGTTATGGCTGCCAGTGTGTGTGTACTACTGCTTAGTTGGTGGTGTGTGTGGACTGGCGCTTGGCTTGTGGTGTGTGTGGACTGTCGCTTGACTGGCAATGTGGGTGGAGTGGAACTTGGCTTGTGGTATTTGTAGACTTGTGCTTGTTGGCTGTATTTGTGGACTTATGCTTAACTGGCGGTGTGTGTTGACTGGTGCTTGGCTGGTAGTTTGTGTGGACTAGTGCTTGGCTGGTGGTGTGCATGGGCTAGCGCTTGACTGGCAGTGTGTGTGAGCTGGCATTTCACTGACAGTGTGTGAGTAGTTACTTGATACTGGTCACTAAACAGACTGCTAGCCAAATGTCAGTCCACATACTCTGTCAGCCACCAGCCGGTGTGATTGCTGTGTCAGTTATGGGCGTATAAAAGTGATGGGCCCTGAATGGTGCTGTCTGTTGATATGAGTGTTGTAATTCGCTGGTCACATGGCTGGCAGTGTGAATGTTCTTGTGTGTGTCACCCATGAAACGTGTGGGAATGACCTGTAAAGCAGTTGGTGTATTGTCTGGACTTAACAGCTCATGAGCTGTGACTCACTGGTTAAGTTTTTTGACCTTTCAATTATTAACAGTGTATTTCATTTTTATTAAATCTCTTGTTAATAAAATTTACATTTTGGACCTTTCACTCATCCTTGTCTCAAATCCAATCAGTATGTATGCGTACTTGAGGAATAGATGGTTGTGGAACAATATTTGTTTTGTCTGTCTTTCTCTGCCAGAGGATACATTGTTTCTAGAGAAAATCTACCAACTCCAGATATTTTCATAAACTAGACACCCAGAGGAGTACAGGGGTGCCTCTTGTGGATCCCAACACGTTTTCTTACCCACAATGCCCTGCAAACCTAAAAATGGGACCAAAATCACACATTGTCCATGAATTTCTGTGCCATATTATTCCAGAATCAGAAGGAAATTACAAAATTCCTACCACCCAGAATTTCCCCACTTGTTGCAATAAAAATGCTGCCTGACTTGTGTGGCGGGCCTAGTGCCTGTGACAGGAACAGATCAAACTAACATCAATGGGAGTCCTTGCAAAGTGACCCTTATTGACCTTTGTTCTGTAGCAGGCAATAGGCCCAGCCACACAACTGAGGATACATGTTTATTGGGAGACTTGGGGGAATGCTGGGAGGAAGTAAGTTTGCGGCCACGTGCATATTCCAGAACTTTCCATCACAGAAATTTGATGAAAATGTGTGTTTTTTAGTCAAAGTTTGAGATTTGCAAGGTATTCCGGCTAATAAAAGGCGGAGAGAGCCATGCAGGTCACCCCACCATAGATACCCCTAGGTGTCCAGTTTTAAAAAATGTACGGGTTGGCTAGGTTTTCCTCAGTGCGGCTGAGCTAGGGTCCAAAATGTAGAGCTACCTACATTGGAAAAAAGGGCCAGATTCTGGTGGATATTGTAATGCATCCATGTTGTGTTTTGGGACATTTGCTGTTGTGGCTCTAGATCTACCCACAAAAGTGAGGTACGATTTTTATCAGGAGACTTTAGGGAATGCCGGGTGGAAAGAAGCTTGTGGCTCCCTACAGATTCCAGAACTTTTCATCACTGAAATGTCAGGAAAATGTGTTTTAGTCAAAGTTTGAGGATTTGGGTCTCATCCTGGATACCGCTAAGTGTCTAGTTTTTAAAAATGTACAGATTAGCTAGGTTTCCTTAGTTGCCATCTGAACTAGGGTTGCGAATCTAGAGCTTCCCACATAAGAAATAGAGGTACCGTTTTCTGTGGAAAACTTTGCTGCATCCATGTTGTGTTTTGGGCCGTTTCCTGTCACAGGCACTGGGTCTACCCACATATGAGGTACCATTTTTATCAAAAGATTTGGGGAGGTGCCAGGTGGAAGAAAGTTTGTTGCTCCCCACACAAACATGAGGAAAATCTATCTGTAGTCAAAATGTAAGGTTTGATAGGGATCCTCTGTAAAAAAAAAAGTGGTGAGAGCCACACTAGTCAGCTTATCTTGGATACCTCTAGGTGTGTAGTGCTCCACAATGTACAGGTTTGCTATGCTTCTCTGGGTGCCGGCTCAGCTAGGGTCTAAAATCTAGAGCCACTCAAATTAGAAAAAGAGGGTCAGTTTTCTGTGGAAAATGCAATGCATCCATGTTGCACTTGGGCCATTTCCTAGGAGGTAGTAGGCCTTCCCACACAAGTGAGGTACTGTTTTTATCTGGATACTTTTGGATGCCCATAATAGTAGAACATTTGTTGTTACCAATTAGATTTTGCTACATTTGTGCCTTTCAAATGTAATCCAGTATATAAGAAAGATGGCATTTTGAAAAATATTATCCAAATCATACGCAAGCACGGGTACCCACAAATTCGGAGATGTAGAAATAACCACTGCTTCTAAGCTCTAGATCTTAAGCCCATATTAGAAATATTTACGTTTCTTTGATACCCATTTTTCACTCTTCCTATTTTGCTATAAAGTAGTCTATACTCAATACTCAATGAAAACCCATTGTATGGGGCAGCTCAATTATTTGCTGTGGGTACCTTGGGTTCTTGGAGAACCTACAAACCCTGTGTATCCTTGCAACCAGGAGTATCTAGTGGATGTAATGGATTGTTGATTTTGTCAGTCGGCCATTGTGACAAAAAAAACTACAGGTGAAAATGTCATCACAAATGCCTGTTTTTTCCTACTCATTTTCAATATTTCTTTATTTCAACAGTTATTTTCCTTGGGAAAACCTTGAGGGATCTACACATATGAGCCTTTGCTGAATTTAAAAATGTCTTTACTTCTCAGAAATATATAGCTTTGCTGGATCACCAAACTGGAAGTAGGTTGAGAGCACCAAAATAGGGAAATTAGGGTACGTCTTAGAAAAATGCCAAAATTGTGGTACAAAATTAGTTTTTTTGATTAAGCACTGCATGTTCCTGAAACCTGAGAAGATGGTGAATTTAGTACAGTAACCCATTTGTGGATGACATTTTAGGAAAAAAAACATACACTTTTATCTGGAGTACTTTTTCCCTATCTTTTAAAAAAAAAACTCAAAATGTTGCTAGTATTTGCTTATTGTCACAGTCCTCTCCTAGGGAATTCACAAACCCTGGATATCTTCACAATCCCCCAGATATTGGAAAGAAGGGTGCAAATTTGGCGTGGATACCTTATCAGGAAAACATTTATGGAGCCCTAAGCGAAAACTACCTAAGATAGCCAAAAAAGGACTCAGTATAGTGGGGCTGCGGGGAGGGCTACCAGCGAACAGGTTGAAGGAAAACAGGATGATCTTAAAAAAAGAAAATGAAAGTTTTAAGTTTCAATTTTTAAGACTAAGCTCTTATTAATATGTGTTTTCAACATTCACAAAGAGGAGGTGGTCCCTTGGGGATCCCTTCTCATTTGTGAATGGTTACCACCTTCTTTGAGGTGTCAGTTAAAAATGAATGTTTTGCAGCTGTAATTCGTACATTCACACAGACCATTGCAATTCTGAACTTGGAAAGGATGCCCTTCACACACCCCTTCCAAATACCGAATTGCAAACACTAATTGCAACTCAGTAATATATTCCTGAATCTCAATTTGTGATTTCTACATACTTAAAAGCAATTTTGCAGTCTGAAAACTCCACAAATCAGGCCGTTATCAACTGCAAAAATGATCTGTACATATGGTCTTTGAGTCCTACAGAAATTGTAATAGAAAAATACAGTAATTTTAAGAAGCTACAACACATAAAATCTATTTAACAGAAAATGTTATGGAGGAGAAGGTACTTTGACCATCAGTGGGCATTGGTACAAAAACTCTCTAGGCTAAGGGATCAAAGCAAGTTCTGGAAGTACATCAACTAATTAATATTGGGAGAATTATATTACCAATCAATACTACACAAAGTAATATGGAAGTGTCAAAAACATTATACTAGGCATATTTACTAATCATACAGGAATTCAAGTAGATAATATTGAATGGTTAGGAAGTCCCAGTATAGTAGCTAGTACATGTCACTAAGCCGGCATATGCTAAGTGCAAATCAAAAGGGACACCCTGCTCCAATGGCATTCGGGGTTCACTTTTCAACACTGAAAAAAACTTGTTAAACGCAGTTTACCGCGCCTCATTCAGGTGGCACTGGAGGCCTATTCATTGTAAGGCTCTATATTACACCCCTTATTAAAAAAGGAGAGCAGATCTATTCCCACAAGCACCTTTCTGCACTCGTTAACATTGATGCCAAGGCCTATATCCAGATTCTTTTTAGAGATTTGGAAAAATAGGTAAAGGCTTCAGTCAAAATTGCAGTACTGAAGACAACACAGTAGCCTTGCCTTTTAAAGCTCAAAAATCAGTACATGTCCATGTTGTTCTCCTTCTTCCCATATTTCATTGACTATGCAGAAGCTTTTGATGGTGTGAATCGCCACATCCTATGGAAATTGCACTCAAAATGGGGCATTTCTATAGCTCTATTGAAAGCGCAAATATTCCTTTATTCTAGTATGTGGGTTACAGTTCAGGTATTGATGGATTAGGTGTACAAAACAAAAATTACAAACAGAAGCTATAAGCAAGGGTGTGTTTTGCACCTTTATTGTTCAACCTTTAAACTGCTGACTCTGGCAAAGCTCTCAATGAAGCGAGGACAGGTCGAAAAAAGTGTAGATCTTGCAGCATGCTGATGACCTGATAATCATAATTTTTAATGAATTACTTATCTATAGTTCTAAAAGACTATTTAGTAATCAGACCAAGACCAAAACGCTGGTTTTTGGAACATATATTTATAACATGTCACAGGAATACTTAACCTACATGGCCCCTAGGCCCTCTTTCGTTGAGTAACATTTAAGCATATATTTACCTTGGAGTTTGTCCCACAAGAAAACTTTCTCTGAAGGAACATCCATCAATGTTAAAAATAAAGGTGTCATATTAACATTTGCACTGTGCAGACACAATGAAAATGTTCAATGTCCTTCTAAAAAAGAAATCCTGAATATAAGTATGTTCAAACAACCTTCACCTATGGTCATTCAGATTTTCCAGACAGAATGGCTTCTATCTTTCACCTCCTACAGTGCAAGGTTTATAGAAAGAGTTTTCCTCCTATCTCACAGTAATCATAGAATGCTGTCTTGAAGTTAGGTTATTGAATAGAGACCTTACTTGCTAGGCAGTCTTTCTCAAACATTGTCATCAACAATGTTAAAGTCAGTGTTTCAGGAGAGTAACTCATTGACAAATCTCTGAGCAAAATATTTAAAATTTGCCTGAATGCTATCTGGAAATTGATAGAATCTGAGCAAACAATCTCTTTAAAAATGTCCCAATGGCCACATGTAATTCACAAACAATGTTACTCTCACATGCTGCAGACCTTATTGATTTTAAACAGTTTATGTAAGCTGTGTTAATTAAATCATAAGATACATAAAACCCCAAAAAATATTTATGGGAACCGCTTAGCAAATCATATACACAGTGTATAGCTTGCAAGTGTTTCTTGTGGTGTTTATACAAAATATCAGAAAAAAATGATGCGTAGACAAAATATTGTGTCAAGAATACGGAGGACAAAAATGTTGTGAAAGTAATTTTCTATAGGTAAGCAAAGATGTACTATATACTATAGCTAACTTCACATATATGTACCTTGACTATATATATATATATATATATATATATAAATATTTTTTTTCAAGGTAAGTAGATGCGGAGTTAAGAACACTGAATCTATACTTACCTATTTGCACTTACCTCCATGAAAATGTGGCCTTCTATATTTTTTAAATGATATTCTGTCCACACAATATTTTTGTTTCTGATATTTTGTCAGTGATCCATCAGTTATGTCATTGTCCAAGAGTAAGCGTTGAAAGACAAAAGCTGCTAATTTCTTTCTTTTTACAAAATAGAAGCTCAATACATACAGACGCTTTGAAGAACCGCTTAAAAGCTGGAAAAATCATTGAGCAACCAAATTGCTTCAAGCAGTCTTCAAGAAACGGTCTCATAATTTATTCAATCTTATTATACTGGAACTATCAAGTTATTACTGTGGAGTTGAAGAGAATAATAAACCATAATACCTTATTTCCCCATCATGCACTGGCCTTCGGCAAGGCCCTCCACCCATCCTAGCGCAAATGCCAAACCCTCATACTCATCCCTTTTTTTCAAATTTAAAATGTCATAAGTGATGTAATGTATGCAGGCATAAACAGTGCATTATGGGTGCACATTTTATAGCTCTAGCTAAAGAATAACAGGTGTATTTCAGTGTTTTTTAATGTTAGCTTATTTCTCTTTCCTACACCTAACTATAGTCACTATAACCTTTCTTTTTTTCTTTGAATTTCTATTTTTTTTACTAGCGTAATTTGTGGTCTTAGATCCTAACTGGAGCGTCAGTTTAACTGTTGTTTTGTTCAGTCAAATTCTAAATCAGACTAACAGCTAACCCTTCACTTGCCGCCAACCCCTGCTGCACAGGTCATTTGGTTGTACGCAGAAGGGGTTGGCCACAGGGCCTGTCCCTTGGCCATGTCCCTCATCCATCTCTTGTGTGTGCCCAACCACCATAAGTGATGTCGTTTGAGATGTCATTGTTATAAGAAATGCATGGTGGTCTCAAGTTATACTTTGGCCACTAAACTATTGCTGGCAAATTTCAGGGGGTTTTCGGCTTCAACACCTAAGTACAATGTCACTTTAACCTTCGTTTTTTTCAGTGAATATATACATATATTTCATCTCAGTTTGTAAGAATGACATATGTTAGTAACAGTTTAAAAAATGCCCCACTGGGCACTAGAACAAGAGATGTTTAGACAGCGTGAAACATTGACCCATAAACATGTTGCTTATTGGCTTCACCTTGAGTTATTTTAATGGACAGTGGCTTGCCTTCTTTTTTTTTAAGTGAATTAGTTGGACCATCCCTGCATTCTGCTCTGATGTAAAATGAGAGCCCAGCTTAAAATGATTAATGATATCGGCCTTTGGTAATGTCCTGTAAGGCAATGCGCATGGTAGAAGGCTGGCCTTTAGCGGAAAAACCAGTGAACACCAACTGCCACGGTATTTCAGAAATAAAGTGCATGAAACAGAAATTCAAAAACAGATGAATTTACAAACCACAACCTTAAAAAGGCCCAATCCCTTTTAAATGTATGTAGCCACATGTATATTTTTGGCCTACCTGTCTTACTCACCTTCTCTCTTTCTCCATCTGCCCTCTCCTTTTCTCCCCTCCTCTCTTTCCCTTTCGATCTCATTTCTTTCTCTTTTACCTTCCTCTCTTCTCCTTCTCCCTTGTTCCCTCCTTTCTCTTCCCCTTTCTTTCGCCCTCCTTTTTCCTCTACGTTCTCTCTTACCTTTATCTTTCTCTCTTTCACTTCTCACTCACGCTCCTCTCTCGCTCTCTCTCCATCTTCTCCTCACTGTGTCTCCCCTATGTTTCCTCCCTCCTCCCCTCACTTGTCTCTCTCCTCTCCATTTTTCAATCACCCCTTCTGTCTCCCTCCTTTTCACTACCTCGTTCTTTCTGACTTCATCCTCCACTTCTCCATGTTTGTGATCCCTCTTCTCGATGTCACACTTTCCCTCTTTCCTCTTTCCTCTCCCCTCTCCATCTTGCCCAGTACCGTCTCCTTCTCCTCTCACCCTTCCTTTCTCTCTCTTCATTTATTCCCTCTTTTTTCCCCCTTACTCTCACTCCCCTCTCTTTATGTCTCTCTCATCGCTCTAGTTCTTTTGCTTCACTTCTCTTCCACTCTTCTCCTCCATCTTAGTTTCTTTCTCCCCCTTCTCTCTTCCACTCCGTCCCTCTTTGTGGTCATCCTCCTCCCTCCTCTCTGCCTCCCTCTTTTCTCTTCCTCCTCTCCCTCCCTCCTTTTTATCTCACCCCTGTCTCTTTACATTGTGTGCATTCAAGTAAGCTTGAATGCAAGTGGAGGTACAGTTTCTGCTGGATATGTGCAAGCGCTTAACAAATTTCCAGAACCATGAATGAGTTCACAAACCTCTGCTTTCTTAAAATACAGATACCTTGCAGTTGCCATGTAAAATCGTATTCCTTTGTATTTACATTTACATTTACATTTGTTGTGAAACATATACATTAATTTGTCTTTCCTTGAATTTTCTTTTTACATTGGAAACACACTCTGCATGTGTTGGCGTGGTCTTCATGGGATGTTTGTTTTGTGTAGACTGGGTGTAGACTTTGGCACTGATGCTTCTCCCCTAAATAGGGCTTCTGTGGCACGTGATTTACGTGCCAATGCTTCCCTTCTCTGAATGGACATCTTGTCCCCATTTTCCTGCAGCGTCCCCTCCCCTCACCTGCCCACCACAGCACAGTGACGATCATCCTTCCAGGTGATACTTCTCTCCGCCTGTTCGTGTCTTGTGGGCAGAGTGTAAGCGGGCAAAGTTATATGGTATCCAAGGTCCACATACTGGCCCCCGAACAGGTGTGGCCCATCCATTAGGGCGGAGGGGCCACACCCCTGTACCTTTTGCCCCTCATGAAGAGTGTCTGTCAGGCTGAACAAAGGTCAGCCTGACATACACTCTTCATGTTCAGGTCAGGCATCCATGAGCAGGCATGTGCGATTTGCGCAGACTCCTGGCTGCCTGAGCTGAACTTTGCTGGGCTGAGAAGGTGACAGCTCCTATGGGCGTGACCTCCTCGGCTCAGCAAAGGTGCCTCGAGGCCCTCCCCTGGGTGACGAGGAAAGCGTCACCCATTGACTTTGACCTGGGTGCTTAAGGTTTAAGCCCTGAAGCGCCCAGGGCGAGTGTCAATCAGTGACACTTCGTCACAGAGTGGGGTGGGGTCAGCAGTCTCACTGACCCCCATCCCACTCTGTGACGAGGCTGGGACTGCTGCCTTCCCTCATTGGCTGACCTAAGGTCAGCCAATGAGGGAAGGCAGCAGTCCCAACCTTCGTGGGACCTCCGAGGCTGAAGGTAAGTGTGTGTGTGTGATCTTTTAAAATGAATGTTTGGTGCGTGCGTGCATGTTATGAGTGTTGTTAATTGATGTGCGTGCATGCGTGTGTGTGTGAAAGAATGAGTGTGTGTGTGAGTGTGTGATCTTTTAAAATGAATGTTTGTTGCGTGCGTGCATATTTGAATGTTATGAGTGTTGTTAATGGATGTGCTTGCGTGTGTGCGTGCATATGTGTGAGAAAGAATGAGTGTGTGTGTGCTTCCCGCCCGCCCCACTCCCTCCTAAAGCTGCCGGCCGCCACTGCCCACGGACCCTATATGGGACACATCGGATGTATATTGTTTGTGCCAATAATATATATGGAGATCGGAATAATCCTGATGGTGACTACTACATGCTACAAAGTTTTATTTCAGTTTATTTTTATATGAGTTAAGTATAGACCTGAATGTATATAAGATACCAGGAAACAGATATAACTTGGGATCACTTAGAAAGGAATTTCTGTATCGCATATGCCATCTTGAAAACTATGAAACATGTCCCATTGAAGAGAATTTTTTTTAGGTGTTTTCACAAAAATAATTTTAAAAAGCATAAGAGAGAATGGGATTTTAAAGCTCTTTTCCAAGCTTTCTTTGGCCAGAGAATCACTTTGGAGAAGATCATTATTTATTTCTAAAATGGTCAGATGTTAATTGCAGAGTACAGACTCCATCCTTTTTTAAATCCCATTATTCAAAAGGGAGTGCATTTTGAATTACATAAAGGTTTGCCTACACAAGAGTGATGTCGTGGGACACCAGGATTTATGCATGTGGTAAAATAAAAGCACAGTTAATAAACAACAACTTTTCTGAAACAGGTTTAGACTTTGAAGAGGAGCATTAATACAGATAAGTGCCATGGTTATAAAAAGACTGAACTGTTCTTGTGATTTAATATTTGCTATGATGCTTTTTTTTTTAAATCAAAGACTCAAAATGATGATACATTTCTCATAAGGAAGTGTAAAACACCTAAAAATGTACTGAGAATCAAAATTGGTACCGTACAGTGGAAAACCATAAGCACATAGAGATAAAATTGCACAAACAAAGAAAAGGAAAACACGATGTAAGAATAAATGTAAAGACAATAACTAATTTACACTGATCATAGAATTTTTTTAAACTTACGGAGTGACTGAGTATATGTTAAAGGCTGCTTGTTGGACCAATTGATCGTTGAGTACAAAAAAATATGAACGCAACAACTCACAAGACCATCCATGGAACCATGCACAAAAAGAAGACTTCCATGTGCATTCCTCCTCCTTTAGATTTAGGGGCATATTTATTATTGAGTTGTATTGCCCTTGCACCATGCAAGGGGGTGCAAGGGAGACAAAACTACTAAGTCAGCTTTATCAAGCCATGCAGGCCCTGCATGGCTTGATAAATCTAGAGTAATGCAATGCAACACAGCGCTAATCACTGCATTGCATTACTCTCTCCAAAGGGAAACATTACATGGGTGATGCACCCACCCATGGATTTTGGCACATTCCCAGGTATATCAAGCTTTGTGAACCTTGCAATATGTCAAAATGCTATGCCTTCCTAAGGGAGGTGCAATGAGGAGAAATATCTTTCTTCTCCTCATTGTTTTCTCTTTCCAAGTGTGCTGTGCACTACCACACATTCAAAAAGAAGAAAATACCTCTGAGGATAGTTTATGCCTAATTCTGAACAAAGCAATCCTACCTACAATGCACCATGACGCAAGGGTGTCTGCGTGGGCAACAGGCAGATACAAGATTGCCAGTGTAAGGAAAGAACTGGAATGTGCCCTATAACGCTGTGCTGTGTGAAAGTTTGATAAATCTTCCTCTTACTCTTGTAGTATGTACTCAGGGAAGGTACCAATCAGCAGTGACTGCTCTGGAAATGTGCATTAGCACATTAAATTTGCAGGAAAGTACTCCTTTTTGCCCTGGTCACCCCCAAACCTTTTGGACAGATACTGGTGGTTACTGACTCTTGGCTGTGCCCTGGGTACTGCTTACCAGTCTCAGGCCAGTGCACTGGATATGAAAATTAGGACAATTATAATTGGCAGTATTAACCTACCTATAAGTCCCTAGTATATGGTAGGGCATGTAGGTTTAGGGACCCCAGCATAGGTAGTGCACCCATAAGTGCACTGTTGAGTTGCCCAGTGTAATTTTAAAGGCAGGCCTGCCTTGCTGGCTTCTTTTAAACTAAAGTTATATGCAAATTCGAATTTGGAATTAAATGTTCCTCCAAAGGCTTAAACTACCTTATTTTTACATATAAGTCACCCCTAAGGTGTACCCTATGTGCCCCTACGGTTGGGTGCCATGTAACTGTAAGCAGGGACCTTATACAATTGTTTTATAAGACGTAGTGAGGTAAAATAGGCATATTAGTTTTTCCCTCACTGTAGTGAATGGCCTCCATAGGCTAGATTGGGGAGACTTTATTTTAATTAACAAAGTCCCCTTAAGTGTCAAATACCTCAAGTTTGGTATCAAATTATTTGTTATAATAAAACCCACAATTTACAATTGTTGGATTTAATATAACTATTTCAGGGAAAGAGTTTTAAACTCTACCTAAAAAGTTGTCAACTTCAGCGCTGTAGTGCCTTTTCTAATTGGCCAATGGGAAAGCAGGAAGAGGGAAGGTCTGTCAAACTGGTCTTCAAAGGCAGGGAATTTTTAGCCACTCCAATGGGTAGGCTCTTGCCTGATGAATCCTCCAAAAATCAGTTTCATCGATGATGGATTTTTTAAGAATGTTACTCCCTGGGATTGATTTTTGCCACATTTCCCAGGAAGTCGTCATTTAAAGGGAGGAGGATCCTGCATCTGATTGGAGAACCAGGACCCCCTGTTTTTCACCCGGGAGCAAGAATGAATATGGCAGAGCTGCACCCATACCTCAGATCCTACAAGGAAGTACATCAGGAGAAGAAGGACTGCCCTGCTGGACCCCTGATCTGCAACTGGACACTGCACTCTGAAGGCTTGCACCAGCTGCACACTCGGGCTTCACCACAGGAAGGACTTTGACTGGCTTCAACTGGTTCAAGCAGGGACTTTTTGTTTGCTACAGGTGAACAATTGCTAACCAGAGTCCCCTATCTCAGATCCTGAAGAAACTGACCAGCTGACCACTGTCCAGTGGCTAATTTGGAGTTTGAGCCAGGCACATTCTGGGAGTTGTAGTCCGCACCCTCAAGGAGCAACTCAGAGCTTCTTGAACCTTGGGGTGAGCTGTACACTCCAAAAGAACCTTAAAAGACCTTCGGGAAGAAGATCCAGAAGTTTGGGGAAGATTGGAGAACTTTTTGGCAAAAGCTCTATAAAGGGACTGTCCCACCACAGCAACTTTAGCCGACTTGCCTCAACCGCGACCCGGCCTGACTTGCAGGTTCTTCCCACTTAAGAAAATCTCTGAAAAAGTGACTACGTCCGAACGTAGAAAGTTGACCGGGACCTCTTGCACAGTGTACCCTAAGAGGGCTCCAGGGACGCCGGATCAAGATTCAGGTTTTCTCCGGTCAAAGGATTTTCATCTCGAAAAATCGTCTAAGTCCAAACTTACAAATCTTCACCGAGGGCTACCGCGACACGTATCTGAGGAAGGGCTCCAGGGAGTTTGGATCAGACAGGCGACTTTGTCCAGTTGAAGAAAATCTTCATGAAAACAACGAAGTCAAAAGGTAAACTTTTGACCAAGGCCTCCCGCTTGCTTTCGCCGAGCAGGGCTCCGTCACATTTGGCCTTAAATTTTGACTTTGCCCCGATCAAGGTGTGACCACATGACCAGATTGGTCTTACTAGTTTCTAAGCGCAAAGAAACACTTTAAAAATTCACATCTCCAGTTCCCCTTATCTGATTTTATTCATTTTGTTGTCATTTTAAAGATAAAAATCTTTCATATTGTTATACATTTGACTTTGATTTTGAAACTGTTTCCTGTGTTTTATTTAATTACTCTTTTGTGATACTTGAATGCTTTACACTTTGTTTCCTAAATTAAGCCTTGTCGCTCATTGCCAAGCTATCAAGTGTTGAGCTGGGGTTAATTTATTGAGACCTAACTGAACCTAGTGGGAGTTAATGGCCTATTGCTAAGTGTAGGTACTTACCTGCCCTTACTAATAATCCACTTTCCAACAAAACTGTTTCTCATTTTGTCTCCAAAGGGATTTGATTCACTCTGGACAGCCCCATCCTCATTCTCTGCATGAAAAAACGGGGGTGCCTGACATGTTTTTCACCTTTTTCATATAATTATTCCAAGATGTTTCAGGAAGTAAGTTTTCATAATGTAAATAGAGTGAGAGTGTAAACACAACGGAAATTATTACAAATAACCTCACAGTTACAGCTGTTTGGTTGTACACTGCCTTTCATATGGTGAACCTCTTATCCACATTCACACTCCTACCTCTAAACTTGGGGCAGATTTAACAGCCCCTAGCTGCACCAGAGCTTCACTTTCGTGACGCTCCGGTGGAGCTAACCACTGCTCCATATTTACAGGGAGGTGTTACGCCACTTTTTGTGGAGTTATGCCTCCTTGTAAATATGGGCCCTTCTGATGCAGTTTTCTGCATCAGAGGGGCTTGCAATGGGTGTAGGAGTGGGCGGTCCACTGCAACACCCACTGCTTTTGACACTGCCTCAGATGTACGAGTTGTCGTAAACCTGAGGGAGCGCCAAAAACGAATGCCACCCTGGGAGTGGCGTTATCATGAGAAAACGAGGACGAATGCCCTTATTTCTCCTCATGTTTTGCTTTTTTATGTGGGCTGCATTCTGCAGCACACAAAGAAGAAGCAAAATGCCATGGATGATTGTTTATGTGCAGGAAGGTGTTCCTTCCTGCACATAAACAATCATTCCGAAATGATGCTTTGATACCTCTGTGTGCTGTATTTTGCTGCACATCGCCATAATAGATTGTTTGTATGCAGGAAGGGACACCTTCCTGCACTTAAACAATCTACCCCTTCAACGCAGAAACCCTTGCACTATGGTGCAAAGATGTCTGCGTTGTCACAGGGAGCTTAATTTAGCGTAGGGGGAAACACAGGTCTGTGCCACATTTCTGTAAATACTGTGCAGCCCTGGGTTTCAAAAGTCGTGCAGCGCTGCTAATTTTGGTGGAGCACCACACTGCGTCACTTTGGCTTGAATCAGGGCCTTAGTCCTTTAGAAAATGGAAGTAACATGAGTATGTTCAACTGTTCTCAAGGTCAGATGTGCCAAAGTATCTTGCTTCTACAAAGCCTGAGACTCGCAAAGTCACTGGGTTTGTGACAGCAAAATTACTTTTTAGACTATACCAAACCCCTTCTGCGAATTGGAAAAACCTTTCTGAATCGCAAAACAGGCTTTTTTCAACTAATTACAAATTATAATTAGGAGACGCGTCAAAGCAGCGTCACCTTACAAATGTGAATTACAATGATGTTTATCAAGGGTATGTGGTGGCAACTGCAAATCATTAAATACTACAAATACTCAAAGGAGCTAGTAATAGATTTTCAAGAGGAAGATTCCCCTTTTGGAGAGCTTCTCCTCTGGAAATAGCGTCAGGCGGCCTCAGGGAGAGCGGGATCATGACCTGCTTATTCTGATGTCTTCCATATGAGAAATATTTTTTGCAAAGCAGCATCACTGGTTGCTGAACTGCATTACCTGAAAGTGAGACAGCGGGGCTTCGCAGTATCTACTAAGATATAGCACTGTCATCATCACGTTCCTGCTCTAGCTCATTTTATGCTGCCTTCCTCTTCATGCAATGGTGTATGTGTGAAGTGTACCTTAGATTTTCTATTAGAAGGGTATGCTTACAGTACAAAATACAATGGTCAGACATAGTTTAAAACTTCTATAACTTTGTATGTGAGCTACATAAAACAGCACACATGCAACGTTAGTAAAGATTTGAGAAAAGAAACCTTATATCATGTTATGCCTTCCTAGAGGAGGTGTACATATTTGGTGCAAAGCACTGCCTACCTGCTTTAGTACATAGGATTTGCATCAAACCACTAAGGGTAAATCCCCATTCGATTTGCGTGAGTTTTTATGGCGCTACACAGACTCAAATCTTAATAAATCTGGTCGAAAGTACTTGTCACATTTCCAGTGCTGAATTCCAACAAAGTGCCCTTTGGAAATAATTTATAATTTACATTCTTTTTTTGGAGGTTGCTGCGTGCTCAACAGGGCAAGATAATGTGTTGTCTTCTAAAGAACAACTACACTCTTTTCATACATAATTATTTAATGAACAACTGATGCGTGTGTGCAATTTGCATACATTATTAGAGGCTTGCTCTTTTGAAGGATAAACTGGCTAAGGTGGTATTGAACAAAGTCAGTGTCAACATGCATTCAAGTATTTTATTTCATTACAAAGGAGTTGTCAGAGGTTGACACATGCATTGTATAACAAATAGATTGCGCGAATTAGCCTGAGAGGAACACTGGTTCCCAGTGTAAGATCTTGATTTAGAATTTGGAGGAGGGGCTGCTCTGTCACTTCGGTGACAGATATCCAGTTCGCTAAAACATAAATCCCATGATATCCTATACGATTTATATTTTGGTGGACGGGATATCCATCACCGTTGGGCCAAGTAACCCTTCCGCAAAAACTCTAAACCAGGTTATAGATTTCCCTTCAATAAATAACAAATTATAGGTACTGCATCAGTAAAACATTTTCAGGTCTACTTTCTATTTTTTCAGAATACAACTCACTTAAGCTTTAAATGCACACTAACTACTTAAAAATGGGATGCAGTGGCTATCCGCAAAACAGTAGTAGTTAAACTTGGATACAAGTGTAGTATTACTACTTTTTTGGAATTCATAAACTCCTCGAATAATCTGATTTTAAAGTTGGCTTATTCATGTCATTTCCATGAAGTGAATGGATTCTCTTTTTGTGGAGTTCTTCCTGGCAACTTCCTCCACAGTAGGGGAATAGATTCCTCCAGGTAAAAAGCACAATTTGTTTTTCTTTTTTTCAATAGGGAAAATATTTTTCCCTTTGGAGAAAACCCCTCACCTAATCTCCGCTACATTTTGGGATAATCCATTTTCCTCTCCACCATAGAAAAACATATTTGAGCCAGCACTTAGCTGAAGGAGGTATGCAACCCTTTCTAAGATGGAACGCAGAAATATAGTAGTTTCTGAATGCCACAAGTATATTTCTTTGTGGGCGTTCACAAACATCTGAGGCTACCCATGCCTTGGAATACCCATGAACAGCATTATCCTCACCCTTTAAGTTTAGATTTACAGATGCAGAGATCTCTGCTCTCGGGCTGGCTTCAGCAATGGCAGCACCCTGTGAGACTGTCTTTTTTGCCGTCACCCCAACCGCCTCCTTGGATTCCCTCACTTCTACCCAGCAAAAGTGCCCCTCATCTCTCCATAGCTCCTCTCTAACATACATTTCATTTATTTTAAAGCACAGGTAAAGGCATGCTTTACTATACATTGTTCTTTGCAGCAAGCATATTAACCTTCTGCACTACATCATGGCCACTAGCGATCTCTCTCTCTCTCTCTCTCTCTCTCTCTCTCTCTAGCCAGAACATAGGCCCTCATTATGATAGTGGTGGTAAAAACTGCCCATCGCCGCAGCGCCGGCTGCCAAAAGACCGACGCCGCGGCTACCAGCCGTCTGCCGTATCATGACCACAATTGGCTGTGGCCATGCCGGCGGATGGTGGTAAGGTGGCGCTGCCACCAGCAGCGCCATGCCAGTGCACCGCCGCCAGCTGTATTATGAGAAATAATATGTCTGGCGGTGTTCTGCCGCCAGCTGTATTATGAGAAATAATACGGTCTGGCGGTGTTCTGCTGGTGGATGCTGCTGCTGGCAGCAGCGCCCAGTCCCTTCTCCTGCTGGAGGACCCCCTAAACACAGGTAAGTGGGTGCTCCGATAGTGCCCCCCTTGAAGTCAGTGCTCCCCCTCCAGGTCAGCGCCCAGTGCGGCCGCAGCAGTCCCATCCTGCTAAAGCTGGCCCTACCTATACTTGTGGTGGTGATCTCCGTTCCCATAATATGACTTATGACTGCCAGAAGAGCCTTTGTAAATTCCTGATAGGCACAACTGAAGTAAATTTGGTCATAAACATACATTTCAGGGCAAACGTACCTTTGTGAATAGGTCCAAAAGTACTAGTTTCAGTAAATTCTTTAAGCAAAGGCAAATTGTGCAGTTTGAGTGAAAGCAAATTTTGCACAAGACCTAATTCATGAAGCACATTTACCCTTGAGCAAATTAACATGCATCTGGGCAGCTTTATGCCCCAATGCAGAGCAGCCATTCACAAGTTTGGCATGATGGGCCTAACCATGAAGTGCAATAAGTGCATCTTTAATTTAGAAGGAAAAAAGTTTGGCTTTTTCCCTGCAAAATACATGGTTAGCAATTGACTAATGTCAAAGAAGATTCAATGTAGAAGGGGGAAAATATGTCAGCATTATGACTTCGATCCTCTTGTACTACTAATTATGTGGGACATAAGCATTGAAAGACATTATTTCACTGGTTATCCTTACCTACAGATAGAATAGAAATAAATAGTCCAAGAACAGCCATAATTTTTCCACATCCATCATGCACCAGACCAAGATAACATGCCATGAGTGCACACGATACATCTTGAAAGGTCATCAGAATGCTGTCTTGTCCAGCGTCAGCGACGAAGACACCATCAAAACCATGAACTCCATCCACTCCGGATCCCCATCGGACCCCTGCCCTCACCACGTCTTAAACAAAGCCAGCGCAGCCATCGCACCCCACTTCCGGAAAACAATCAACTGTTCCTTCGAGACAGCAACCTTCCCAGAAAGCTGGAAGCACGCCGAGATCAACGCCCTTCTGAAGAAGCCCAAGCCGGACCCCAAGGACCTCAAGAACTTCCGTCCCATCTCCCTGCTCCCTTTCCCGGCAAATGTGACCGAGAAGATTGTCAACAAACAACTGACCCGCTACCTCGAAGTCAACAACATCCTGGACCCGTCCCATTCTGGTTTTCGCAGTAACCATAGCACTGAGACCGCCCTCATCGCCGCCACTGACGACATCCGGACCCTGATGGACAAAGGAGAAACAGCCGCCCTCATCCTCCTAGACCTATCAGCAGCCTTTGACACGGTCTGCCACCACACCCTATCAGCACGCCTCCATGACGCCGGTATCCAAGAGAAGGCCCTGGCCTGGACCACATCCTTCCTCTCCGTCAGAACCCAGAGCATCCGCCTCCCACCCTTCCGCTCCAAAACCACTGAGATCATCTGCGGCGTCCCACAGGGATCCTACCTCAGCCCGACACTGTTCAATATCTACATGGCCCCCCTCGCCCACGTCGCACGACAACACAACCTCAACATCATCTCCTATGCCGACGACACCCAGCTGATCATATCCCTCACCGAAGATCCCCACACCGCCAAAGCTAACCTCCAACGAGGAATGAAGGCTGTAGCCGACTGGATGAAGGACAGCAGACTGAAGCTGAACTCAGACAAGACGGAGTTCCTCATTCTCGGACCCACCCCATCAGCATGGGATGACTCTTGGTGGCCCACGTCACTAGGCACAGCCCCGGAACCCACGGACCACGCACGCAACCTGGGGGTCATCCTTGACTCCACTCTCTCCATGACCAGGCAAGTCAACGCCGTCTCCGAGTCCTGCTTCAACACCCGCCGTATGCTCCGCAGGATCTTCAAATGGATCCCCCTCGACACGAGAAAAACCGTTACCCAGGCCCTCATCACCAACAGACTCGACTACGGGAACGCCCTCTACTCAGGAACTACAAACAAGCTCCTGAGACGACTCCAACGCATCCAGAACGCCTCGGCCCGACTCCTCCTCGATGTCCCCTGCCGCAGCCACATCACACTCCACCTGAGAGGCCTGCACTGGCTCCCCGTCAACAAAAGGATCACCTTCAAGCTCCTGATCCACGCACACAAAGCACTGCACAACACCGGACCCACCTACCTCAACAACCGACTCAGCTTCCACACCCCCACCCGAAGCCTCCGCTCAGCCAACCTCGCCCTCGCCACAGTCCCCCGCATCCGAAAAACCACTGCCGGCGGCAGATCCTTCTCCTACCTCGCCGCCAAGTCCTGGAACACTCTCCCCACCATCCTACGACAGACCCAGGACCTCCTGGCCTTCAGAAGACTCCTCAAGACCTGGCTCTTCGACCAGTAGCACCCCCCCTCCCAGCGCCTTGAGACCCTTGCGGGTATGTAGCGCGCTTTACAAATGCAGTGATTGATTGATTGAGATTTGGACACCGTTATGACAGGAATGGTTACCATGAAGGCAGAAGTGGCCACAGTTAGGCAAATAATCTCAAAAATATGTTAAGGAGTGTCAATGCGCTAGGGGAACCATTAAGTAAAGGTTGACAAACATTATACCATGAATAGCCACCATTATTTAAGAGATTACTACTGCATGCCGCCAGTGTAGGGTAAGTCAGACATACACCTTAAATGAACCTGTGCTCACCCTCTGGTAGCAGTCACATCTACCAGGGATTGCCACTAGGGAGGAAGACGTCCTACTAGAGAAGACTAGCTCACAGACACATTCACTCATACTCATAAACAAAATAAACGATGGCAGAGGAATGTGCTCACGTGCATAGGAGTGCACACACTGATGCATAGTGTACACATGTAAGTACATTCACTGCCCATTCACCCAGAGCAAATGAGGGATTTACGTATACACTTGCATAAAAAACCAAAGATCTTGTTAATAAATGTTTACACTTTGAACTAAGTTATCAAATTATTTACACTCAGTAACACCAATCCTATTTATCTCCCTGGAAAAATCAGTCAGCCTCCTGTACGTGTCCAGTTAGCAAACACGAGAAAGAACAACATACAATTATTAGCTGCTGTAGGAAATTGGTTTCTTGGTTGACTGACTTGGGAGTAAGGCCAGGTCAAGCAGGACCCACAATCCTTGGCAGGGTGAGACAGAAACCAATCCTAAATTAACCCTATGGGAGGGTGACACAGAGCAGTATGTAAAGTATTTGTGCAACACTGTAACCAGTAATAAAGTGAAAAAACACACAAAAGGGATCCAACACCACCTTAGAAAAACAGAACTTCCATTAATAAATTAAGTAAGACCAAATCTACAAAGATCCAATTAGTAGAACCAGAAATATTAAAGTTTAAAGATTTCAGTGAAAATAGCGTGGAAAATTACAAAGCATCAACTGTGGATATCCAGTTGGACTAGTTCTGGACAAAGTTACCAGTTCTGGCCAACTGTGTTGGTGAGAGGGCTGGCTACAGGGACCCATTTAGGCCCACTGAAAAAAAGTGCCTTAAATCCTGGTTTATGGAGCATTGTGAGGATCTGCTATGAAGATGTGTCACACAGCTGAAGCAAGACATCAGTGCTGAGAGGTGGCGAGGCTGCGATGTGAGGCAATGAGTTGTCATCAAGGATCCCATTAATGGGGCTTGGAATGCAAAATCCAGTGTCAAGGATGCTGTGTGCAGTCCAGGATATGCGTCAGTTCCGAAGAGCTGCAAGGGTGCGATACAGAGTCTAGTGTCATTGTTGAGTCTGCTCTCGATGAGGCAAGTGAGGATTTGCACAGAGGATGCGTCACACAGTCAGGACGATGCAGCTGTTCCGAGGAGATGCATTGTGATGCAGGTATTTGCGACAGGTGCAATCCACACAGCAGCAGCAATGTGTCAGTTCTGCTTGGGTTTTCACCACACAGCAGAGTTAATGTTTTTGTTCCCCTGGAATCAAGGAGGCTGGCAGAGCACTTTAAGCCCACTTCCAAGGGTCTAGGACTGGGGTGGCACTACTTGGCAGGGCAGACTCATAATAGGCCCTTGGAGTCTCTCTGGGTTCCGGGTTCAAGATATGCAGTTCCAGTCCTTCTTACTAAGGCAAGGGGGCAGCAGGCAGTAGGCAGATGGTCAGCAAAGCAGTGCAGCAGTTCCTTCAGAGCAGCAGTCCAGCAGAGTGGTAATCCTTTCAGCAGCACAGCAGTCCTACTTCCTGGCAGAGAATCCACAGGTCCAGAAGTGTAGTGAAGTGGTGGTGTATGTGGTTCAATACATATACCCATTTATGCCTGTGAAGTGGGGAGAAGCTTCAAGAGGTGTGTGTTTAAAGTGCACAGATGCCCTGCCTTCCTGACCCTGGCTCAAGACTGCCTAGAGAGGGCATGCAGTCCTTTTGTGTGGAGACAGGACACAGTCTCTTCAAGTGTAAGTGAGGTTGGGGCTATCTCCCTCCTCCCATCCTGTCAGTGATGGCCTATTCAGTCAGTCACATCCAAGCCCCCATCGAGTGTGGTTGCCAAGGAGGAACACACAAAACCCAGCTGTCACCCACACCCAGTCATGTGACCCTGAGACAGGCTGCAGGCACCAAATGGCTAAGGCATAAAAATGCCAAGTTTCTTCAAGTGCATTTTCAAAATCATAGTTTAAAATCTGATTTAACCATCAGGTAGGATTTTAAATTCCAATTCCAGAAACACCAAATATAAACTGGTTACCTGTTACCATTTGGAAATTACACTTATAAAATGTAATAAGATCATTCCAATGTTATCCTACGGGAGAGGAAGGCCTTGCAGTAGTTAAACTGAATTTGAGAGTTTTTCACTACTTGTAAAAAAGTACCATCTTTCTTGGCATGTTGCCCCCAAATTGTGCCTGATTGTCAGTGTGTTTTGACTGTGTAACTGAGATCCTGCTAGTTAGGACCCCAGTGCTTATGGTTTGTGGCCTACATATCAGTATGTTTTACTGTTTTGTAAGTATGCTTGACTGTGTCACTGGAGTCCTGCTAATCAGAGCTCCAGTGCTTACGCTAGCTCTGTTTCCAAAGTTGTCAATAAAGTCCAGTGACTACTTATTCTACTCCAGATTGGCATACTGGACTCCACTTAGAAGTCCCTAGTATATGGTATCTAGGTACCCATGGCATTGGGGTTCCAGGAGATCATTATGGGCTGCAGCATTTCTTTTGCCACCCATAAGGAGCGCACACAAACAATTCTTCAGTACTGCCATTGTAGCCTGAGTGAAATAGTGTAAGGACTATTTCACAGCCATTTTCACTGCACCAGGTCACCTACAAGTCACCTATATATCTAACCTTCAGATCCTGAAGGCTAGGTCCACGTTGTCCAGGCCCATTTTCCCAGACTTTGTGAATGCGGGACAGCATTCTAAGTATGCACTACATATAGGTCAATACATATATGTAGCTTCACAATGGTAACCTCGAAGATGGCCATGTGAGGTGTCTAGGAACTGGAAATTGTACCCCCAATCCAATTCAGGTATTGGGGGGCAATTCCATGCACCCTGGGGGCTCCACCATGGACCCTGAGTACTGCCATACCAGTCTTCTGAGGTTTCCACTGCAGCCACAGCTGCTGCCATCTCACAGACAGACGTATGCCCTCCTGGGGCTTGAGCAGCGCAATCCCAGGAAGGCAGAACAATGCATTTCCTTTAGGAGAGGGGTGTTACAACTTCTCCCTTTGGAAATAGGTGTTACAGGCATCGGAGGGGTATCCTCCCAGAGCCTCTGGAAGTGCTAAGAAGGGCATACACGGTGCCCACCTTGCATAATCCAGTCTAAACCAGTTGAGTGACCCCCAGTCCCTGCTCCGGCACAAAACTGGACAGAGGAAAGGGGAGTGACCACTCCCCTATCTATCACCACCCTGGGGTGGTGTCCAGAGCTCCTCCAGAGTGTCCCTGGGTTCTGCCATCTTGTTTTCAGGATGGTCAGGGAACTCTGGGAGCATCTGAGTGGCCGGTGCTAGCAGGTGACATCAAATACCCCTCCTGATAGGTGTTTACCTGGTTAAGTGACCAATACCCCTCTCAGGGCTATTTAGGGTCTCTCCTCTAGGTGTTTCCTCAGATTCGAATTCAGCAGGAATCCTCTGCAACCTCTGCTTCACCTTTTACTGTTGGATCAATCGCAGAACTGCTCCAAGAAAGCTACTGCAACTCTGTAACTTCAGCTCCTGCCAGCAACTGCAACAGTTTCCAGGCTGTGCACGCTCAGAGGACTGCCTGTCTTCATCCTGCACCAGAAGAACTGAAGGAATGTCCCGTGGAGTGAAGGAGTCACTTCCCTGCTTCAGCTGGCACCTCTCTGCAGTGACGACCAGTACTCTGGGACCCCTCTCCAGATGATGAGTGTGGATCCTGGAACACAGGTGGTAGACTAAAGTGGCCCTGACTGTCCAAAGGTCCAACTGTCCAAATTTGGTGGAGGTAAGAGCTTGCCTTCCCGAGCCAGAAAGTATCCCTGTGCACCTCATGTTTTGCACCTCCTAGGGCTTTTGTGCACTTTCCCAAGGAATCCTTAATGCACAGCATATCCCAGGTCCCCAGCACTCTATCCTGCAATGCTCAGATCCCTGAGTTGTTCTCCGGCAGCGTGGGATCCCTTTCTGTAGTGCTGTGACAACCGTGATTTGCAACTCCTTTGTCCCCGTGTCCTGGGACTCCTGTGGGTGCTGCCTGGTCTTCTGAGGGCTCCCTGAAGAGCTGAGAGCCCCCTCTGTCTCCTCAGTCCTCCAGGTCCCTCCTGGGCCTGGGTAGTGGCTTTTCCTGCCAAACGTATCTCTTGCATGAGCCAAGGCTTGTTGGTGGAATCCAGCGATGAAAACCAGCCTGCATTCATCTTTTTGACGTGGAACATCTCTTGCACCAAGAAGGAAACCACAGCTGACTTCTTTGGTGCATCTCTGTCTTTTTCTTCCAACCAGAGGTTCCACTTTTGCACCTTCATCCGTGTTAGCAGGGGCTACTGTGACTCCTGGACTGTTCAGCTGTTCTTGGACTTAATCTCCCCTCTTCAAAGGTCTTCAGGTCCAGCAATACATTATTGGTGTCTTGCAGTCTTGCTTGGTTTTTGCATAATTCTTTATCACAACTTCTAGGGTGTGCTGAGGAAACTTGTTGTACTTTACTCCTGCTTTCCTGGGCTCTGGGGTGGGGTACTTTATTTACCTTTGGTGTTTTCTTAGACTCCCAGTGCCCCTCTACACTCTACTCTTGCCTAGGTGGGAAACCAATTTTTGCATTCCAATATTTTAGCCTATGGTTTGTGTTGCCCCTAGGCCCACTGTAACCTATGGTGATTTTTACTATTTGCACTTTTATGACTGTTTTCTTACCGGATTTGGTTACTAGTGTATATTTTATGTATAATAATTACCTCCTAAGGGAGTATAGCCTCTAATATATTTTTGGCCTTGTGTCACTAAAATAAAGTATCTTTATTTTTGGTAACACTGAGTATTGTCTTTCTTGTGTGACTACAGTGGTATTGCAAGAGTGGTATTGCAAGAGCTTTTCATGTCTAGAGCCTTGGCTGCTCTGCCCACTGCTACCGCTAGACAGCCTGGCTTCTAGACACTGACTACATTTCACTAACAAAGGATAACTGGACCTGGTATAAGGTGTAAGTACCTTAGGTACCCAGTGCAAACCAGGCCAGCCTCCTACACTACCAAAGCATATAAAACTCAATAGTACATGTCCAACTTTTTAAATACACTGCACACTGCCCTTGGGGCGGTCAAGCACCAATCTTATAGATGACTTATATGTATTAAAAAGGAAGGTTCTGGCATGGCAAAAGCTTTCACTTTCCCAGTCGAAATGGAAGTGGGTTTCTGTTTGGCAGAGGTATGCACCCTGACCAAACAGGTACCACAATCCTAATCAAGGTAAGTCAGATACACACCTTAAACTATCCCCTTGCTCACCCTCTGGTAGCTTGGGACAGAGCAGGCTGGTTTAACTTAGGAGGCAATGTGTAAAATATTTGTGAAACACTTACTAGAGTAAAACAGTGAAAACCACACACAAGAATAATCCACACCAGGTTAGAAAACTAGATCTTAAATTAATGAATAAAACAAGATCAGAATTACAAAAATTCAATCAGTAGAAGTCGAGATATGAATTTTTTAAGAATATCTGCAAATATAGGGCCAGATGTAGGAAACCTTTTGTGCCTCGCAAACTGCGAAAAACGCAGTTTGCGACGCGCAAAAGGCTAAACGCGATGCACAAACTCAAATTGTGAGTCGGTACCGACTCGCAATTTGAGGCTGCGACTCGCAAATAGGAAGGGGTGTTCCCTTCCTATTTGCGACCGCATCACCATGCTGAGTTGGTTTGTGACCGTGAATGTAACTCGCAGTTACCATCCACTTGAAGTGGATGGTAACACATTCGTCCCATGGGACCCCTTCCCCTTTGTGAATGCCAAAAAGAATATTTTTTCAGAGCAGGCAGTGGTCCTATGGACCACTGCTACTCTGAAAAAAACGAAACCAAATGGTTTAGGTAGTTTTTCTTTTTGCAGCTCGTTTTCCTTTAAGGAAAACGGGCTGCAAAAAGAAAAAAAAAACTGCTTTATTAAAAAAGCAGTCACGGACATGGTGGTCTGCTGTGTCCAGCAGGCCACCATCCCTGTGAGTGCATTGACTCGCTATGGGGTCGCAAACTGCGACCCACCTCATTAATATTCATGAGGTGGGTCTTTGCGACCCCATAGCAAGTCGCAGAAGGTGTCTGAGACACCTTTCTGCATAATATTTTGTGAGTTGCAAATTGCAAGTCGCTATGACTCGCAATTTGCAAGTCGCAAAATATTTTTTTGCTACATCTGGCCCATAGTGCTTGAAAGCTTAGAGCACCGACCAGGGTTTTCTGGTGGCGCTATACCAGGATAAATCCAAAGTTCAGGCCAACTGCGATGACACATAGGCCGGCTATAGGGACCAACTTTGTCCTGCTGAAACAATAATTTGTGTAAGGGGTTTCATCTACATTAAGGATCCCATGCAAGTATCAGAGGAGATGATGCAAAGGTGATATGTCGGTTCTCACCCGTGCAGTCAGGGGATGTGTCATTGTCGAGCCAAGTAGTCGTTGATCCTTGAGCAGTGGTGCAGCTTCAAACCCGGTGGTGGGAAGCTGATACGATTTGGCTGATGGTGATGCTTCGATCCTGAGCCGTGCACTCAGCAATGCAAAGTTCTAGTCCTCCGCAGCAGGTGTGATGCATCATCACTGAGAAGAGATGTGGCAATTCTGCTTGGCTCAGTGACAGCGATGCATGGATTTTTGTAGAATACAGCACAGAGCCCACTTCCAAGGACCGAAGAATGGATTGGCACCACTTGGCAGGGCAGAACCCACTAGTGGCAGGGTCCAGGTGTTGTGGAAGAGTTGCAGATGGTCTTTGATGTCCCTGAGAGTGCAGAACAGGAAGCAAGCCTGCAAGCCCTTGGATTCACTTGGTTCTGGGGATGTAGTGATTCAGGTCCAGTCCTTCTCACACCCAGGCAAGTAGGCATGCATAGCAAAGCAAGAGGGCAGCAGCAGAGTCCCAGCAGAGCAGCCATCCCTGTAGCAGCCCAGCATTCCTTCTTCCTGGCAGAGTATCCTCAGGTCCATAGGTGTACTGATTTGGTAAGTCCCGTTCTTACACCCAGTGGTGCCTTTGAAGTGGGGGTGACTTCAAAGAGGAGCTTCAGACACACTACAGGGGGTATGCAGCTCCTGTGGGAGGGGGGACAGACAAAGCCCTATTCAGGTGCAAGTGTCAGCTCCTCCCTCCCATCTAGCTAAGCGATGGGCCATCAGGATGTAAATGGCACACTGCAGCATCCTTTACATGTGGCTGTCTAGAGGTATGCACAAACCCCTGCTTTCACCCAACCCAGAAGTGTAGTGGAGCCAGGCAGCAGGCACACAGGACTTAAGAGCAGAAAAATGCCAACTTTCAAAAAGTGTCATTTTTTAAACAAATTTTATTAGTACACAAATAAAGTACAATTACATGCACATTTCACTGTCACATTGTAACATGCTACAAATATGCCACATCCCCAGTTTATAATTTGCTTCCCACCTCCCCCAAATCTTGTCATATTTGCATGGACACCCACGGGCAGTGTACACAGATTTTTCAAGTTCGGTGCACCAGTCCATTCCTACCCTCCTTTCCACCAGGATTGGAGAACTGGGGACATTTCACCACTGACTGATCTCTTTTAGCCACCAAATTGGCGACAGCCATGAGTGCATGGTCAGCCCCAGAGCCTCCCAACTCATCAAACCCCAACTATTTAGCTGGCCCTCCATGCCCCGCAACCTCAATGCCCAAAGACCAAAAAGAACGAGTAATCCACTGTCACATAGTGAAGCAGTGGAATTCGCCCAATCGTACAACCTGATCCTGTCCATACCTAACCCCCCATCCAAAATCCAGGTCATCACGGGTCTAGATTGAAACCACGCACCTCTGACCACAACCAGGCCTCCAGCACACCTCATCAATGTCCTCCTGACCCCAATCAGTCAAGACCCCAAGAATAGATGTCAAACAAACTGCATGCTCATTAAGTGCAGATCCGTAGTCAAACATGTTATGGAACTATTAGATGCAATCCTGAACCAAAACATTGACATTGCCTTTGTCACAGAAACTTGGCTGAATGAATACTCACAACCGATCATGGACACCCTAGTACCACCGGGGTTCTCAAGAACCAACAAAGATAGGAAAGACCGTCACGGCAGCGGCATTGCCATCATTCACAAGAACAACATCAACGTAGAGATAAAAGACACTTTCAACTACAACTCATTTGAACATCTCAACGCTTCCATAAGAATGAATTACATCACCAATGTGACTTGCCACCTAGTCTACCACCCTCCTGGCAACACCCTCCCTTTTGGGGAACACCTGGCTGATCTAATAACACACTGCTCACTCTCATGCACCAATTTCATCATCCTAGGAGACCTCAACCTCCAATGGAATGATGAAAGCAATACTCTAATCCAATCCCTAAATGCCCTCCTACACAACAAAGACCTCTCCCAGCTCTGTAATGGATCGAGCCCACAACAAAGGCGCCACACTGGATGCCATAATAGCTCAGAAAAAAACACTCATGATTGATAACATCCTCCGTGTTGACTGGTCAGATCATCACATTATTCTATTCCATCTCAACAAAACACCCCAACACTCAAACCAGACGCAAACGTCTCTCCAATGGAAAAGAGACATAAGTCAAATTCCAGTAGCAACCCTAGAAGAAAGAATCAGCTCACTTCTACTACCCCATCTGACAACCTCTCAACAACCGAGCTCACCACCCAGTACAACACAACAGTAGCCTCCATGCTAGACCAATTAGCCCCTATGAAACTGAAAAGAGTGAGAAAAACACCCTCAAGGGTCTGGTTTAATAAAGATCTAAATACTGAAAGAAGACAACTGAGAGCAGCTGAAAGACTTTAGAGATCAGACCCATCCACAGCGCACCTCTAATAACTCAGAAGAGAACACAGAAACTACAAAAAACACATAACGAACGAAAAAATACATTCTTTCGCAATGCACTAGATAGAGACAAAAACCGCACAAAGGAGTTTTTCAACATCATCAACCAACAAAATTCCAAACCACCCCAAAACCTCCCACTAACCACCAAAGAACGTTGTGACAACTTGGCTAACTTCTTCAATCACTATCACTAAGATTGAGCTCTCTCTAGAAAGGAACACTCTGCCAGCTATGGAGATTATGGTGGTCATTACGACCCTGGCGGATTGCTTCCGCCAGGGCCGCAGGACGCGGTGGCACCGCCGACAGGCCGGCGGTGCCCCGCGGGGCATTCTGACCGCGGCGGCTTAGCCGCGGTCAGAGAAGGGAAACCGACGGTCTCCCGCCGGTTTCCCGCTGCCCCCAAGGAATCCTCCAAGCCGGCGCAGCTTGCTGCGCCGGCTTGGGGATTCTGACTCCCCCTCCCGCCATCCAGTTCCTGGCGGTTCTCCCGCCGGGAACCGGATGGCGGGAGGGGGAGTCGCGGGGCCCCTGGGGGCCCCTGCAGTGCCCATGCCAATGGCATGGGCACTGCAGGGGCCCCCGTAAGAGGGCCCCGCTTGTATTTCACTGTCTGCATAGCAGACAGTGAAATACGCGACGGGTGCAGTAGCACCCGTCGCACCTTCCCACTCCGCCGGCTCGATTACGAGCCGGCTTCATGGTGGGAAGGTCGTTTTCCCCTGGGCTGGCGGGCGGCCTTTCGGCGGCCGCCCGCCAGCCCAGGGGAAAACTTGGAATACCCTCCGCGGTCTCTGGACCGCGGAGCGGTATTCCTGACGCGCAACATTGACGGGCGCCCTCCGCCGCCCGTCAATGTTGGAATGAGGGCCAATATCTCCCATTAAAGACAACAATAAGCACCGCTCACTCTCCACGAACTCCCCGGTTCCTATCCCTCCAAAAATAAATTATGAGTATCATCCTATCCAAAACATACAACAACTCTCCGTAGGTGGGAGACCTTCAACCAAATCCTGGAGACAGATATCTCCAAACTACTGGCCCGTCCCAAACCATCCTCTCACCTGGCAGACACTCTCCCAGCCTCCCAGGCAAAAAAACTCAACCAGACTCTTACCCCCATCTGGACCAAGATCATCAACAGCTCCCTGCAAATCGGTGTGATACCAGACTGTCTCAAGCTGGGTCAAGTCATACCAATGCTAAAAAAAAATGGGAGCAGATCCAAACGACCGCAACAACTACAGACCAGTCTCCAATCTACCCTTCCTTGCCAAAACTCTAGAGAGATGTATAGTGTCTCAGCTAATCTAACACATAGACAACAACAACCTTCTTAACCCTCTCCAATATGTGTTTAGAAAAGGATGTAGCACAGCAACAGCTATTCTAAACATAGTAGACGACCCTAGCAGTTCCCTTGACTCAGACCAATGCTGCCTGCTGATTCTCCTAGACCTATTGGCGGCCTTCAACACGGTTGACAACAAGCTGCTACTGGACTACCTCCAAAAAAGAACTGGTGGTCCTACGCTGGTTCTCATCCTTTCTACAGAACCGCTCCCAACAAGTAAAAATAAATAACAGGACCTCTGCCACAACTACAATCACCAGAGGGGTTCCCCAAGGATCTGTCCTCTCACCCACACTCCTAAACATTTACATGGGCCCCCTTACCACCATTCTCAACCAAGCTAACATCCCCTTCCACCTATATGCTGACGACACCCAACTTTACATGGAAATATCCTCAATAGAGGAAGTACACTGACTAAATGCCACCCTTAACCCCTTCGCTGCCAGGCCTTTTCCCCCTCCTGTGCCGAGCCTTTTTTTGGCTATTTGGAGCAGTTCGCGCTTAGGCCCTCATAACTTTTTCTTCACATAAGCTACCCACGCCAAATTTGCGTCCTTTTTTTCCAACATCCTAGGGATTCTAGAGGTACCCAGACTTTGTGGGTTCCCCAGAAGGAGGCCAAGAAATTAGCCAAAAAACAGTGAAAATTTCGTTTTTTTCAAAAAAATTGGAAAAATGGGCTGCAGAAGAAGGCTTGTGGTTTTTCCCCTGAAAAGGGCATCAACAAAGGGTTTGCTGTGCTAAAATCACCAGCTTCCCAGCTTTCAGGAACAGGCAGACTTGAATCAGAAAACCCAATTTTTCAACACAAGTTTGGCATTTTACTGGGACATACCCCTTTTTTACGATTTTTTGTGCTTTCAGCCTCCTTCCAGTCAGTGACAGAAATGGGCATGAAACCAACGCTGGATCCCAGAAACCGCAACATTTCTGAAAAGTAGACAAAATTCTAAATTCAGCAAGGGGTAATTTGTGTAGATCCGACAAGGGTTTCCTACAGAAAATAACTGAAAAAGAAAAATATTGAAATTGAGGTGAAAAAAACATCAATTTTTCTCTAAGTTTTACTCTGTAACTTTTTCTTGCAATGTCAGATTTTCGAAAGCAATATACCGTTACGTCTGCTGGACTCTTCTGGTTGCGGGGATATATAGGGCTTGTAAGTTCATCAAGAACTCTAGGTACCCAGAGCCAATAAATGACCTGCACCCTCCAGTGGGTTTTCATTCTATGCCGGGTATACAGCTACAGCAATTCATTTGCTGAAATATAAAGAGTAAAAAATAGCTATCAAGAAAACCTTTGTATTTCCAAAATGGGCACAAGATAAGGTGTTGAGAAGCAGTAGTTATTTGCACATCTCTGAATTCCGGGGTGCCCATACTAGCATGTGAATTACAGGGCATTTCTCAAATAGACGTCTTTTTTACACACTGTCTTACATTTGGAAGGGAAAAATGTAGAGAAAGACAAGGGGCAATAACACTTGTTTTGCTATTCTATTTTCCCCCAAGTCTCCCGATAACAATGATACCTCACTTGTGTGGGTAGGCCTAGCGCCCGCGACAGGATATGCCCCAAAACACAACGTGGACACATCACAGAAAACAGACCTGTTTTTAGCAAAGTGCCTACCTGTAGATTTTGGCCTCTAGCTCAGCCGCCACCTAGGGAAACCTACCAAACCTGTGCATTTCTGAAACCTAGAGACCTAGGGGAATCCAAGATGGGGTGACTTGTGTGGCTGGGACCAGGTTCTTTTACCCAGAATCCTTTGCAAACCTCAAAATTTGGCTAAAAAAACACATGTTCCTCACATTTCTGTGGCAGAAAGTTCTGGAATCTGAGAGGAGCCACACATTTCCTTCCACCCAGCGTTCCCCCACGTCTCCCGATAAAAATGGTACCTCACTTGTGTGGGTAGGCCTAGCGCCCGCGACAGGAAACGCCCCAAAGCGCAACGTGGACACAGCCATATTTTTTAAGGAAAACAGAGGTGTTTTTTGCAAAATGTATACCTGTAGATTTTGGCCTGTAGCTCAGCCGCCACCTAGGGAAACCTACCAAACCTGTGCATTTCTGAAAACTAGAGACCTAGGGGAATCCAAGATGGGGTGACTTGTGGGGCTGGGACCAGGTTCTGTTACCCAGAATCCTTTGCAAACCTCAAAATTTGGCTAAAAAAACACATGTTCCTCACATTTCTGTGGCAGAAAGTTCTAGAATCTGAGAGGAGCCACAAATTTCCTTCCACCCAGCGTTCCCCCACGTCTCCCGATAAAAATGATACCTCACTTGTGTGGGTAGGCCTAGCACCCGCGACAGGAAACGCCCCAAAGCGCAACGTGGACACAGCCAAATTTTTGAAGGAAAACAGAGGTGTTTTTTGCAAAGTGCCTACCTGTAGATTTTGGCCTGTAGCTCAGCTGCCACCTAGGGAAACCTACCAAACCTGTGCATTTCTGAAAACTAGAGACTAAGGGGAATCCAAGATGGGGTGACTTGTGTAGCTCGGACCAGGTTCTGTTACCCAGAATCCTTTGCAAACCTCAAAATTTGGCTAAAAAAACACATGTTCCTCACATTTCTGTGGCAGAAAGTTCTGGAATCTGAGAGGAGCCACAAATTTCCTTCCACCCAGCGTTCCCCCACGTCTCCCGATAAAAATTATACCTCACTTGTGTGGGTAGGCCTAGCGCCCGCGACAGGAAATGCCCCAAAGCGCAATGTGGACACAGCCAAATTTTTTAAGGAAAACAGAGGTGTTTTTTGCAAAGTGCCTACCTGTAGATTTTGGCCTGTAGCTCAGCCGCCACCTAGGGAAACCTACCAAACCTGTGCATTTCTGAAAACTAGAGACCTAGGGGAATCCAAGATGGAGTGACTTGTGTGGCTCGGATCAGGTTCTGTTACCCAGAATCCTTTGCAAACCTCAAAATTTGGCTAAAAAAACACATGTTCCTCACATTTCTGTGGCAGAAAGTTCTAGAATCTGAGAGGAGCCACAAATTTCCTTCCACCCAGCGTTCCCCCACGTCTCCCGATAAAAATGATACCTCACTTGTGTGGGTAGGCCTAGCGCCCGCGACAGGAAACGCCCCAAAGCGCAACGTGGACACAGCCAAATTTTTGAAGGAAAACAGAGGTGTTTTTTGCAAAGTGCCTACCTGTAGATTTTGGCCTGTAGCTCAGCCGCCACCTAGGGAAACCTACCAAACCTGTGCATTTCTGAAAACTAGAGACCTAGGGGAATCCAAGATGGGGTGACTTGTGTGGCTCGAACCAGGTTCTCTTACCCAGAATCCTTTGCAAACCTCAAAATTTGGCTAAAAAAACACCTGTTCCTCACATTTCTGTGGCAGAAAGTTCTGGAATCTGAGAGGAGCCACAAATTTCCTTCCACCCAGCGTTCCCCCACGTCTCCCGATAAAAATTATACCTCACTTGTTTGGGTAGGCCTAGCGCCCGCGACAGGAAACGCCCCAAAGCGCAACGTGGACACAGCCAAATGTTTGAAGGAAAACAGAGGTGTTTTTTGCAAAGTGCCTACCTGTAGATTTTGGCCTGTAGCTCAGCCGCCACCTAGGGAAACCTACCAAACCTGTGCATTTCTGAAAACTAGAGACCTAGGGGAATCGAAGATGGGGTGACTTGTGTGGCTCGGACCAGGTTCTGTTACCCAGAATCCTTTGCAAACCTCAAAATTTGGCTAAAAAAACACATGTTCCTCACATTTCTGTGGCAGAAAGTTCTAGAATCTGAGAGGAGCCACAAATTTCCTTCCACCCAGCGTTCCCCCACGTCTCCCGATAAAAATGATACCTCACTTGTGTGGGTAGGCCTAGCGCCCGCGACAGGAAACGCCCCAAAGCGCAACGTGGACACAGCCAAATTTTTGAAGGAAAACAGAGGTGTTTTTTGCAAAGTGCCTACCTGTAGATTTTGGCCTGTAGCTCAGCCGCCACCTAGGGAAACCTACCAAACCTGTGCATTTCTGAAAACTAGAGACCTAGGGGAATCCAAGATGGGGTGACTTGTGTGGCTGGGACCAGGTTCTGTTACCCAGAATCCTTTGCAAACCTCAAAATTTGGCTAAAAAAACACATGTTCCTCACATTTCTGTGGCAGAAAGTTCTGGAATCTGAGAGGAGCCACAAATTTCCTTCCACCCAGCGTTCCCCCCACGTCTCCCGATAAAAATGATACCTCACTTGTGTGGGTAGGCCTAGCGCTCGCGACAGGAAATGGCCCAAAACACAACGTGGACACATCACATTTTTTCATAGAAAACAGTGCCTACGTGTGGATTTTGGCCTCTAGCTCAGCCGGCACCTGGGGAAACCTAGCAAACCAGCGCATTTGTGAAAACTGGAGACCTAGGGGAATCCAAGATGGGGTGATTTGCGGGGCTCTGACCAGGTTCTGTTACCCAGAATCCTTTGCAAACATCAAAATCTGGCCAAAAAACACTTTTTCCTCTCATTTCGGTGACAGAAAGTTCTGGAATCTGAGAGGAGCCACAAATTTCCTTCCACCCTGCGTTCCCCTAAGTCTCTCCATAAAAATGGTACCTCACTTGTGTGGGTAGGCCTAGCGCCGACGAAAGGAAATGGCCCAAAACACAATATGGACACAACATATTTTTTCACAGAAAACAGAGGTGTTTTTTGCAAAGTGCCTACCTGTGGATTTTGGCCTCTAGCTCAGACGGCCCCAGGGGGGGGGGAAATGCCCTAAAATAAATTTTACCCCCCAAACCCCCCCTGCCCAGGAGCGACCCTTGCCTACGGGGTCGCTCCCCCTGCGTGACATTGGCGCCAAAAAACAAATCCCCGGTGCCTAGTGGTTTCTGCCCCCTTGGGGGCAGATTGACCTAAAATCGACCAATCTGCCCCCAAGGGGGGCAGAAATGCTCTAAATACAGTTTGCCCCCAGGGGAGCGACCCTTGTGTGATGGGTCGATCCCCATCTCTAAAAAAACAAACAAAACAAATTGCCCTGGCGCCTACAGGTTTCTGCCCCCCCTGGGGGCAGATCGGCCTAATAATAGGCCGATCTGCCCCCAGGGGGGGGGCAGAAAGGGCCTAAAACAAATTTCCCCCCCGAACCCCTCCCCCCCCGGGAGCAACCCTTGCCTACGGGGTCGCTCCCTCTGCGTGACATTGGCGCCAAAAAACAAATCCCCGGTGCCTAGTGGTTTCTGCCCCCTTGGGGCAGATTGACCTAAAATCGACCAATCTGCCCCCAAGGGGGGCAGAAATGGTCTAAACACAGTTTGCCCCCCAGGGGAGCGACCCTTGTCTGATAGGTCGCTCCCCATCTCTAGAAAAACAAACAAACAAAAAAAAAAAAACACAACAAAAAACATTTGCCCTGGCGCCTACAGGTTTCTGCCCCCCCTGGGGGCAGATCGGCCTACTAATAGTCCGATCTGCCCCCAGGGGGGGCAGAAATGGCCTAAAATAATTTTGCCCCCTCCATCCCCCCCCCCCCCGGGGAGCGACCCTTGACTACAAGGTCGCTCCCCTTGCATGACGGCGCAAAAAAAAGATCCCTGGTGCCTAGTGGTTTCTGCCCCCCTTGGGGGCAGATTGACCTAAAATCGGCTGATCTGCCCCCAAAGCGGGCAGAAATGGCCTAAATACATGTTGCCCCTCCAGGGGAGCGACCCTTGTCCAAGGGGTCGCTCCCCATCTGTAAAACAGAAAAACAAAAAAATCCCTGGTGCCTAGTGGTTTCTGCCCCCCTTGGTGGCAGATTGACCTAAAATCGGCCGATCTGCCCCCAAAGCGGGCAGAAATGGCCTAAATACATTTTGCCCCTCCAGGGGAGCGACCCTTGTCCAAGGGGTCGCTCCCCATCTGTAAAACAGAAAAACAAAAAAATCCCTGGTGCCTAGTGGTTTCTGCCCCCCTTGGGGGCAGATCAGCCGAATCAAAATAGGCTGATCTACCCCCCAGGGGGGCAGAAATGGCCTAAAATAATCCCCCTCCCCCCAGGGAGCGACCCTTGCCTAAGTGGTCGCTCCCCTTGCGTGAAATTCACGCCAAAAAAAAACTCCCTGGTGTCTAATGGTTTCTGCCCCCCTTGGGGGCAGATTGGCCTCATCAAAATAGGCCAATCTGCCCCCAAGGGGGGCAGAAATGGCCTAAATATAATTTGCCCACTAGGGGAGCGACCCTTGCCTAAGGGGTCGCTCCCCACCTAAAAAAAAAAGAAAACATAACAAACAAAAAAATAAAAATAAATGATCCCTGGTGCCTAGAGGTTTCTGGCCCCCCCTGGGGGCAGATCGGCCTAATAATAGGCCGATCTGCCCCCAGGGGGGGCAGAAAAGGCCTTCCCAAAAAAATGCCCCCCCTGGGAGCGACCCTTGCCCAAGGGGTCGCTCCTGTTGCGTGAAATTCGCGCAAAAAAAAAAAACTCCCTGGTGTCTAATGGTTTCTGCCCCCCTTGGGGGCAGATTGGCCTCATCAAAATAGGCCAATCTGACACCAAGGGGGGCAGAAATGGCCTAAATATATATTGCCCTGTAGGGGAGCGACCCTTGCCTAAGGGATCGCGCCCCACCTAAAAAAAAAGAAAACATCACAAAAACAAAAACAAAAGAAAAAAAAGGTCCCTGGTGCCTAGAGGTTTCTGCCCCCCCTGGGGGCAGATCGGCCTAATAATAGGCCAATCTGCCCCCAGGGGGGGCAGAAAAGGCCTTCCTAAAAAAATGCCCCCCCTGGGAGCGACCCTTGCCCAAGGGGTCGCTCCCTTTTGACAATTTCATTGAAAAAAAAAAATCCCTGGTGTCTAGTGGGGTTTCAAAAGCCAGATTGCAAGCAATCCGGCTTTTGAAACCTGTGAGAGACTTCAAAGGGAAGGAAATACATTTCCTTCCCTTTGAAGCCTCTCGGGGCCTCCCCCATGGGATTGAAAGAGAAATGCAAAAGCATTTCTCTTTCAATCGCGCTGGAAGCTCTGCTTCCAGCGCGATGGGGGAGACCCTGTGACTAATCAGCGCGCGCTGATGTCACAGGGGGGGTTGGGGGGGTCGGGGGTGGGAGGGGAAGGGCTTCCCCTTCCATCCCTGACTTGGGGGGGGTGGGGGGGAACCCCACAGAGGGAGCGCTAGCGCTAGCACTCCCTCTGGGCTCTCTGCACAGGACGTAATGGTTACGTCCTGGGCACAGCAGCACTGTGCCTCAGGACGTAACCATTACGTCCTTGGCACAGAAGGGGTTAAAGAAGCACAACTTTAGCTATCCCACAACCACCTGAAACTCAACCAGGAAGACTGAAATACTTCTCATATCAAAAACGAATCAGCTCCCCCAGATGCAAGAATGGCTAAAACCCAAAGACGCTCTCAAACGCAATCTTACCCCAGCAAACTCAGTCAAGTCGCTAGGAATCACTCTGGGCACCAACTTGACTATGCAGGACCACATAAAGAATAATGCGAAAAATGCTTTCTACAGCCAGAAACTACTGAACTAAATCAAACCCCCATATGACCTAAAACATGCCGCCCAAGCACTGGTGCTTTCCAGACTAGACTACGGGATCTCCATCCTCAACCGGACAAGGCTAAATCCCAGCTTGCTCCCATGAGATCCCCTCTCCATGCAGTGGCCAGAATGGTGACAGGAATTTAAAAATATGACCACATCTCCCCTGCTTTGAAAAGACTAAAATGGCTCCCAATCGAAGCCTGCAGCAACTTCAGAACTGCCTGTCTAACTCACAAAGTCCTACACACTAGGAAACCAGAATACCTTGCCACTAAACTCATTAAAACAGGACAGACAAGAACACTAACAAGCTCAAGCACCTTTCTCCTCATCCTGCCCAAAACTTATAAAGAAAAAACCCGGGCATGCTCCTTTACTAGCAATGCCCCCAAAATCTGGAACTCCATATCAGTTCACCTAAGATCAAACCCCTCCCTCCAGATCTTCAAGAAGCAACTAAGAGAATTCCTCCTCAACCAACCAACATCTCAGCAAAGAGCCACCGTTCACTTTAATTCCCATCCCCCCCACCACTGCCTACACTCCATCTTTTATGCCCATGTGAAACCATACCTGTATAATATGAATATGTTTTTTTGATTGCTTGTACTGTTGTAAAGCGCTCTGATACTCTTGGGTCTTGCCAACCCTATAGAAAACTCTCTAAATAAATAACTAAAAATAAATAAATCAATCATTCCCAGCAGAGCCAACCCTAGGAGTCAGGTGAAGATCGCTCTCCAGGACCTCGGAGAGCTCACTGGGCACACACTGCTAATACACGGAAATGAGCGTGCAAGCCCAAACAACATGGTACAAATCATCCTGGGCCTCTGAGCAGCAGAAGCATGCCAGGTGGGTAAGCTTGCCAGCCTGGTTCAAACCTATTTAAGGCAAGTACAGATAGCCAATGTGCTTGCAGCCATCCGGGCCTCCCTTCAGTCCACTTTGTCAAGTTTGCAAACCCAACCCTCCCAACGGATTCAGAGTTTGTCAACACCATGTGAGGCACTTCCAGTGAGTGAATGGTACACCTGGGAGACTGCACCCTTACCAGTACAGCCCTTTAGGAACTTGGCATCTAAGGGGCTAACTCCAGTATCTCCATGTCTGAAGGTACGTTAGCCAGAAGTGCATGGTACAACTACAGGTATTCATGAAATTGGGTCCGGTGAAGCTTGAAGCAGCCTTGTAATTCCTGGAAAGGCAAAGTGTGTTTACCTGCCCAGACATCCTTAAGGACCGTGACATCAATCGTGTCCCATTTCTGGAAGGCCTTTAAGCCAGCTGTGTGATATAGCCAATGACCCCACCACAGGGCAGTCATCCCCATCAAGGTACCATTCCAACCTGTAAATCGCAGTGCTAAGTGCCAAAGTAGGAAAACCACATGAGTGATGTCAGGTAGGGTGCGAGGTAAGGGAGTGCCATATAGCAGATCCAGAATGCGATCAAAGCTTAAAGAGAAAAGTTCCCAACAATATGTTGGATCATCCTATCAGCTGCAGAACTGATTGTTAATCATTACCAGTTGGGAGGACAGAAAATAACACCATAGATCCACCATCCTCAAACTATAGTCATAGGGGGACTGTTGACCATTATGAAACACTATCTGTGTTCAAACGCATGACCAGAGAAACAAGCGGAGCATGGAATTAAGAGCACAAAACTATCTGGGAGGGATCAGGAGTAGGAAATGTTGAAATACGTAGAGGAAGCGGAGGAGAACCATCATTTTGAAAAGAGCAGTGCGGCACATCACATGCAGGGGGAGCCATGACCACTTCTGCATGTCGCTCTTTATTTTGGACACCAGCAGGGTCAAATTAAGGTGCTTCATGAGGTGAGGGAGCAGGGAGATATGGAATCATAGAAACTTAAAGGAAAGGTGGTGCAAAGGGATATTTGAACAATAGAGATGGGTGCCAGTGTCTCCTCTGATTGGGACCAACAGAGATTTCAAAGTCTTCACCTGGAGGCTAGAGGTCTCCATGAATAAAGGAGATCAAGAAAGTGGGGCCCCAAAGTGGGAGATGTCAGCCAGGAACAAGAAAACATTGTCAGCACAAAGAGTTCTCCTCTCCACTGGCCCTCCATCCCACGACCACCTGCTAAGCTGGGCATCACAGCAAATGAGCCTCACTAGGGACTCAATCACAAACCAAACAATGTTGGGAACAGAGGACAGTCCTGAAGCAATCAGATACAGAGTCATTGACCGAGATTTGGGCGTACGGTCGGGAACAGAGGGACCCGATAAGACATCCCATGTACCCCCTAAACCCGCAAGTTCGAGAACAATCTCAAGATAGGACCAAGCCACTGTGTTGAACCCTTCTCAAAATCTAGCATAAGCAACACCACAGGAGGATGGGATGCGCCTGGAGAATGCCAATTGGACCTTCTAGCTGCAGTGTCTGGTACTGCATCCAGGCATAAAGCCACATTGAGCTTGATGAGTCAAATAAGGTAGAGTTGGTTGTAGCTGGTTGGCTGAGATTTTAGCATCCAACTTAATTTCGGTGTTGATCAATGAGCTAGGCATATATAGGAAGCATTTCTCTTTAGGGTATCCTGACTTGGAAATGACTACTATTGAGGCATGATCTAATTCAGGAGAGACTGCACCCCGTTTGGCCACTTCAGTATATAGTTTAAGCAGGAAGGGAAGCAGTTCAGTACAAAACCATCTGTAATAGTTAACAGCGAAGCTATCAGGCCGAGGCCTTTTGCCTGCTAGCACACTGTAAGGGCAGCAGCAACCTCTGTCTCAGTAATGGGTTTGTCTAATTCACAGGTGAGGGAGGAAGGGATAGCAGGTAGCGGTATATCACAAAATGGGGCTGCTAAATCTCTTGGGGATGGCGCTGGCGTGAAACTCCTGATCAAAGAATTCAAAGGTCCTTAGAATGTCAGGGGTCCATGATATATGACAGCCATTCAATCAATAGATCAGGGGATTTGTAAAGCGCACTACTTACCCGTGAGTTTGAATCTGTCAGCTGAGAAATGATACAAGAGGCTGTGTTGTGGGTGGCAATGTTTTACCTTCTTGCCCACCAACATTGGCTGGCATCATCAAGGATGCAGCACCGTAGTTGGTCCTTGGCTACTAAAAGCCACCACACGTACTGAGGGAGCCATGATGTTGACATTCTATATCAAGAACCTGGGCGTCTAGGGCCGTGATCTGTGCCTCACTTTCATGTTCTCCCCTGCACACAAGCACTTTTGCAACACCACAGACCACTGCCTTACCAACCTCCCAAAGGGTGGTTGCTGATCTAACCAATCCCTGGTTGGCCTCATCGTGCTTTTGTATCTCTTGTGCAAGAGAATCCAAAAACTGGGGGTCTGTAAGGGACCAGGTGTTAAGACACCATATGGGTATATATGTCAGGTCTGGAACACCAAAAGTAAGGGTAAGGGGAGCATGATCAGATATTCCCCACAGAACAGTGGCCACGCATTGCACTTGGCATAAGACTGTGGCCATCATTAAGAAGAGGTCAATACAAGAGTCATTGTTGTGCGCAGCTTAGGTATGAGTATAGACCCGGTCTCATGGGTGCCAGGCCCTCCATGCGTCACAGAGACCCAACTCATCCATCCAAGTGGTAAGTTGACAAGCACAAGCAACTCGTCCCTGAGTAGGGAGACCAGAAATATCCTGATCAGGGTTGGATAATTCTTTAAAGTCACTGTAAAGGATGGAGAAACCCATTTGTAATCCTGCGAGTAAGGCAGTGAGAGAGGAGAATTTCCTGGTGGGGGCCTGAGTAGGCAGGGAAACCAAGAGGAGGTAACAGTGGTCCTCCTCAAGTAGGCCCTTTACGGTCATGTAATGCCCCTGGGATTCTTTGTGTGATTGGGAAATCATCATAGGGAACCCCCTATGCAGCAGGACAGCACTCTTTGAAAGCCATGACTGAAACCTGCATGGAAAACTCTATTGTACCCATATTGATGAAAAAGAGTAGGTGAGTCTACTGAAGCATGAGGACCTCTGGTTGAAAGCGTTTATCAAATCACAGAACTGCAGTGCATTCAATGTGGCCAGGAGGCTGTTCACATTCCAGGACATCAGCTCAAAGGAGGGCAATGGCGTACTACAGTGAGCTTGCAAAGGGACTAGGGGTGGCCAGATCTCACAGAATTCTGCAGAGTTATAGAAAAACTCAGTGAGATTTCATGGTGTTCCGCCCACCCCTAGAACTAGATTTTATCTCATCTTTTTCTTCATGGGATTCATGAATTTCCATTGCTATGCTTACGAAATAAAGCTTTATACCTTACATTTGATTGAGAAGACTCTCAGTTATTAGTCATATGTATAGCCATTTAACATTTTAACATTATACGGGTGATAAATACCTGTGGCAGAATGAATGCTAGCAGCAGGTTTTCTTAAGAGATTTACATCCCTCCATATCCCATCTCTTACATACCCTATCTCACCACCAACTTTATAACTGGTGGTCAATCGAAGTGCAAAAATGATGAGTTTATTTTGTGCTCTACTCGAAATAGACCACAGAAGATGACCACCAGTCCTGCAAACTCTGCCTGCAGTGAAAATCCAGTTTATGCATCAGGTTTACCTCAACTCGGATCAGATGACCCACTAGGGTTTGTTAACCTGAGCCATCTTTACTTCACTTGAACACCTCGCAAAACAACAAGCTAAATGGCAGCTTTGGCATGCTCTCGCACCCATCGCTATGCAATTGTAAATAAATGCTCACAGGTCATAGATAGAGGAATTATTCACCATCCTTTTTTGCTTCTGGAGATGTTGCAACCTGTGGCTGGTCGGGGCCATGGCCTCTGTCCTTCCTCTGGAACACTTTCTTGGGGCCCTGCCATGCATCAGGGCCCCACCTCCAACCCTTTCACCTGCCTGTGTGGCCAGGGCCCTGTTGACCCTTCCCAGGGCAGGGACCCTCCTCCTGCTGACTCTGTGGTGGGCCTGCGATGACAGCGATCCTGAGTTGGGATTTCCCATCTTCACTGGAGCCTCTGCCCTGACTTATGCCTTCCTTATACCTAGCTTGTGCACCCTAGGGGTTACTTCACTCCTGGAGGCAACCTGGCAGCTCATGCAGCTGTGGGCCAAGAGGGCCTGGAGGGACGTCCCTGTGCCTCATCTTCACCTCACCAGCTGTTTTGTCTCATGTGTTCTTGCAACTGCTGCCCCTTGCTGTTCATTCTGTCATTCGGTAAGCGGGATGGGTGAGGACTTCTCCTTCTCTAATACTCTGCAGACTGTCTCGCCCTACTCATCATAGGTAAGGATAAGGCCCCACTGCCTGCCCTGGCTCAGACCAAAATAGATTGCTTTACTACATCACAGACTAAACCTATGGTCTCTGGAAGACCCTCCTGAGTGGTGAACTTCATGGGTCCAATTCAACCTGATATAGCCACAGTCCTTAAAGCCATACAAGACTTGAAAATGGTCCAGGAGATGAGGGTGGGCGGGGTCCAGATGGATGTGGCACTCCTGCACCAAGACCTCCGTAACGTGGCTGCTAGAGTCAGTGAGGCAGTGGGTGTCCATCCTCAAAGAGTCTTCTGATGTCTTCAGTAGCCTTCAAGGATATGGATAGAGGACACAGAAAACTGCTCCCACAGCTGCAGCTGTTAGTCTTTCCAGAGGGCTTGGAGACACCCGATGCCACAGATTTCCTTGAAGATTAGTTCCACTCCTGGGACCCTGGCAGCAGCAATCCCAATCCTCCAATTGGCAGGCCACAGGTGCAAAAGAAGAGGTGGGTAGAAATCAGGCAAGGGCCCCTTCTCCAATCCATCAGTGCCCAAATGGTCTCAAAGGAGTAGAGATAGTAACAGCCTTTGCAGTAGTGAACAATGGTCCCCTAGGGTCAGCCTTCCTGCATTCATCGGGCCAGCTTCAGGAAGCAGGAGCCCTTGCCAGTCCAGCAACATCCAGATAAGTGCAGGGGAGGAAGGAGCGCGGACACAGCCTGCACTCCGGTGTATTGGCGCATGCCAGCCCCCAGGGCCAGCTCCAGTCACATATGGACCACGGTACCGGCACCGGCGATTTCAGTTCAAGTCGAGGGATGGGGTTTTCAGAGAGGCTGCACAGCCCTCAGCAGCACACGATCACTAGGCACCCAGCGAGGTCCAGGCAAGGAATGACCCTCAGTCCGTTGCTGTGTGGCCTCTTCCAAACCACAAGCAGCCTATCTCCTCAGCACTGTGCTGGGTCTCATCAGCGAGCTACACATCATTCAGGTGAGCACAGCGGAGAGGGGGCCATGTAGAGGAAAAACTCACACCAGCAGGTGGATTAGTGCAGGCCTCCTCCAGTGCCAGTCCCAGACCTATAAGGTCTGAAGGTCCAGCTCCAAGTTCATCAACCTCAGCCCCAACCATAGAGTGCTCAGTCCCCGCATTCCTGCCATGGTCGCCACCACAGGCTGCAGGCAAGGACATCTACAGCTGTGACCAGGGCCTGGCCATGATGATCGCAGCACCACCAGAGCACAGTTCTCATTGACTCTGGACCTCAAGTCAGTGGCAGGACCACATGGCAGTTGAAGGAGGAAGGTATAACCTCTTGGGATCCTGCTCTGGCAGGATTGTATGGGATTACAATAAGAGGGGTCGGGAACAGCCTCAAGCAGTGACAGTCATCTTGACCACCCTGGCCATGCCCTCCTCAAAAGTGGCATTTTGTGAAGTTATAATCATGAGTCCAATTTTACCAATAAATAGGATTTATTATTACAAGTCCATGGGTAAGAAACTTGACTGTCCATCTCATTCTCAATCAGGAATTATACTTAAAAAATGTATTAATAAATCCCAAATGTTAACCTATGGGAGGGGTAGGCCTCACAGTTCTGACAGAACAGGTGGACCTGTGGGCTTCCTGGGGCTAACCTTAGTGGTAACATATGCCATGAAGGAGTAGCTTAAGGCTTGGCTTGGGGTTTTAAATGTCAAGTCAACATGGAAGTGGAACTGCACTTACATGCTCTGCAATGTGATGTTTGCGACATGTTTAAAGGGCTACTTCAGTGGTCGCACAATCAGTTCTTCCACCCACTAGTAGCATTTAATTTACAGGCTCAAGGTACATATAGTGCACTTTACTAGGAACTTATAAGTACATTAATTATGCCAATTGTGGATACACCAATGTTACTATGTTTTAGAGGAGACAACAAATACACTTTAGCACTGGTTAGCAGTGATAAAGTGCCCAGCGTGCTAAGGTCAACAAAAACAGATCAGCAAAAATGATGTAAAGGAGTCAAACATTTTTGGGGAAGAACACCCTAAGGCTCCGGGGTCTATCAGGCAGTTTCAAACCAGCACACACAGCTGCAACGGTAGGCCTGAGACATGTTTAAAGTGCTGCTTGGGTGGGTGGCATAATCAGTGCTGAAGGTCCCCTAGTAGCATGTGATGTACAGGCCCTGGGCACAGGTAGTTCCACTTTACTAGAGACTTACAAGCAAATTAAATATGGCAATTGGGTATAAACCAGTTCTGCAATGTTTTAAGGAGAGACCACAAGCACTTTAGCATGGGTTGGCAGTGTTAAAGTGCCAGAGTCATAATGCCACCAAAAAATAGAGTCAGCAAAAACAGGAGATCTGAAGGCAAAATGTTATGGGAAAGTCATCTCAAGATGCCAGGTCTAACACTTGCTCCCTAGAAAAACCAATCAATCTCCTGTAATTGTCCAGTTAGCAAACATGAGCAAGAACAAAACACAATTAATAGGCATAACGAGGAGTTGCAGTTTTAAATGAGGTCATTATGCCTGGACACATTTTCAATTGTTTCAAATGTATTTGAACCATTTTTTGCGCATCCATGTCTGTAATACTGAGAAACTGTTTTAAAGGCAAATATCTTAAGACTTCTAGCATCACTTTTAGGTTGCACAGATGGGGACATCCTCTGTAACAAGGGGAATGGCTGTGTTTCTGAGCGCTAGGGCCTTTGCTTTTTCGTTGTTGAAACCCTAAGCTCCTGGCCAATCCACCAGAGGACTGATGGGTTCAATCTATCAGAAGGTGCACCCTGTTTGGACAAGGCAATTAAATACTGTTGTCCCGGCCTGCCATCAAAAAGATAGTGTACCCAGGATGGAAATGGACAAAAAACATACCTGAAGAGCAGAAAATGTCCTGCATGTAAGGGACATTTGTTTAGTTTATTTATGAAAGACCCACATTTTGTGGGTGTGTTTCTAAAAAAACAAAAAAATACCAGCCATATGACATGGTGGCAGGTCACCATTATGTGGCTTATTCACAAAGGTAAAGTTACAATTTTGTATATGGTTATGATTTTTCATGTATTCCAAAACTACGAAATGTAGTTTTACGAGTGACATCTCCAAAATCTGCAGAAACTCGGCAGTCAGTGAGAACTCCCCACATAAAAAGATAGGCCTGTTCATGTCTGTGTCAGAGTAGCCTGTCTGCCAAACTCTAAATCAGACCAAAAGTCGGTACAGCAGACTTCATAACCCTAAAAGGATGATTCTTTCTTGGGTTTTTAATTTAAAACAAGCTGACTTCATTAGTGAGTTTGCTTTTTTGAACAAGATCACACTAGTATAGATATCATGATACCAAACAAGATGAATCCAGGAAATAATTCTTTAGAACAAGTTAGCTCTAGCATTGAGATCATAATTTCAAATATGATGACTGCAGCATTACCAGCGTTTATCTATAGTTTAAATCTTAAATCTATTTTACGTTATCCAGTACACTTCTCTGTATTCAAGGTCCTGAATCACTTTGGTCTGAGGTGCAATGAAATCAACTCCAGGCAACAAGAGTTCAAACTGCAGCAACTATAGGGTTGACTGTTTATCAAGGGACACAGATGAGGAATGAGAAGAAAGAGATCTCCAGTGCCTTTGAAGTTGAGAGTATTGTGTCTCCCTGCTCTCCCAGGATACACAGGTGAATACAGACCGTAGATCCTAACACACGATTACTACTATTAGTATACTTTGTATGGCTACTGAACCATCAGTCTGGAAAGCTAACATCACAGGTAATATCGTGTACATCATCAGACCGTGCAAGCCTTTTCAAAGTAGTAATTCACATCAGGTAATTCCATTTTGAGATACATGAATCTGACACCCTGTAGCATTTATCGCACCAAATACACCTTCGTGTCTATGATCCGTTCAGGCTGAACATTCGCATTGCACTCCTTCACCATTACACTATATATCTCTGAAAGATTGATTAAGTAGTGGCAAAGGAATAATATCAAAATTGCCCACAGTGTCTTCATTTTAAAAATTCTGAGCCTTATGGGGCCTGAAAATAGGTTCGAATACCTCTCCTTGGCCAATTTGGCCCAACTATACCAAGGTAACAGTCAGTACCCTCTGTGTTTTCTGGGGATAGGTGGAATCCTAGAGCTCAGCTAAAATTATTGTACAGTGGGTCTATCTATCATACACGTTTGTCTTTCATGGCGCTTGGTACACCCTTCAACAATGGTTGCACCTTTGTGCCTCGGAAATCTGCTGTAATATGTAAAAAAAAATACAGAGACGATGTCGCACGGCCAAAGCGCGCACAATCGTCTTTACGCTGGGTGCTGCGTCCAGCGTTATCGATGACAGAAGAAGGTCAGCTACGTGCTCGGAAGCCTCTCACTGACTATGGTGTCGGCCTCATTATTCCCTTTATTGCCTCCGCGAATGAGGCCCTGTTGCCATTACTACAGCGGTCACTGACTGAATTTGGAAACAGGCACTCCTGCCCTCTTGCCTGATTCTGTGCTGGCTTGTTGTTTAAGAGCCTCTATTTGTGAATTAGGCTGAGACGTACAGTAATGTGTACTGAGAGCGCAAACAATAGGTATATTGCTGACCTGCTGGAGGCAGGCCTAAGCAACCTCGTCAACGCTCGCATGCCCACAAATGCATCCTTCTTTCTATTATAACTTGCAATTAGCCTCATATGCCAGACTCTGGCAAGGGCCATCTAGTTCTATTCTTCCTAGTTTAAGATCTTCATGCATCTTTAAATTTGGCCCTCAGTCTTCAGAATCTATACCAGTCTAAACATTTAATTACAATACAAACAGTATGCCCAAACAAGTTACAGAACGTGTTGCAAAGAGCTCTGGCTTTTTACTTTAACCCCTCTGCATATGTACGTCTCCATGAGAGCTCGTGGCAGTTGTAATCCGGCTCTGCTGATTTATCTCCCCATTCCAAATTAAATTCTTCGCCAATGCTGCACAAGATGTACTGGGTTTGATTACCATCAATCTTTAAACTAAAAACTGAAGCTTGTAGTTCCTCACTTCTCCCAGTAGCCTGGCATAGACTTGGTAATCAGTCTTTATATATTTTGAAATCCCTCTATTTTGCCTTATAAAGAACTACTAACCTTAAAATAAACCTCGACATTATTTCAGTTTTCTTATCAATTTAAAGCCAACATTTTCGAACATTTAGCAGTGATGATAAATCATAACATTCCGTAGAAGCAAATCTTTCTTGCATCCATAAGTATGCTGGAACAAGATGAGCACAGTAATGTCGCAAGTGCATCTGAGCATGTTTATAACACAATATTCTCCCCTGCAGCCTGGTTTTCAGCCTTCATATATTTTCCTGCCTTATGATTGACCATTTTGATATTACTTGTCAACTTCAATTTGAGTGTGCCAGTGTCTCTCATGCACATACTCTTCAACTTATCATGCACAGCAGACAATGCAAGCATCCTGCTCTGACTCTTCTCCAGTTGTTTCTTAACCTCAAAGTTTTTAGACAATATATGTCAGAATAAGTGAAACTAACATTTGCTCGTGCCTTTTTACCCCTCGCCCCTATACTGCTGATAAAGCTCTTCATAAATGATAATTTGCTTGTCATTCTGTTCTTGTTCTTTCTGATGTCCTCCTACTCTATAAAATCGTTACATAAATACATAATAAATAAATTAATACATCAATAGGCACAACATCTTTGATTTTCATCTATCGTGCAATTTAGTGACAATTAACGCTCTTACTAGTGCTTTGGAAGTGATCGCCCATTCAACATTTATTTTTTACAGAAACGGAACAAGTGTGCCTTGTTCATTTCAAAATGTAACACTGAAGCAATTATACTTCACTTCTTATAGAAAAGATATTGGAGTCGTGTCTACATGTCGTAGGTGATTATGGAATACTGTAACTACCTCCGAATTCCAGGAGGACTAATACTCGAATTTGAGAAGGAATATAAAAATGACCAATGAAAAGGCAAGGGATATATATCTGGATACTGAAAGCCAGGATGGAGGGGAGAATATTGTGTCATAAATATTCCCTGTTGCATGTACCACAAATCAGTATTATGGATTGGGCTAATAGGAACTTTTATCATATTAAAATTTCATCCTTGCCTCTATTTTTCCAAAGTATTTAAAGTCATTGATAAAATATTTACTGTGGAAGCCATAATACGAACAATTGAACCTTCACTTGTCTTTTTCTTAGGTGACAATTACCAAACATCATTTCGAGAATGAGAGGAGGCACTGGTCAGCCCTTTCATCCTCCCCCGTTACAAAAGGTTGCTCGTCTTGTCTCTGTATGAGTGATTTATACCTACTATTAAAAGTTGAATTTGAGTTCCTCACAGGAAGTAAACTTCCTGGCTCTCCAAATGGTCATTGTCTGGGCAAAATTAGGAAAAGCATTATGTAAGCAATCGCCTGACTTCAACTAAATTGTAAATTGTTTAGTAAAACAAAGAGATAGCGGAGCACACCATCATTTAATTATTTAACATCAAATTGTGTAGTAGTGCTTGTTATGACAACATAAAGAACACATATACAAAAGGAAATAAATGAAAGAGATACGTCAATACATAACCATAATAATGTATACCTTTAAAGTTATTTTTTATCTTTATTGGTTCTATTTACAAATGTGTTATAAATATTCACACTCATAATATAAAAAAGACACAATTGCTTATAAATATTCACATTCATAAATTTAAAATCCCATTTAAATACATAATTGTACATAGTTTGAAAAACAATTCATCTAGAATCTCATTGAGAAGTAGTTGCAGATCTCAAACATTCAAACTTTATAAGTTCTTAACCAATGGACATAGACTTCAGCCGACACGTGTTTCATCCCATTCCAGGACTTTCTCAAGGCTTATTCACGTTCAGAAGTGCATTCTAATTCCAAAGAACGCAACACTTATACTTTTCTCAAGATTTGTTTCAACAAGGTCCCAATTGGGTATGACGTTTTTGTGTCCCTGAAACGGAGTCTCCAAGTTTAAAAAATATTATACACTGTAAGCCCTTTGCTGATACATATCTATATCTCTACACTTCTTCTTGCGACCCCACATAGCGTGCTCAGTGTATAATATTTTTGAAACTTGGAGACTCCATTTCAGGGACACAAAAACGTTGTATCCAATTGGGACCTTTGTACATGTTGGCAACGGACGTAATATAGTGTATGAGCACTGAAAATATATACAATTTGAATTGAGAAAATTGGAGGGATGTGCAGCTGAATGAAGTCACTGTTGCCTCTTGGTTTTTTGTAACTTGTTTAGTAACATAGTCAACTATAATAAGGTTGTGATAATCCCTCTTTTAAAAAATGTCACTTGACCTCACATATCCTGCAAATATTACCTAGTGCATAATTTGTAAGAGAATGAGTGCCAGTGCCCAAAGTTCTGCTGAGAGGGCAAAGGCCTGCGCTAGTAAATATCAACGCCCAAACTCATGCCTCTTTATTCTACTACCAGACATATCCGACCCCTTTATCTTTCACATGAAGGTTCCTGCTTCCTCCCTTGGTGACAGATTTCCATTTTTCCATTTCTCCTTCTTTCTCCTGTATTTGTTTTCCCCTCTGTTCCTCTTGGGAAATGTCTGAGGTGGAAATATAAGTGCTGGTGCCCAAAATGAGTGCCATTGGGCTCCTAAGAAACCACCAGCTCAAATTAAGCACTGAGTTTACCTATTGTATTTACTCATGAACCCAGCTAAATGACTGGAATATGTTTTGCTTTACAGTGCTCGTTACTTATTGCATAGGGAATTACAACAATCCTCACACTTTTTAAACTGGAGTTTGCTCACATTTCTGTGCAAACAACATAGGCTCCTATTTAAGATTTGACAGACAGGATATTCTGTCAAAATGTTGTGGATATTCTATCCTCTGTATTACATGTGTGATAGGCTATAATGCACTTGCAGTACGGAAAATGGGACATTTGTGATGCAGTAACCCAACTGCTAAACTCTAAATAAGGTCCCTAGACTTGGACATTCATCTCATAAAGACTGATGAAGATGGTAATAGAGTACTTGTATTATTGGCCTTCTACACCATTGACAGAATCTCCTTTTACAACATTTAGCTGCAGATGGGTTCTGTGGACGAGCCATTGTCTAGACTTATTTATCTGTGACAGTATCTCATTCAAATCCTTTATTAAAGAGATTACATGGGCGGTACCTTGAAGCTTATTTGCACCATCACTTCTTTGAAAATGTTGTATCCCTTCTTTTAGAGTACATTGGCATTTTTCCATGTATATCAATGCAACACTAATTTTCTTTGCTAGAAAACCAAGAATGCAATACATCCACAAATATCAGGCATGTTCTCCACACTGTGAGATGGTGAATGCCAGCTAATTTCTGAATGCTGACCACCTCTAGATCTGAAATGCAACTTACACAAAATGAATTCCCCTTTCTTGGACTCAGCTGTGATGGTGAGCTCCCTGGAGCCCCAGAAAAGAGATTCTACTTTTCGATTCGGAGTTCAACAACCACCAGTGCGTGGGTGAGACACGATCACTGTTCCCACCTATGGAGGTTGACTGAATCTTTGGACTTGGCAGAGAGTAGTAGTCAGAATCATTCAATCACAAATTGATGACATTATACCATAAACAATACAAAACACCATAAAAAATATAAACACTAAATCAAACTCCAAACTGAATAAAGTTTCAAAGCTTGATTGCAATCCCAAAATCAATATCGCATATATGGTGTGCAAGATTAAGTTATAAACATACATGAAAACCATAAGCTGACAGAAACATCTGAAAAGATTAAACCTACTAAACATCAATATGGTTAGACATTCCAAAAGGACAAGGTAGATGAACAACAATACAATACGCACATTATTATTAGAATTCAAAGCAGATGATGGTGACATCAGTAAATCATCAAAATACAATTTGACATTCAATTTCAGAACTGAGATTTCAAAGCTGGGCCTTTCCTAACACTACCCAGAATTGGGACTTGCATGTGTGGGAATGGGCTAACACATATGGGCAAAAGCAAAAATAAAAGAAAGACAAAAATATTTTGGAAAACATCTAACTAGGGCAACTTACTCAAAATATGCTGGTGAAAGTCACTAACTAAAGAAAACAAGAAACCACCTTTAGTTATACCTCTCCTCATGGGACAGCAGACAGGAGCAGTTCATCAGGCAGGATGATCACTTTCTTCTGGCATCAGTTGACAGCAGCATCAGGACAATGAAAAACACGAGCTGCAGATAGGACAGATCACAAGTTCAGAATTAGTTGGCCTTATTAGTTCTGAACCACATCACAGAATAGGGCAAACAGACTATGATGAGTAAACTCATCAGGAAACTCAGAGAAGAGGAGTGTGACAGAAGACTTAAGACAGACTCCGACAGAGTCCTAAACAGCATCAAAACAGGTGTTTGATTAAGTGAAGACTGACTCTAAATTCAAAGTTTCTCATTAATTAGAATATGCACAATCCATTCGATTGGTCCTTCAGTTGGGTGCAATTTGGATGTCAATTTGGATGTCAATTTCAGCATCCGATCACTGCAGATGGCACCACAGAATTCTGTTACTTTTAAGAATCTTCTTACAAAAGCGGATAGTCACCGGATGATTTATGCTTTACTAGCAAAATATTACATTCTCTAATTATTTGTTACTTGAGATCCTTTCTCACGGCACACAATAAACTAAACCAATAGTATTCACATGAGAACTACAGATTTCCTGTCTTGTTCAACAGCTACAAAAATAATATAACATTTAGGGGGTCATTCCAACCCTGGCGGTCGGTGTTTGAGCGGCGGCTAACCCGCCAACAGGCTGGCGGTGTAAAAAATGGAATTCTGACCCTGGCGGAAACCGCCAACAGAGACCGCCACTTTAACACTCCGACCGCCATGGCGGGACAAACAAACAGCGCGGCGGTCACTGCCAACAGACAGGCGGGAGACAATGTACCGCCCACCCTATCACAACCCACCAATCCGCCATCTTTTCCGGGGCGGTAGCCCTGCCGATAAAAACACGGCGGAAATAGACATTTCAAACGGAAAACGCTCACCTCCATACACCCCACGAGGAATCTGGACAGCATGGAACCCGAACTACACATCCTACCAGCCATTGTCTTCCTGCTCCTCTACCAGGAGCACGAACGCCGGCGCAGAAGACTACAGTGAGTACTGCACCTACGACACAGGGGAGGGGGGAGGAGAAAATATTACGCCACACATACGCTACACACCCACCACCACCCTCACCCACTACAACACAGACATCAATGGATAGCAATACATCACTGTTACAACCCACAAACCCCCCGGAAGAATGCAAAGACAAAATTAAATGATCATAAACAGTTGAATATATTTTATTATCGGCATATAAAAATATCACACATTTAAAACTAATATATACATAAATATTAAAAGTCCGATAATTTTAGCTGTCATTGTCCGTGGACCACTGGGCCCAAATCACATGGGCAAGGCCCACACAGGATACCTGACACCAACGGAGAGAACACTGCAGGGGCATCAGATAGAAAAACTACAGGCACCTCAGGGGGAAGGGAAGTGGGGCACCTCAGCCACATGAGTACACAACGCCAGATCCACGAGGTGCCTCCATGGCCACTGTCCCATCCTGGGGAGTGCAAAGCCACAGTCTCTCAAGTCCATACAGTGGGTGGCTTGCCCACTGTACCATCCTGGGGAGTGCAAAGCCACAGTCTCTCAAGTGGATGACAGTGTCCACTGGTTCTGGAGGGGGACTGGTGCCCAGACTGCTTCGTGCAGCCCTGACCGACACAGATGCGGCACTGCCCCTTCCGCCAATGGTCCAGCGGTGCTTGAGATGAAGGGCCCAGTGCAGCGGTGCTTGAGATGAAGGGCCCAGCGTAGCGGTGCTTGAGATGAAGGGCCCAGCGGAGCGGTGCTTGAGAGGAAGGGCCCAGCGCAGCGGTGCTTGAGATGAAGGGCCCAGTGGAACGGTGCTTGAGATGAAGGGCCCAGCGGAGCGGTGCTTGAGACGGCGGTGCCCAGCGGAGCAGTGCTTGAGATTGAAGGGCCCAGCGGAGCGGTGCTTGAGATGAAGGGCCCAGTGCAGCGGTGCTTGAGATGAAGGACCCAGCGCAGCGGTGCTTGAGATGAAGGGCCCAGTGCAGCGGTGCTTGAGACGGCGGTGCCCAGTGGAGCGGTGCTTGAGATGAAGGGCCCAACTGAGCGGTGCTTGAGATGAAGGGCCTAGCGCAGCGGTGCTTGAGATGAAGGGCCCAGTGCAGCGGTGCTTGAGACGGCGGTGCCCAGCGGAGCGGTGCTTGAGATGAAGGGCCCAGCGGAGCGGTGCTTGAGATGAAGGGCCCAGCGCAGCGGTGCTTGAGATGGAGGGCCCAGTAGAGCGGTGCTTGAGATGAAGGGCCCAGCGCAGCGGTGCTTGAGATGGAGGGCCCAGCAGAGCGGTGCTTGAGATGAAGGGCCCAGCGGAGCGGTGCTTGAGATGGCGGTGTCCAGCGGAGCGGTGCTTGAGACGGCGGTGCCCAGTGGAGCGGTGCTTGAGATGAAGGGCCCAGCGGAGCAGTGCTTGAGATGAAGGGCCCAGTGCAGCGGTGCTTGAGATGAAGGGCCCAGTGCAGCGGTGCTTGAGACGGCGGTGCCCAGCGGAGCGGTGCTTGAGATGAAGGGCCCAGCGGAGCGGTGCTTGAGATGAAGGGCCCAGCGCAGCGGTGCTTGAGATGGAGGGCCCAGCGGAGCGGTGCTTGAGATGAAGGGCCCAGCGAAGCGGTGCTTGAGATGGCGGTGCCCAGCGGAGCGGTGCTTGAGACGGCGGTGCCCAGTGGAGCGGTGCTTGAGATGAAGGGCCCAGCGGAGCAGTGCTTGAGATGAAGGGCCCAGTGCAGCGGCGCTTGAGATGAAGGGCCCAGCGCAGCGGTCCTTGCCTTGGCGGTCCTTGCCCTGTTCAGTGGTCCTTGCCCTGTTCAGTGGTGCTTGCCTTGGCGGCCCTTGCCCTGTTCAGCGGTGCTTGAGTTGGCGGTCCTTGCCCTGTTCAGCGGTCCTTGGTCCTTGCCCTGTTCAGCGGTCCTTGCCCTGTTCAGCGGTGCTTGCCTTGGCGGTGCTTGCCCAGTTCAGCGGTGCTTGCCTTGGCGGTCCTTGCCCTGTTCAGCGGTCCTTGCCCTGTTCAGCGGTGCTTGCCTTGGCGGTGCTTGCCCAGTTCAGCGGTGCTTGCCTTGGCGGTCCTTGCCCTGTTCAGCAGTCCTTGCCCTGTTCAGCGGTGCTTGCCTTGGCGGCTCTTGCCCTGTTCAGCGGTGCTTGAGTTGGCGGTCCTTGCCCTGTTCAGCGGTGTTTGCCCAGTTCAGTGGTGCTTGCCTTGGTGGTGCTTGCCCTGTTCAGTGGTCCTTGCCCTGTTCAGCGGTGCTTGAGTTGGCGCTCCTTCATTGCCCAGCTGGGCTGTGGCTGGCGCTCCTTCATTGCCTAGCTGGGCTGTGGCTGGCGGGGCCCTCCTGGGCAGCTGGGCTGTGGCTGGTGGGGCCCTCCTGGGCAGCTGGGCTGTGGCTGGCGGGGCCCTCCTGGGCAGCTGGGATGTGGCTGGTGGGGCCCTCCTGGGCAGCTGGCCTGCTGCCGGACTTGTCGGGCGTGCTGCCCTTCCCACCCTTCCCTGGTCGTCTGTGGCCCTTTCCCACCTTTGGCGGTGTGCCAGGTGGCACCCCACTTCCAGGCGGAGCCAGGGTAGGGATTTTGGCCCCTGGTGTCCTTGGCCTCTCGCGCCGGGCACTGGTGATCTTTGGGTGTTTTTCCGGGGGTGGGCTGGCCGTGCCTTGGCTCCTACCAGAGCTAGTTGCCCTTGAGGGTGGGGGACTCCACAGTCCTTGGACAACCGTCCTGATAGGTCCTGGTTTGGTGGTGGCTGAGGTGCTGATTGCAGTCTTATTCGATGGACGGGGTGAGGGAGTTGTTGGAAAGAGGTCAAGTTTGGAAAGGAAAATCTATTTGAAAAGAGAGGGACGGCTAGGTGTAGTGGGTATGGGAGTGGAGGTAGAGGATGTGGTTGTAGGAGTGTGAAGTCTGGTGTCTTTGGGTGCAGGTGCTTGGGCTGAAGGCTGTCGTGAGGTGGATGGCTGTTGGGTGGGTGGCTGCCTGCGTTTGTGTGGTTTGGAAGAGGGGGTGACAGACACACTGGGAGAGGACACAGGGGACGTGTAAATGGTAGTGGGGGTGGTAACTGCACGTGTGCGGAGTGTTCTGGTGGGTGTGCTGGTGATGGACGTAGTTCCTGAAGATGTTGTGCATGCAAGTGTGAGTGGAGACGTCACAGGGAGGGAAGAGGGAGACGAGGAGGAGGGGGACACAGTGGAGGCAGTGGGTGTTGGTGTGTCTGCATGTGGATGTTGCTTGTGTGAATGCTTGTGTGAAGTGTGGTGCTTATGTCTGGATGATCTTCCCTTGGGTGTTGAGGTGTGTGCAGGCTGGTCTGTAGGTGTGTCTGGGATAGGCAGAGGTACAGGGGATTGGGTCTGGGTGGAGGAAGTTGGAGGGGGGAGGCTAGAGACAGGGACAATTCTGCCGTCAGTGCTGAGGCCAGAGCGTTGAACGATCGCTGATGGGCAGCCTGACCCGAATGAATGCCCTCCCGGTATGCATTACTCCGGTGCACCTCCCTTTCTACACCCTGGATGGCATTCAAAAGGGTAGACTGCCCAACAATGATGGTCCTCAGGAGGTCAATGACCTCCTCACTGAGGGCAGCAGGGGTGACAGGGGCAGGGCCTGAGGTGCCTGGGGCGAAGGAGATGCCCACCTTCCTGGGTTGTCGGGCACGGGGCAAACGCTGAGGGGCTGCTGGGAGGGCAGTGCTGGTGCGCTGGGTGGCGGCTGTACCTGTTGTTGCGGGGGGCACAGATGTTGCCGCCACCACAAGGGACCTCCCTTCAGAGGATGAGTCGCTGCCACTGACATCAGCACGAGTCCCCGCTGTGGAGCTCCCCTCGCCCTCCGTCTCACTGGTGAACTCCGAGTCAGTTGCATGGCCCACCATGGCCATGTGAGATGCAGCTCCCTCGTGCTCCGATGCCACTTCTCCTCCGCCTGATGATGCTAATGCACACATGAACAGGAAGACCACAAAAAAGGGGGGGGAGAAATAAAGACATGTTGAGTGCATGGATTACCGCTACCGTTGGCGGAGAGGACAGACACAGAAGCCCCCTGCACTACGCTGCGCACTTGGGGTCCACTACGCAATCCGTGGGACATGGCCTACAAGCCTATGGACGACGACTGCACACCTAGATGACACAGGGCCATGAATAGCTGTACTTGGCACCCTACAGAGGTGGGGGGCGGGGGCACAGGGCCATGCCTTACGGAGGGGCCTAGCCTACAGAAATCGCCCTGGCCTAGAGATACCCACAGCCCACCTCCCCCACCCAGACACCTCCACTGCACGCAAAGTCACCAGAATGAGGGTGTACTCACCCCCTTGTGTCTGCTGTGATGTCCTCACGCGCCCATCCAAATCGGGGTAGGCCACCGCCAGGATCCGGGACATCAGGGGGGTCAATTGACGACTGGCACCCCGCCTATGTTGGGAGGCCATCCCCAGCAGAGCCTCCGCCGTCTTCCTGCTCCCGCGTCGGATGTCCTCCCTCCTCTTCCGGCAATGGGTGCCCCGTCTGTTGTGGACACCCAGGGTCCGGACGTCCTTGGCGATGGCACGCCAAATAGCGATTTTCTGGTGGGCGCTGACCTATGTGACATGTACAGGGGGAGAAAAAAAATCATCACCTTCTGCATGCTTGATGTGAGTGGCCCCCCATCCCCACCCTTGCCATGTGGCACATGCTCTCATCTGTCGTCTGATGCATGTCTCAATCACTCCCCTCCCCACCATCTTTCATCCACCCGACTCAACCCAGGCATTGCCCACAAAGCATGCTCCCAGTGTACTTACCTGTTGGTCTGGAGGACCGTAGAGTAGCGCATACTGGGGGAGGACCCCATCCACGAGTTTCTCCAATTCTTCAGAAGTGAAGGCAGGGGCCCTTTCCCCAGTCGCAGCAGCCATTGTCTCTTCCAGACCGAGGTCACAGCAGCACTTGCAGTGTAGGTCCTCTCCTGTGGAAGATCAGGTATCGAGTGATTAAGTAGATAGAAAATGGCGGTCACGCCCGCGGCGGTGCGTACCGCGACCGCCGGCGCACATCGTCATTGGCTCGTGTAACCCATAGGATTCTATGTTAACCAATGCGGCTTTGCGCCGCGGTCTTCGACCGCCTACCGCCACGGTGTGCCATGCCAGCGCATTGACCTCACATCCCATTGTCACACTTCACAGGTCAGGCAGCCGCCATTTCAAGGGCCCACGTGGCTTAATTTCTACTGCGTCACACATACCTAGGCCTTTCCTCAACACTCATACAAACCATTCAATGCATAGTGAATCGTGTTGTGTGCAGGCTGTGGGAACGTACCTGTGGGTTGATTTACTCTGTGCTCGCTGTTGTCCTTCCTAGGCACCGTCCGCTGGGCAATGCGAGGAGATGGAGGAATCTTCCCGTGTACAGACCGCTGGTGGACCTGTCGACAATGGAGGAAAGACATGTCATACTGACATACAGGCTTGACCGAGCCACTATACAGGAACTGTGTGCCCAGCTGGAGGCAGACCTGATGTCACCCATCCCCCAACCCACAGGGATCCCCCCTCTAGTGCAGGTGCTGTCAGTGCTCCATTTCTTAGCAAGTGGGTCATTTCAAACAACAGTGGCCATATCATCAGGGATGTCTCAACCTATGTTTTCCAAGGTGTTGTCCAGAATGTTGTCTGCCCTGCTGAAACACATGAGGAGCTACATCATTTTCCCTCAGGTGGGGGATTTGCCTACAGTGAAGGGTGATTTCTATGCCCTTGGACATATCCCCAACATCATAGGTGCCATTGATGGGACACATGTGGTTTTGGTACCCCCCAGCAGGAGTGAACAGGTGTACAGGAACAGGAAAAGGAAAAGTTATCATTCGATGAATGTACAGATGGTGTGTTTGGCTGACCAGTACATCTCCCATGTTAATGCCAAGTTCCCTGGGTCAGTGCATGACGCCTACATCCTGCGGAATAGCAGCATCCCGTTTGTAATGGGTCAACTCCAGAGGCACCGGGTGTGGCTATTAGGGGACTCTGGTTACCCCAACCTGTCCTGGCTACTGACCCCAGTGAGGAATCCCAGGACCAGGGCAGAGGAACGCTATAATGAGGCCCATGGGCGGACTAGGAGGGTGATCGAGCGAACCTTTGGCCTCCTGAAGGCCAGGTTCAGGTGCCTCCATATGACAGGTGGATCCCTAATGTACTCACCAAAGAAGGTGTGCCAGATCATCGTGGCCTGCTGTATGCTTCACAACCTGGCTTTGCGCCGCCAGGTGCCTTTTCTGCAGGAGGATGGTCCAGATGGTGGTGTTGTAGCAGCTGTGGAGCCTGTGGAGAGTGAAGAAGAGGAAGCCGGAGAGGACGACATAGACAACAGGAACACAGTAATAGAGCAATATTTTCAGTGACACACAGGTAAGAGTACACACCGGCATATTACATTTACTTAAAGACTCCTACCTCTCTACTGTCTGACTTTTTCCCCCAGTGTATGGTAACTGTGTTGTGACTTTCCCTTCCGTTTTCAGAGCTGTGGGCCCCACTGCGTGACATCTGCTTTGTTACCCCATGGACTACAGCTGTGTGACAGCGGTTTGTTGGCATCACAATGTGAATAACAATTTTGGCACTGTCATGTCTAATACATTTGTTAAAATCACAGACAGACTCCAGATTGTTTATGTGCAATAAGTGTGTTTATTCAAGTGCTCTAATTTGGATGGGTGGTTGCAAATCGGTGAGGGGTGATGGTGGAGGATTGTCCATGGCAGAGTCCAGACTATCAGGTTCACAGGTGCATTGTCCAAATGCCTGTGGGAAGTGGAGCAGGGCAGTTTATGGTTGGACAGGGTGACAATGTGGGACAGTGGGATGACAATCAGGGCGGTATCCTTTGCTGGCGGGGGTCTTGACATGTTACTCTGTCTTCTTCCTGGATCTCAGCGCCCGCTTGCGGGGTGGTTCTCCTTCTGCAGGGGGTGGGGTTCTGGTGGCCTGTTGGTGTTCTGTCGGGGCTTCCTGTCCACTAGCGCCGGCGGAGGTGGTAGCCTGTTCTTGGTCCATGCTAGTGTCAGGGGCCCTTTGAGGTGCCACAGTGGTCCGCAATGTGGAGATTAACTCATTCAGGGCCACTACGATGGTACCCATGGCGGTACTGATGTTTCTCAGTTCCTCCCTGAACCCCATATACTGTTGTTCCTGCAGAAGCTGGATTTTCTGAAACCTGGCCAGGACTGTCGCCATCGTCTCCTGGGAGCGGTGGTATGCTCCCATGATGGAGGAGAGGGCCTCGTGGAGAGTGGGTTCCCTTGGTCTGTCCCCCCGTCGCACATCTGCCCTCCCAGTTCCCCTGTTTCCTTGGGCCTCCGTCCCCTGGACCGTGTGCCCACTACCACTGCCCCCAGGTCCCTATTGTTGTTGGGGTGGTGGGTTACCCTGGGTTCCCTGTAGTGGTGGACACACCACTGATTGACGTGTCCTGGGGACAGAGGTATGGGCCCGCTGGGTGGGTGCTGTGCTGGTGTTCCCAGAGGGGGGAAGGTCTGCTGTGGCCTTTGCCTGTCTGAGGGGAACCGACTGTCCCGAGGTCCCCGATGGACCGGGCTGGTCATCTAGATCCAGGGAGACAGAGCTGCTGTCATCACTGTGGGCGCTTCTGGGGGTGGAGGGGACATTTGTGGACCCTCCTGCGCGGTGACCTGGTGTTTGGGTCCTGCAGGGGTATAAAAGTATGGTTATTGCTTCTGTGTGTGCCAATGGCGTGCAATGGGTGGGTGCCTGTGTACCCCAGTGCTGGCATTCCTTTGTGGGGGCTGTTGTGACGGTATTTTTTTTGGGGGGGTGATGGGTATGTGCATTTGGCATGCCTTGGTGATGGGTGTCCATGCTTTGGGGCCACATGCAGGGCTAAGTGTTGGGATGGGTGGGTTGAGATGGTGAGACATTTGCAAGGGGTAGTTGTGATGGGGGTAAGGGTGAGGGTGGGGGTATGAGTTGGCATGCAGGTGAGGTGGGGGGATGAAGTAGTGAAGATGAGACTTACCAGAGTCCATTCCTCCACCGACTCCTGCGAGGCCCTCAGGATGCAGGATGTTCAAGACTTGCTCCTCCCATGTTGTAAACTCTGGGGGAGGAGGTGGGGGTCCACCGCCAGTCCGCTGTACCGTGATGTTGTGCCTTGATACCATGGAACGCACCTTCCCCGTAGGTCGTTCCACCGCTTCCTGATGTCGTCCCTATTTCTCGGGTGCTGTCCCACAGCGTTTACCCTGTCCACTATTCTGCTCCATAGCTCCATCTTCCTGGCAATGGTGGTGTGCTGCACCTGTGTCCCGAACAGCTGGGGCTCTACTCGTAGGATTTCCTCCACCATGACCCTGAGTTCAGCATCTGAGAACCTGGGGTGTCTTTGAGGTGCCATGGGGTGGTGTGGATGATGTGTGGGGTGGAGTGTGTAGTGATAGGTGGGGTGCTATTTAGTGGTGTGTTGTGTGAGGTGCGTGGAAGTTCTGTGGGTATTGGTATTGTGTGCCTGTGGATGCTTGGTAGTTGACTGTGGTGTCTCTCTCTCGCCTTCTCTCTGAATTTCTGGTCGTAGGGGTTTGTGGGTGATGTGGGTGTGTGTTTTATATTGTATTGGGTGTGTGGGAGTGGTATGTGTATGTGTATCAGGTGTGTGTATTTCGGATAGTCCAATGTGGTTGTGTTTTGTACGAGTATGTGTATTTCGACCACGGGTGTGTGTACCGCCAATAGAATACCGCGGTTGAAAGACCGCCGCGTGGATTTGTGGGTCGTAATGGCATGGGTGTATTTCTGTTGGCGTGACGGTGGATGTTTGGTCATCGCCAGTTTATCGCTGACCTTTGGTGTGGCGGACTTTTGTGGATGTCGGAATTTTGGCGGTTTGCCTGTTGTGGGTCAGAATGACCGTGGCGGTTTACCGCAACCGCGGCGGTGTTATGGCGGTCTTCTGACTGGCGGTAAGCGGCTTTTACCACCGAGGTTGGAATGACCGCCTTAGTCTTCTAAAACATGTCTCTTGCCTACAATACAATAGGACATTCAACATTACGTTAGCAGCCAAGGGAAAGATTTCAGGTAAGAGGGAACAGAATAAACAAGTGATTTTCCATCAATGCTGCAAAATGGGTAATTTCAGGCTGAATTAGGCTTAAAAGCCTTAATAAACATTAATACATTTAATACATTAATAAATCTATTATGCTCCTTACAATTCATATATGCAAAGCATATTATGTATTTGCAAACTTCATTTAAAACATGGTAGAGCTATTTTTAAATGTGCATTTATTTTTCTTCATAAACGTAATTTATATCAATGAAACTCATGTATTCAAACATAATTAATATTCATTGTAAACCTTCAATTATTAATTTAAATTTTAATAAAACATTCTCAATGTTAGCTCATTTTAGTACTTTCATTTAACATGAATGCAAAACTCTCATGTTAAAATGTGGTGCACAAAACGAATGGTGGCCACATGGTGCACCATTTTTCAAATGTGCATGTTTTACAACCCATATTATTTTCTCTGTTAGGCCTTTAAATATAGGTTAATCATCATATGCTAACTTCTTTGCCACTTTGATCTCTCTCAGCTGTATGGCTTCCAAGCATGAGCATAGGCCTACACCGGTGTCAGAAGTGAGAATTGTGGTTCCTTAGTAGACTTTGCCCTCACCTTGGCTTTTTAGCTGTCAGCAGTGCGAGCTGAACTTTTTTTCTGGATCATCCCCTTTTTCATAATTATCACATAAAGCACCAGAATGAAATATGGCAAAAGGCTGTAATATAGCCTTATGGCCTGCCTAACAAGCCATACAGGCCATTAAGGGCCTGCTCCATCTTTAACAAGGGAGTGGGACTTCAATGCGGGTATACCTCACCTATGGCGGTCTATAAGGCCATTATAACATTCCACAACTAGAGGGCAGAATGTTCTAATAAATAAAACAAAGGCCTCATGGAGCCCAAGGGGATTGAAATCTCCTCGGGCTCCGTGGGGCCTTTGTTCACAGCAACAGCTATGAACTAACATTAGACTGTTGGAGCTCCGGTGCTTCTTCCGGCCATTAGAAGCCCGGAGCACTCAATTATTTTCAATGGAGCTCCCAACATTCCAATGGTATAATTGGAAATTCCATCCAGTCCAGTGCACAGACCACAGCATGTTCAGAATACAGTTTTAGGTGGTCTACTTAGCTTAATAATCATGCCTATGACTCTTCACATTTCAAGTCTTTGAGCTGGAGTTTCAAAAGTGCATGCATTTCAGGACCTTTTACTTTGTCCATTTGCTTTTCCATAACACAGAACCCTCTTTTTTAATACCTCTTTTTAAATCACCCATCTTCCTTACATTTAAACCTGCAGGTAGACTGTGATTAAAGAGACTTCCATCTCATCTGTTATAAGATTTTGCAGGAGGGCATTACTAGTCCAGGGGTATATATTGTGGAATACTGTTCCTGACCCTGTCAGAAGTGAGGCAGATCATTTTAAATATGCTTCACCATAATTTAGATCATGGATATTTGCTTTATAAACCTGTTTTTCTCTCCCATGATTCTTTTTTTTAGTAGAGCATGAAACATTATGTCCCACTACCTCACTTATCTCTACAGTGTTAAGGAAGTGTTGTTATGATTAGCTGATCAATAACATTTATGTTAGTGTCAGGATGGAGTTTGCAAGATAGGATGAGTGCTGGCAACAGAGGATAAGCACGCCACTCCTCTTCAGTATTCTCTTTTGTTTTAGAACCCGCCTGAAGGAAATTAATATTGATCTGGCTGGAGAAGCTCCCTGAAAATTGTAACTCTGACTGCTTTACAATTCTTTCTGCGAGAGAACTCTCTTAGGCTTTATTCTGGGGTGGCAAAGTGTGACTCAGCTTGTTTGGATATTTGAATTTAAAGAGTGCAGGTGCCTCTAATTGGCAGTGGACATCTTCCCAAGTGCCTGACTTTATGAATAACACTGCTGGGTATGGTGCTTCATCATCTACCAGGACAGCCAGCTAGCTTGATCTAGAAACCCTTGTGGTCCATAACCAGCCTCGTCTGCTCATGGGCTTGCACTCTTCACTGTGGTCTAGGCTACGTTTGTCAATGCCAAAGTAATCTAAACTCCAGGAACCTGCGATAGAGACAACGCGGAAATCACTAGTCACTTGGGCTGCCTTCAAAGTTGGATGGACCTGAAATCCTTTGCATGGTTTTCCTCCAGCTTTTTGTTGCCTTTCAGTCTCCTGTGTTGCTGACTTTGTACACTTTAGCACAGTTAACCAGGGCTATTGTGCCTATGCTTCCTCCTTTAAACATGGTTACATTGACTTACATCCAATTGGCATATTTAATTTACTTGAACGTCACTAGTAAAATGGTACTACATGTACCCAGGGCCTGTAAATTAAATTGAACTAGTAGGTCTGGAGCACTCATTGTGCTACACACTAAAGAAGTCTTTTAAACATGTCTCAGGTTTGTGATTGCGCCCTGTGTGTGCAGTTTTAAACTGGTGTTTCAACCTGGCAAAATACATCTTTTGGTCGACCTAAACCATCCTTTTTAACAGATATGTATCACCACTAGGCTAGACTCTAATCTGCCTGAGTGAAGACTGCAGTGTATTTAAAAATGTGGATATGTACTTTTAAGTTTTACATGTCCTGCTGGTGAAAAAGTCTCAAATTCATTTTTCACTTCTGAAGGCCTCCTCCCCCATAGGGGAACACAATGTTAACTTATTACATTCAATAAGTGATAACTTTCAATTGGGAGCATGTAGGAAGGTCGAGATTGGTATCTAAAAAATAATTTTAAACCCTCTTTAATGGTAAAGTTGGATTTTAAGTCACAATTATGAAAATGCCACATCTGTAGAAAATTGGCATTTTCTTGTCCTAACCATTTGGTGCCTGAAGCCTGTTTCCTGAATCGCGTGACTAGGTGTAGCTGGCAGTTGGTGCTTGTACATTGCTTCTAGACAGCGAGACAAAGGAGCATAAGTGTTGAGAGGATGGGCCACGTCAGACTTAATGTCACTTACCACACTTGTGCATCACAAAGGCTCTACCTGAGCAGACTCACAAAGGGTATGACACTAATCTTTTGTGACCACAGACCAGGGCCAGGGCTGGGAGTCAGGAAATTCCAAAAACCTATCGGGTGAAAACCTCTCCTTCTTCAAGTAGCCACTGTGTAAAATGAATGGACCTTCGACCCAACTTTTCATTTGACCTCTGGACCTATGGAAGACTCAGAAGGACTGCTGTGCTCCTCTGCAAGAAGGATTGCTACACTTCTGCCCTGCTGCCTGAGTAAGAACGACTGGACCTGCATCTTGAAGCCAGGAACATCAAAGTAAGTCCGCTGGCTAGCTGGATGGCCTCCTGATCAGAGCCTCAGGGACAGAAAAGGCTCCAATCACTTTGAACCCACCACCTGGACTCTACCAGTTGTGAATATTGCCCCCAAAGAGGTGCAACCCCAGTCTTGAAACCTTGGAAGTAGGGTTGAAGGTGCTCTGACAGCTCTGCCAGCCCAGCTATGGTTCTCTAAGCATAACTGATGCAGCAAGATGCACCTCTTTGCAGCTCACAGTCTCCTTAGAACCAACACTGCACAACAAAGGCCTTCAAATTGCAACACTCTCATCAACAGCACCCTTGATGATGACACATGACTCCACAATGGAATCCCACAGATCTTGGGGACCTTGATTGTGTGACACATGTTCGAAGCAGGGCAGTGCATTTCAAAGTGCCTGGACGATGACACAGGACTCCGCATCTGAGACCCATAGCACTTCGGACCTGCCGGTGTGCAATGCATCTTCAGCACAGGACTTTGTATCGCAAGTCCCTCGTCAACAGCATTCTTGACGATGATGCAAGACTCAGCATCGCAGCCCTGCAGTAACTTGGAACCTCCACTTCATGTTACGTCCTTATTACCAGATCTTGCAAAGCTCCTCAAACCAGGATTTGAAGTACTTTTATTCAGCAGGCCAAACCTGTCCCAGAATCTGTCCCACCCTCCATTGCGGTTGGCCTAAACTTGTGACTAAAATTGTCATTTTGTACTTTTAGGCACTATGGCCCTCATTACAACCCTGGCGGTAAATCCCGCTCTCCGCCGTGCAGAAGACCGCCAACATACCGCTGCCGCTGCGGAATTCTGTTACAGGTATTACGACCCACAGCTCGGAATCCGCCACAATACAGACACGCACACAAGTTTGCCACACCAAAGGTCAGTGATGCACTGGCGATACCAAAACCGACACGTCACGCCAACAGGAATACGCCCACAGTATCATGACCCAAAAATCAACGCGGGTGTCATTCAACCGCGGTAATCCATTGGTGGTACACACTGCCACGCTCAAAATACACACACTAACAAAACACAACCACATTCGACAATTCGAAATACACACACCTGATACACATACACACACCACACCCACACACCCAATCCAATATAAAGCACACACCCACATCAGTCACAAACCCTTGCAACCAAAATTTTGAAAGAAGGCCAGAGAAAGAGAGACTACCTAAAACAACACCAGCATCCACAGACACACAACACCATCACTTACACAACATCCACGCACCTCAAACAACACTCACCAACACATCCCCTCACACATCACAACAGACACCACCTCACACATCACAAACACCACATCATGGCACCTCAAAGACACTCAAGGTTCTCTGAGGAGGAGCTCAGAGTCATGGTGGAGGAAATCGTCCGGGTAGAGCCACAGCTATTCGGATCACAGGTGCAGCAGACATCCATTGCACGGAAGATGGAGCTATGGCGCAGAATTGTCGACAGGGTTAACGCAGTGGGACAGCATCCAAGAACACAGGATGACATCAGGAACGACCTACGGGGGAAGGTACGTTCCATGGTATCCAGACCCCAGATTGCTGTACAGAGGTCTGGCGGTGGACCCCAACATCCTCCCCCACAACTAACAACATGGGAGGAGCAAGTCTTGGCGATCATGCATCCTGAGGGCCTCGCAGGAGTAGCAGGAGGACTGGACTCTGGTAAGACATATCTTTAGTACTTTATCCCCCCCACCCCACCTGCATGCCAACACATACCGCCACCCTTGCCCTCACACCCATCACCCCAACAACCCACAGATACCCGACTAACACAACCCACACATCCCAAAACCAAGCCCTGCATGTAAAACCAATGCATGGACACCTATCACCAAAGCATTTCCAGTAGAGAGACTCACTCAAGCCCCAAAACCACCAATCACACAAGGACCAAGCCAATAATGCAAGCACAGGAGTAGAGAGTCACTCACCCATTGCACAAGATGGCACACACAGATACAATAACTATGCATTTACACCCCACCAGGATCCCTACCCTACGTCACTGGACAGGAGGTGCCAGATATATCCAGTCCCCCCACAGAAGAGGCCCACAGTGATGACAGCAGCTCTGCACGCCTGGACCAAGATGACCAGCCCGGCCCATCAGGGACCTCTGTACGGTCGGTTCCCCTGCCACAGTCCCAAACCACCATGTAACCTTCCCCCTGAGGAAACACCACCACAGCACCCACCCATCGGGCCCATGCCACTGTCCCCAGGACACGTCAATCAGCAGTGTGTCCACCACTACAGGGACCCAAGGCAACCCCACTAACCCAGGACGATCAGGGACCTGGGGTCAGTGGCAGTGAGCACACGGTTCAGGGGACAGAGGCACAGGACAACAGGGAAGCTGGGAGGACTGCTGTGCGACAGGGGGAGGACAGGCCCAGGGAACCCACTCTCCACGAGGCACTCTCCAACATCATGGGAGCTTACCACCATTCCCAGGAGACCATGGGCACGGTACTGACCAAGTTTCAGGAGACCCAGCGGCTGCAGGAGGAATACTACCTGGGGATCAGGGAGGACTTGAAGTCCATCAACACCACCCTGGTCACCATTGCAGGGGTGCTGGCAGACCTTCTCAACACCAGGAGTGACACAGTGGTACACCAACGGGCCCCTGACACTAGCCTGGACGATGAACAGCCCTCAATCTCCGCCGGTGCTAGTGGACAGGAGGCACCTCTACAGGAACAACAAGCCACCAGCACCCCACCCCCTGCAGATGGAGAACCACCCCGCAAATAGTCCCTGAGATCCAGGAACAAGACAGAGAACATTGCCAAGACCCCCACCAGGAAATAAGACCCCCCTGAACGTCACCTTTCTGTCCCACTATGTCAACCTGTCCACCTTAAACTGCCATTGCTCCACTTCCTATGCCCCTTTGGACAATGCACCTGTGAAACAAATAGACTGGACTCTGCCATGGACATACCCCCTCCACTAATTTGCACAGGAATAAACACACTTCAATCACAAACAAAACAATCTGGAGTCAGTCTGTGCTTTCACAAATTTGTAATTGCAATATCTATGGAATATAGCAATGTCAATTTACTTGTTCACATACCAATGTAACACAGCTGTAGGCCAGGAATAAACACAGCAGAGGGCACAGAGTGGGACCCAGATCTGTGAAATGGAAAGTCAAAGTGACAAGTCAGTGTCCATACACTGAGTGAAAATGACAGACTTATGCTAGCTCCAACAATAGTATGAGATGTGAGAAGCAGTGACATCTGCTTACCTGTGTCTCACTGGAAGTATGGCATGATGATTTTGTTTTGGTTGTTGATATCCTCTTCTTCTGCCTCCTCTTCTTCACTGTCCACATGCTCCACAGCTGCCACAAGACCACCATCTGGCCCATCTTCCTGCAGAAAAGGCACCTGGTGCCGCAAAGCCAGGTTGTGCAGCATACAGCATGCCACAATTATCTGGCACACCTTCTTCAGTGAGTAGTATAGGGAACCACCTGTCAGATGGAGGCACCGGAATCTGGCCTTCAGGAGGCCGAATGTGCGTTCTATTATCCTCCTAGTTCGCCCATGTGCCTCATTGTAGCGTTCCTCTGCCCTTGTCGTAGGATTCCTCACTGGGGTCATTAGCCATGTCAGGTTGGGGTAACCAGAGTCACCTGCGAATGTCGAGGGACAACTGATAGACACACACTAACCCTTAGGGACAACCCCATACCCAGACACCTATGTCAACTGTATTGGGACCTTGGGCTCACCTAGTAGCCACACACAGTGCCTCAGGAGTTGCCCCATCACATAAGGCATGCTGCTATTCCTCAAAATGTAAGCGTCATGCACAGAGCCAGGATACCTGGCATTCACATGGGAGATGTACTGGTCTGCCAAACACACCATCTGCACATTCATCGAATGGTAGCTTTTCCGGTTTCTGTACACCTCTTCATTCACCTTCTTCGGTGAGTAGTATAGGGATCCACCTGTCAGATGGAGGCACCGGAATCTGGCCTTTAGGAGGCCGAAGGTGTGCTCTATTATCCTCCTAGTTCGCCCATGTGCCTCATTGTAGCATTCCTCTGCCCTTGTCCTGGGATTCCTCACTGGGGTCAGTAGCCATGACTGGTTGGGGTAACCTGAGTCACCTGCAGATATCGAGTGACAACTGTTAGACATCCTCCAAACATTAGGGAATCTCCCATACCCAGACACCTATTCAAACTATTTAAACCAATTAGCCACACACGGTGCCTCTGGAGTTGCCCCATCACATAAGGGATGCTGCTATTCCTCAAAATGTAAGCGCCATGCATACAGCCTGGATACTTGGCATTCACATGGGAGATGTACTTGTCTGCCAAACACACCATCTGCACATTCATTGAATGGTAGCTTTTCTGGTTTCTGGACACCTGTTCAGTCCTGCTGGGGGGGGGACAAATGCCACATGTGTACCATCAATGGCACCAATGGTGTTGGGGATATGTCCCAGGGCATAGAAGTCACCTTTCACTGTGGGCAAATCCTCCACCTGAGGGAAAACAATGTAGCTGCACATGTGTTTCAGCAGGGCAGATAACACTCTGGACAACACGTTAGAGAACATTGGCTGGGACATTCCTGATGCCATGGCCACTGTTGTTTGAAAAGACCCACTGGCCAGGAAATGGAGTACAGACAGGACCTGCACTAGAGGGGGTATCCCTGTGGGATGGCGGATAGCTGACATCAGGTCTGGCTCCAACTGGGCACACAATTCCAGGATTGTTGCACAATCAAGTCTGTATGTGATTATGATGTGTCTCTCTTCCATTGTCGATAGGTCCACCAGGTGTCTGTACACCGGAGGAGGCCGCCATCTCATCACCTGCCCCAGCAGACGTGCCCTATGGAGGAGAACAGCGAGCAGAGAGTCATCCAACACTGAGGTATCACAATGTGTTATTTGCAGAAACGTTTGTAATCCGCAATGTGCCGGTATCTGTCTGTATTCCTGGCCTAGATAGGTGTGACGCAGTTTTCATCCATCCCATGTGGCCCCCTGAAATGGCAGCTGCCTGACCTGTAAGGTGGGACAAGGGGAAATGAGGTAACTGCGCTGGCGTTGTACACCGTTGCGGTGGGCGGTCGAAGACCGCGGCACAATTCTGCATTGGTTAACATTGGGACCTATGGGCCCCAAGAGCCAATGACAATGTACGCCAGCAGTGACGGTACGCACCCCCACGGACGTGACTGCCATTTTCTGTCTGTTCACTCACTTGATACCTGACCTTCAACAGGAGAGGACCTACACTGCAAGTGCTGATGTGACCTGTGTCTGGAAGTGACAATGGCTACAGTGTCTGGGGAAAGGGCCCCTGTCTTCACTTCGGAGGAGTTGGAGAAACTAGTGGATTGGGTCCTCCCCCAGTACACGCAAATGTACGGTCCTCCAGACAAACAGGTGAGTACACTGTGAGCATGCTGCATGGGTAATGCCTGCTTTGAGTGGTGTAGATGGAAGATACATGGGGGGGCTGAGGCCTGCATGTGCGGATGGTGAGTGTATGTGCGTCAGGGCATGGGTGGGAACTGGTGGGCAATGAGTATGACGGTCCGGACGGGTGGGTAATTTCCTTTCCCCTGTACCATTCCTCTAGGTCAGCGCCCACCAGAAGAAGGGTATTTAGCGTGCCATCGCCAAGGACGTCCAGACCCTGGGGATCTACCACAGACGGAGCACCCACTGCCGTAAAAGATGGGAGGACCTGCGCCGCTGGAGCAAGAAGACGGCGGAGGCCCAGCTGGGGATGGCCTCCCAACGTGGAAGGGGTGCCTGTCGCACCATGACCACACTGATGTCCCGGATCCTGGCGGTGGCTTATCTGGAGTTGGATGGATGCTTGAGGGCATCACCGCAGCCACAAGTGGGTGATTACACTCTCATTCAGCCGACTCTGCGTGCATTATGACGTGTCTGGGTGGGGGAGGTGGGCAGTGTGTTCCCCTAGTCCAGGGCGAACTTGGTAGGTAAGGTCCCTTGTGAGGCAGGCTATGTGGCACCCCAACCCCACTAATGGTAAGAGGTATCTATACCTAGTCAGGCTCCTGTGACTTCCAGGAGTGCAGAAATTGGGCTTAGGCCTCGTACCCCATGGTCATGGGAATTTTCTAGGAACTGTTAGTGCATGGCGTAGTGCTGAGGGCTGCTCCCTGTGTGTTGTGTCCGGCAACGGTAATGGTGTTGCATGCACTGAACATGTTTTTCTTCTGTCCCCCCCTTTTTTTTGTCTCCCTGTTCTTGTGTGCAATAGCATCATCAGGCGGAGGAGCAGTGGCACCGGAGCAGGAGGGAGCTGCAACCCACTTGGCCCTGGAGGGTGAAGCAACGGAGTCTGAAGCCACCAGTGGGACAGAGGGTGAGGGGAGCTCCACGGCGGAGACAGGAGCATACACCAGTGACAGTGACTCCTTCTCTGATGAGAGCTCCCTTGCAGTGGTGGGCACCTCTGTGCCCACCACATCAACAGGTATAGCCGCCACCCCCCCCTACCAGCACCGCCCTCCCAGCAGCCCCTCAGCGTGTGTCCCGTGCCCGCTCACCCAGGAGGGTGGGCATTTCCTTCACCCCAGGCACCTCAGGCCCTGCCCCAGTCAGCCCTGCTGCCCTCAGTGAGGAGGCTATTGACCTCCTGAGATCCCTCACTGTTGGGCAATCTACCATTTTGAATGTCATCCAGGGTGTTGAGAGGCATTTGCAACAAACAAATGCATACCTAGAGGGCATTCATTCTGAGCAGGCGGCCCAACAGAGAGCATTTCAGGCTCTGGCCTCAGCACTGATGGCAGCTATTGTCCCTGTGTCCAGCCTACCCCCTCCAACTTCCACTACCCAGACCCAATCCCCTGTACCTCAGCCTATCCCAAAAACACCATTAGACCAGCATGCACACACATCAACACACAAAAGTGGCTCAGGAAAACATAAGCACCACACATCCCACCGGCACTCACACAAGCACCATCCCCATGCAGACACACCAACATCCACTGCCTCCACTGTGTCCCCCTCCTCCACGTCCTCCTCCTCACTCTCTGTCTCGTCTCCACTCACACCTGCATGCACTACATCCTCAGCCACTACCTACATCACCAGCACGCCCATCACCACACGTGCAATCACCACCCCACTACCATTCACACATCCCCTGTGTCCTCTCCCAGTGTGTCTGTGAGCCCTCCTCCCAAAGTACACAAACACAGGCACAAACCCCCCAACAGCCATCCACCTCACAACAGCCTCCGGCCCATGCACCTCCACCCAAATTCAGCAGACGCACACCTCCTACAACCAGTACCTCTTCCTCCACTCCCAAACCCACTCCATCTTCCCGTCCCAGTGTGTCTAACAAACTTTTCCGGGCAACCCTTGACCTCTTCCCTTCACCTCCCCCGTCCTTCCCCTAGGGCCAGGCTTTCCAGGTCCCAGCCCAGCACCTCAGCCACCAAATCCCCAGGCACAGTGATGCCAGCAACTGCGGGGTCATCGAGTGCGCCACCCATCAGGGTTGCCAGTGTGCCACATAGGAAGGGCAAGGACATTCTGCCACCTGCCAAGGTGAAAAAGGTGCCTACATCCCGGAGGGAGAAGCCGCACCTACCAGCCACCAAGGTCTCTGCAAAAACAAAAGGGGATAGTGGCAAGACATCTGCGGCACCATCAAAGGTGGGGAAGGGACAAAAGCAAAAGAGCAGGTCAGAAAAGGGCACGATGGCACCGACTGAGGGACCAGTGTCACCCCTTCTATCCACGACCACACCAACCTGTAAGGCGGCAAACACCGCAAGCTTCCCCGCCACCAGCACCGCCACCTGCTCCCCCACCTGCCCTGCAACCTGCAGCGCCACCTGCACATCCACCGGCACGTCTACAGCCTTAGCGACAGTCCCCAGCCTCTTCCCCAGTGGGCAGCCGTCCTGCTGTGTCCCTCAGCAGTTGCTGACCCATGCACCACCGCCAGCACCTCCGCCACAGACACCACCGCAAGCACCGCCACCAGCCCCGTGACGTGCTCTGACAGTGGCCCCACCGCTGACATGGCTACCATCCCCAGTGGTCAGTCGTCCGAGGCTGGAGGAGAGTTCCTGGACTCTGGCCAGCTTCCAAGAAGCATGACTTCCATCACTGTTTGCACCTGCAGGTGGAAGGCGAAGCCGCAGCAGTGTGGGGTATGTCGCTGCCTCCATGGCGCATCATGCTACCTGTTCCTCGGCAATCTCGTGGCACACACACCCAGGTGAGAAAATTGTACCGGCCACACTGAACGTGGAGCACTCTGGGCACCATGCCCCCTCCAGAACCAGTGGAGAGATACATCCACTTCCTCAGTCCTTGGCAGGATGAAGCACTCTGGGCACAAAGCCCCCTCCAGAACCAGTGGAGAGATACATCCACTACCTCAGTCCTTGGCAGGATGAAGCACTCTGGGCACAAAGCCCCCTCCAGAACCAGTGGAGAGATACATCCACTACCTCAGTCCTTGGCAGGATGAAGCACTCTGGGCACCAAGCCCACTCCAGAACCAGTGGAAAGATACATCCACTACCTCAGTCCTTGGCAGAATGAAGCACTCTGGGCACTAAGCCCCCTCCAGAACCAGAAGAGAATGACATCCACTACCTCAGTCCTTGGCAGGATTAAGCACTCTGGGCACAAAGCCCCCTCTAGAACCAGTGGAGAGATACATCCACTACCTCAGTCCCTGGCAGGATGAAGCACTCTGGGTACCAAGCCCCCTCCAGAACCAGTGGAGAGATACATCCACTACCTCAGTCCTTGGCAGGATGAAGCACTCTGGGCACCAAGCCCCCTCCAGAACCAGTGGAAAGATACATCCACTACCTCAGTCCTTGGCAGGATGAAGCACTCTGGGCACCAAGCCCCCTCCAGAACCAGAGGAGAATGACATCCACTACCTCAGTCCTTGGCAGGATGAAGCACCCTGGGCACAATGCCCCCTCCAGAACTAGTAGAGACTGTTATCCACTTGAGAAACTGTGGCTTTGCATTTCCCAGGATAAAGCAGTGGGCAAACCACCCACTGGGGAGACTTGAGAGACTGTGGCTTTGCACGCCCCAGGATAAAGCAGTGGGAAAACCACCCACTGGAGAGACTTGAGAGACTGTTGCTTTGCACTCCCCAGGATAAAGCAGTGGGCAAACCACCCACTGGAGAGACTTGAGAGACTGTGGCTTTGCACTCCCCAGGATACAGCAATGGGCATGGAGGCCCCTCGTACAGTAGTGGTGTTGTGCGTTCATCTGGCTGAGGTGCCCCCTTCCCCCTCCCCCTGAAGTGCCTGTTTATTTTTGATCGGATGCCCCAGCAGTGTTCTCTCAGTTTCCAGTCAGGTATCTTGTGTGGGCTTCGCCCATGCATTTTGGGACCAGTGGTCCACGGACAATGATTGGTACACTATCCGGACTTGTGTAGTTGGTGTACATATTTGTATGTACTGAATTTTGATTTTTGACTATCAGATTTTTCATGATTACAATTGTTACAATCATTTCCTTTGTCCTTGCGTTCTTCCAGGGGGTGATGGGTGTATATGTAATGTTGCTGCAAGTATTTGTGCGTAAGTTGTTGTGGGTGAGGTTGGGGGTGGGGGTATTGCGTGTTGCCTGTGTGTGTCACTCTCTTTTCCCTCCCCTCCTTCCCTGTGTTGTAGGTGCAGTACTCACCGTGGTCGTTGATGGCGTCTGTCCTGCTCCTGATAGAGCAGGAGGAAGAGCAGCATTGGTAACACCTGCAGTTTGGGCTCCATGGTGTCCTGGTTCTTCGTTGGGTGTCGAGAGGTGAGTGTTTTCCCTTCTGTGTACTGTTTCCACTGTGCTTTTGATAGCGTTGGTTCCGCCCTGGAAAAGGTGGCGGACAGGCGTTTTGAAATAGAGTGGGCGGTACTTTGTCCTCCGCCTGTCTGTTGGCGGTTACCGCCGCGGTGTTTGTTTGTACCGCCGTGGTGGTCTGAGTGTTAAAGTGGCTGTCTATGTTGGCGGTTTCCGCCATGGTCGAGATTCCATTTTTTTTTCCGCCAGCCTGTTGGTGGTATTACTGTCGCTTTAACACCGACCGCCAGGGTTGTAATGAGGGCCTATGTTTACTTAAAACCCTGAAATTGCATATCTCCAGTTCTACTGATTGAATTGGTGTTTTGGTTTCAAATCATTTACTACATTTTATTCTATTTTGTAAGTAAGTGAGGGATTTTTCATGTGTTGTGTTTTCACTTTATTAGTAAATACTTTACACATTGCCTCTAAATTAAGCTTGATTGCTTTTGTGATAAGCCTTGAAGCAAAAGAGCAATATGTTTGCAGTGTAAGATCCTGGAATGTTGTGTTAAATTAAGACATCTGGGTGGATAGCACATTCTTCAGAATGAAAACTTGTAGCCTGATGTTTAATCAGGCTCACAAAGGTGATAGCATACAAACTCCAGAGAGTAGCAATCTTTGGAACACGAACGGGAGCTGTGGGAGCTGTGCAGCTGCTTTGTGGGTCCAAGGCTCATGTGGCTGGCATAGCCTCTGCCGTGGCCATCATTAGTTAATTTCGGGATTTCCGTGGTGGCATCTCCAGTTTTAGGTGTCCACGTAGGTGCCTTCCAACACCATCAACACACCAGACACCAGACTAAAGGAACAAACAGACAGAGGCATGCCTGAGAGCCTCCCTGGCCTGAAGTGGACAAAGACTATCAGATTATCAGGGCCGATTACCAGAAAGAGGAGCGAGGGGAGAGGAGCCCCCTGGAGTGAAGGCCTAGGCTGAGCTCTCTGCGCTCTCTGCACCTTGTGCAGCAACACGACGCTGCAAGCCGAGCAACCAGAAAGTGCTGGAAAGGGCCTACCTGATAATAGTTGCCAGACTGGTGCTGCCAGGGTGCCTGAGGCCTCACACCGTCCCAGGTGAGACAGTGGGACTGCGACTAGGGGCATTGTGAGGTCAGAGGAGGAGGGGTTCCCCCCCAGCAGTGGAGCCCAGTAACAACGATAATAGGAAAGGGGTGCAGTCCGTGAAGACTGTTCTTACAAAGAGAGCCACAGAAGAGTGGCTGCAGCACCAGCTTGCCCGGATTTGCCCGGATTTTAATCCAGGAAGGCCTCATGTGGCAGCCCCAATTCATAGGAACTCTTGGAGCACACACATAGTAGTTTGCAAGCGGACCCCTTGAGACTGGTTAGGAAAGGGGCTGTAAACAAATAAACAAACAAACATATAGGAAGGGAGTGTTTTTGATAGTGACAAAGCGCTGGAAACTGCAAGAGCCAGCATCCAACGCGGCAGGAGCCACTTTGTGTCATCATCAAGCACCAGGAGGTGCATAAAAATAACTGCCAGGAAGCGCATAAAAGTAAATGCAGGCCCAACTGCGTGTGAGGAGGGCCATTCCGTCTCATTGCGCCGCCCCCTTTTTATTGGAATTGGAATTTCTGGGGGGTTGTTTTAAACCTGACACTCAGCGAAGGATATACTTTATCTGTTTTTTTGAAGGAGATTTGTTATCTTTATTCTGTATGGTGACGCATAAAGGTGCGGGTGGGTCTGGTCCACCTCAGAAAGACCCTTATAAACCCAAATCTATTGACGTTATACTGACGCGTGCCGTGGCCATGGTGAGCAACGAAATTGCATTGACTGAGCTGCGGTTGTCAAGGGGCTCCGGGGGCAAGGTGGAGGGCTCTGTGCAACCTTGGGAGGGGCTGGAGATGCCCATCATAGCAACTATCTGAGCATTCATTGGTTGTTGGAGCAGAGGAGACCCACAGAGAGGGAATTTGACGAATATGGAAGATATGGCTGGGCATACATTACAATCGCAGGATGTTCCTCAGTCCCCATTACAGGCAGCTCCTGAACCGCCTTTAGTGTTGCCCTCTTGTAAAAATCCTTGAATTTCAGTGACACAGGCGAAGGCAAAGGGGTTTTATAAGCCATCAAATAAAAACTCCACTGCCCTAAGGTGCCCCCTGTAAATGTAAATGTGTTGGTTGAGGATGTGTTTGGGAATTTTGAACGGTTTCTTGAGACACATTTGCAACCTATTAGGGATCGCTTGGGTAAGACTGAGCAACAGCTAAGTATTTTGGCTGGAGGGGCTGAGTTTCTTAGGTGCACAGAAAGAGCTGGGGGTGATATTGGGGGGAGGTTAAGGTGCATGAAGAAGTATCTGGTGTGACGTGTCTGGATTCTGTGGAAGGGTCTTCACAGCAAGTGAGGGGTGTGGCGACCCTAGCAGCACCAGTACAATGTATGCCTCCAGTAGAGATGGGTTCGAGGAAGCATTCTGACCATTATAAGGGTACTTTACTTACTCAAAGGGATGGTGCTATGAAGAGGGACTATGCTCCTAGTTCAGTTAACTTAGGTTTGCCACCAGGTTCATGTCCTTATGTGGTGGTGATGGCAGTGGTTCCTCCATTACAAACTAATCAGGAATACAATTTTGAGCTGGATGAGCATACACAAATCCTTTACCCCTGGGACAGCCGCTAGATATTGATGGTGCATAGGGTGAATAGGATTGGCCCCTCCGAGAAAGATATAGATGGTGACTGTATTATAGACAATTTTTTAAACCCGGCGAAAACCTGTTTAATTTCCCGCAGCACGATTTAACATATTCTAAGATTACCATTCTACCGTTGGGCTATTTTTATAAACCTCCCCAGGAGGCTCTAAAGGCGAGATTTCGAAATGTGATTTGGTCGATAGCTGGGGGTTTTGTCTGCCATAATAGGTCTGCACCTTTAATGGATTTGGATGGGGTAGAGTGACTGAAGGGCCAGCAAATGGGAGGCAGTCCAGGGTTCAGTGGAGCTGTAAATCTTTTAGAGAGCAGGGGAGCTGCAGTAACGGAAGCAAATGAAGAATCTGGTTTAAGAGACAGCGTGTGCATCCAGGGGGCTGTAATTGGTAATAATTGTGATATAACTAAGTCCCATGGATAAATGTCACCTGGGGGATTGGTACAATGACAAGGACAAGAGAATTGATGAATGTGGATAGTATCTTGCATAGCAGTACTGATGGGCTAAAGATTATAAAGTGTAACATTGCTGGGTTACGGGCAAAAACTGAATTGCCGGTATGGCAAAAGTTCAACAGACAGTTTGATGTTATCATGCTCCAGGAAACATGGGAAGTAAACGCAAGTGGGTTCGATGGGTATAGAGGTTTTACTGTGCCGGCGCAACCGTCAAGGGCAGGAAGGGCTGCGGTTGGCCTTTCTACCTGGCTGAATATTTTATTGGAGGGTTGGGTAGAGGAAGTAAAAGTAGGTATTTCCGATTTTCAGGTTGTTACACTTAATGGGTCACAGGAGTAAACATTTCTTTACTTTTATAAAAATTATTTTATAAATACACCTAATCAGAAATTTCCAGGCCTCTTTTCATGTATAAATTCATTGGTAGAAGATAGAACCCAGGAGGGCCGCCAATTGTACCTAAGTTTGGGGGGGAATTCAATGCAAGTCTAAAACATTTGGAGCATGAGGGCGGTTTTGCCGAAGGTAGTAGGAGTGGATGTAGGGGTGAGGAGTTGGTGGCCTTTTCTCCGGCAGATTTACTTAATGTGATGGACGTGGGGGGAACAGGAAAGCAGGATTTACCGACTTTTAAGGGCAGAAATAAATCTACTATTATAGATTATATTTTTATCTCACATAATCTGAGAGATGTCTTGCAGCAGGGAGAAACTGTTGCTACAGACTATGAGACCATAATTCAAATATTATCATTTTAGGTGTCTCATGTAAGGGGCTTTACCAGAAGGTTGGTACTTTGGTGAATTTATGCCCCTCAAATGATAATTTAAGGCCTTTGAATATTTCAGACCCTAATTAGGTTACAAATGGATCCTACTATTGTGTATATGTCGGTCTTGTTGTATTCCGGTAATAACGCCAGAGTAAGATTCGGAAGAAGTGGGGAAGTCACACAGGAGTTTGCAATAGTTCAAGAGGTGTGCCAAGGATGTATTTTTTCCCCTACTCCTTTTTATTATATATATCAATGAGTTGAGCTCAGTATTGAGCAAGTGTACCCTAAATGTGCCAAGGATTGGGGGGGTCGCTCTACCTGTATTGTTGTCCACAGCTGATACAATGTTAATTGCGTGTACCCCCATGGCCCTGCTTCTTTTAGTTCGTTTATTTGCTGTTTTTAGGGGGAATTTAAATACAAATTTCACTACATCTTTTTTAATGACATGCGGGTCAAGACGGGAAAAGCATTTAACCATTCGAGTGGGGACAATGTATTAGTAAGCACCAGCACTTTCTCCTATTTGGGGGTAACATTTAGTTCATCTGGCTCCTCGGATCAGCATATTAAGCAATATAGAAATAAGTTTACAAGGTCCATCGGTTCGTTATTACGTTTGCCCTCCCCTCCTGGGGAACAACTGCTTGAATCAGTTAAACAAATATACTCTGTTCAGGGCATGCCCATTGCAATTTATGGGATAGGAATTTGGGGTGTGGATAGTCCGCTAAACCTGCAAAGAGAGGAAACTCGTTCCTGCCAAAGGTGTTACCAGCTCCCCCTAATGCCTCTAGTTATATGCCGCAGGAAACCGGACCAAGGATACTTGAGTGATCTAGTGAGTTTTTAGTTCAGTTCTATTTTGGTTGTCTGTATGGCAATCTGATGAAGCAGCTGCAACAAAAGAAATAGGGCCAGATGTAGCAAGATTTTTGCACGTCGCAAACAGCGAATTTCGCTGTTTGTGACGTATAAAAAGCCCATCGCAATGCACAAAACCCATTTTGCGATTCGGTAACCTGCTTACTGAATCGCAAAACTGGTTTGACAGTAGCAATTAGGAAGGGGTGTTCCCTTCCTAATTGCGAGTCGCAGTGCAATGTAGGATTGATTTGTGACCACGAACGCGGTCGCAAACCAATCGCATTTTGCACCCTTTTCAAATAGGTGGTAACCCATTCGCAAAAGGGAAGGGGTCCCCAGGGGACCCCTTCCCTGTTGTGAATGGCACTGTAAACATTTTTTCTGAGCAGGCAGTGGTCCTGCTCTGAAAAAATGAAACAAAAACGTTTAATTTTTCGTTTTTGTAATGCATCTCATTTTCCTTTAAGGAAAACAAGCTGCATTACAAAAAAAAAAAAAAAAAAAAAGCTTTATTAAAAAGCAGTCACAGACATGGTGGTCTGCTGTCTGCAGCAGGCCACCATCCCTGTGAGGGCTGCCATTCGCAAGGGGATTGCAAATTGCGACCCACCTGATGATTATTCATGAGGTGGGCATTTGCGACCCCCTTGCGAATCGCAGATGGTGTCAGGGACACCATACAACATTCAGAATCGCGATTCACTCTGACTCGCAATTTGCAGGTCGCAATTATGAATGTTGCTACATGTGGCCCATCATTTTGGATTGCTTGGTTTGTGACCAAGGGTTAGCTATACATTGGCTAGCATCTGTAAGGAAAACGTTGGAGGTTGTAAGTCTTCTTAACATTTTCTTAGAAGGTAAACAGGGAGTGTGGATTAGTAAGTGGCAGGTGCGTGATTTATTGTTGGAACCAGCAAGTGTAGAGAAGATGTGGGTTGAACGAGAAAATATTTCTGTAAGGGCTTATTGTTACCCATTGGCAGTGTGTCCATCAATGTCATATTTGTGGGACAGTGATAAAAGTGGGCTCCGCTCCTAATTATTCAGGTTCAGAGCAGGTACCTTGAAATATTCTCTTTGTTTTTCAAAAGGCTTTTCCAGCCCAAGTTGGATTCCTTAGTATGCCCTTGCTGTAATTTGCACAAATAATCAATGGCACACTTTTTCTTTTTGTGTACAATTTATCATACAAAGACATTTTTAGTACCTTTGCTGAAACTAGAAACATCTGGTCTAGTCTATTAGCCTATTACTGCTTAAGGGGACTAGGGGACACTGACATTTGTAATCATGTGTTTCTTTTTATGCAAGCTGCGGTTCGAGCTAGGGATTCAATGTCCCCTGATTAAGCCAGGAAGTTGCAGTAAAGGCTAACATGTATTTAAGCATTTTGTTGATTTGAATCTCATGTATCTTTAATGTATTTATTGAATCTTATTTTAATGCATTGCATTTTATTCTTTTGCTTGTATGGCTATATTTAGCCAAATAAAGGTGTTTTGACTTGATTGCTTTTGTGCCAAGTTATTAGAGGGTTTAGCACAGGTTAATTTGGGACTGCTTGTGTTTCATCATGACAGAGATTGTGGTTGATGTTTGATTAGGTTTTAGGCCTCTCAACTAGTAACACAATTTCCAAAAAAAACCATGATCTGCACCAACGGCTAAGTGGGGACAGGGTTAGGAAATCTGAAAATGGAATAAGGGAGGGAAAGGTTGCAGGATTTGAATCATAGCAATACTCGTCTAAATATACTTCTGGCTCTCCCAGTGTGATACTTTAAAATGGCTTCCTAATCCGGGAATTATATAGAATGGGCATGATTACAGTAATCACATGCCAGAGTAAAATACAAACAAGCACAAGGTAGAATGGGCATGCAGAATAATGGCTTTCAATCTTACTACAATAATCAAAAGCAAACTCTCGTGTGCAAACTACATAAACTTTTACATAAGTCCTGAAGTACATTTTTCTATCAGACTGCAGGCAACAAGAGAGCTTTTTTTTTGAGAAATACAGCTGTTGCCCCACAACTTACTGAACATTACATTCTCACATTCCAACAAAAGCACTTAGTAGGATTCTTTGGAGCTATAAATAAGCTTTCAAGCTTATGCTCAGTTTATTCAGCTGTTGTGCTTGCTTACCGGTTAGCGCACGAACCTGGTGATTCTTGCCTTACCATGTAGCTCGGTTTATGGGTGACAGGAGCCTTGCAAGTGATGTTCAGGTGGCATAAGTTATAGCTGAGGAACACAAGCCTGCAGTTGCCTGAAGATCTAGGCAATCTGAAGGACAATGGCTGGGTTCCAAGCTGGGTTCAGAAGTCTGGACACCTGTGGGACACTTGCATGGACCAGGAAAGAAGTAGGTTTTCTCTCAATGTGAGGAGAAAGACAAGTGATCTGTCAAATCCTGGGTTCAGTTTATATAGAGTAACCAGACCCAAGATGGCCACTCGGTTTTGCAGGATACTGAAATCCCACTGGTGTGTCACTAAAATGGGAAACTGGAAACTGCAAGAGCAGGAGCAAGGTGCAGGCGGCTAGAGGAGCAGTACAATAGAATGGAGCCCTGCAGGGAAAGAGCAGATGCCCTGTGCACATCACCCAGAGAGGGTGAGGAGGAAGTAGGAGCTAGTAGATAGACACAGAGAAGGGTCAGTAGGCACACAAGACAGATCCAGGACAAGGATCCAGGTGTTTGTTGGTGACTGGTGTCATGGACGGCGTATGAAACAAGAGATTATGGTGGTCATTCTGACCTCGGCGGTAAAAGGCGCCTACCGCCGGTCAGAAAACCTCCATAATCCCGCCGCGGTCGCGGAAACCCGCCACGGTCATTCTGACCCGCAGAAGGCAAACCTCCGAAAATCCGACAGCCACAACAGACCGCCAGACCAGCGGTCGGCGGAAAAGTGGAGGTGACAAAACCTCCACCGTCACGCCAACAGAAATACGCCCATGCCATTACGACCCACGAATCCACGCGGCGGTCTTTCAAACGCGGTATTCCATTGGCGGGACACACCGCCGCGGTCAGAATACACACAAACGAACAAAACTCAGCCACATTGGCCGATTTGAATACCACACACCTGATACACATACACACACCACTCCCACACACACAATACAATATAAAACACACACCCACATCACCCACAAACCCCTACGACCAAAAATTCTGAAAGAAGGCCAGAGCGAGACACCACCATCCACAAACTAGCAGCCACAGCCACTCCACACCATCACCCACACACTATCCACACACAAAACAACACACACCACCACACTCAACACACTTAACTACACATACTCCACCCCACACATCATACACACCACCCCATGGCACCCCAAAGACACCCCCGCTTCTCAGACGAAGAACTCAGGGTCATGGTGGAGGAAATCGTTCGGGTAGAGCCCCAGCTGTTCGGCACACAGATCCAATACACCAGCATTGCCCGGAGGACGGAGCTATGGCAGAGGATTGTCGACAGGGTCAACGCTGTGGGACAGCACCCCAGAAATCGGGAAGACATCAGGAAGCGATGGAACGACCTACGGGGGAAGGTGCGTTCCATGGTATCCAGGCACAACATCGCCGTGCAGAAGACTGGCGGAGGACCCCCACCTCAACCCCCACAATTTACAACATGGGAGGAGGAAGTCTTGAACATCCTGCATCCTGACGGCCTCGCAGGAGTCGGCGGAGGAATGGATACTGGTAAGTTGAAGCTTCACTACTGCTTCCCCCCCACCTGCATGCCAAATCATACCCCAACCCTCACCCCCATCCTCGAACCCCACCCTCACCCCCACCCCCATCCTCACCCCCACCCTCACCCCCACCCCCATCCTCACCCCCACCACCATCCTCACCCCCACCCCCAGCACACCTATTCCCTGCCAATGTCTCACCATCACAACCCACACATCCAAAAACCTAGGCCTGCATGCGTCCACTAAGCATGGACACCCATCACCAAAGCATGCCCAATGCATATACACATCCCCCCCACAAGCCACCCTCACCAAAGCACCCACACACGAATGCCAGCACTTGGGGACACGGGAACCCACAGATACACCCATATGGCACACATTGAAACTATAACCATACCTCTATACCCCTGCAGGACCCGACCGTCAACACACCGCCGCGGAGGGCCCAGAATTCTCCACACCCCCCACCCAAGAGGCCGTCAGCGATGACAGCAGCTCTGTCGACCTGGACACCGATGACCAGCCCGGACCATCGGGGACCTCTGGACAGTCGGTTCCCCTCACACAGGCCCAGGCCACTACAGACCCAAACCCCTCTGGGAACACCAGCACAGCTCCCACCCAGCGGGCCCATGCCTCTGTCTCCAGGGCGCGTCAATCTGCGGTGTGTCTACCACTACAGGGCACCCAGGATAACCCACCACCCCAACAACAACAGGGACCTGGGGGCAGTGGTAGTGGGCACACCGGCCAGGGGGCAGAGGCCAGGGAACCCACTCTCCACGAGGCCCTCACCACCATCATGGGAGCATACAACCGCTCCCAGGAGACGATGGCGACGGTACTGGCCCGGTTCCAGGAGATCCAGGTACTGCAGGAGGAACACTATCGGGGGTACAGGGAGGACATCAGAGCCCTCACCTCCACCCTGGTTACCATGGTAGGGCTGCTGCAGGACCTCATCAACACCAGGACGGACACTCAACAACACCAAAGGGCCCCTGCCACTAGCCTGGACCAAGAACAGCCAACCACCTCCGCCGGCGCTAGTGGACAGGAGGCCCCCGCACAGCAGCAGCCCACCAGACCCCCACCTCCTGCAGGAGAAGAACCACCCCGCAAGAGGGCCCTGAGATCTCGCAAGAAGACAGAGTAGGATGTCAAGACCCCCGCCAGCAAAGGATACCACCTGATGTCATCCCACTGTCCCACATTGTCACCCTGTCCATCCTTGAACTGCCCATGCTCCATCTCTCCACAGGCCTCTGGACAATGCACCTGTGTGACTGTTACTCTGGACTCTGCCATGGACATTCCTTCACCATAGCCCCCACCCACTTGAAACCACCCATCCCATTTTGAGCACTTAAATAAACACCTATTTTGCACAAAACTATCTGGAGTCTGGCTGTGATTTCAATATATTGTAATTGACATGACAGTGCAAATATGTCCTTGTACATAGTGAAGTCAACAAACAGCTGCCACAAAGCTGTAGTCCATGGGGAAACGAAGCACAGGACTCGTAGTGGGGACCCCAGATCTGAAATAGGGAGGGAAAAGCCACAACTCAGTCATCATACACTGGGGCAAATAGACAGGCAGCAGAGATGCAGGAGAGTAGTTCACATTTACTAAATTATCTTTGAATTGTTACCTGTGTCCTATTGGAAGTACTGTTCAATGATTCTGTCCCTGTTGTCTGTTTCAGCCCCGTCGTCTTCCTCCTCGTCACTCTCCTCAGGTTCCACCGCTGCCACAACACCACCGTCTCGACCATCCTCCTGCAGGAAAGGCACCTGGCGGCGCAAAGCCAGGTTGTGAAGCATGCAGCAGGCCACGATGATGTGACACACCTTCTTAGGTGAGTACATTAGGGATCCACCTGTCATATGCAGGCACCGAAACCTGGCCTTTAGGAGGCCAAAGGTGCGTTCGATCACCCTCCTAGTACGCCCATGGGCCTCATTGTACCGTTCCTCTGCCCTGGTCCGGGGATTCCTTACTGGGGTCAGTAGCCACGACAGGTTGGGGTTCCCTGAGTCCCCCAATAGCCATACACGGTGTCTCTCTAGCTGTTCCATCACGTAAGGGATGCTGCTATTCCTCAGGATGTAGGCGTCATGCACTGACCCTGGGAATTTGGCATTTACATGCGAGATGTACTGGTCAGTCAAACACACCACCTGGATGTTCATTGAATGGTAACTTTTTCTGTTCCTGTACACCTGCTCCCTGTCTCTTGGGGGAACCAAAGCCACATGGGTCCCATCAATGGCACCAATGACGTTGGGAATATGTCCAAGGGTGTAGAAATCACCCTTCACTGCAGCCAATTCGCCCACCTCAGGGAAAATGATGTAGCTCCTCACGTATTTCATCAGGGCAGACAACACTCTGGATAACACCTTCGAAAACATGGGCTGAGACATCCCAGAAGCAATTCCCAATGTTGTCTGAAATGAACCACTTGCCAAGAAATGGAGTACTGACAGGACCTGCACCAGAGGGGGAATCCCTGTGGGTTGGCGGATGGGGGACATCAGGTCGGGCTCCAGCTGGGCACACAGTTCATGTATAGTAGCACGGTTAAGACGGTAGGTCAGGATAATGTGGCGTTCTTCCATTGTCGACAGGTCCACCAGCGGTCGGTACACGGGAGGATTCATCCGTCTCCTCGCCAAACCCAGCGGACGGTGCCTAGGAAGGACAACATGGAGCACACAGTCAAGCAACCCACAGGTACGTACTCACAGCTAGCACAGTAAACGATTCCCTATGCAGTGAATGGCGTGTCTGAGTGGCTATGCAAGGCCTAGGCCTGTGTGACGCAGTTGAAATTGAGCCATGTGGACCCTCGAAATGGCGGCTGCCTGACCTGTGAAGTGTGACAATGGGATGTGAGGTCAATGCGCTGGCGTGGCACACCGCGGCGGGCGGCGGGCGAAGACCGCGGCGCGAAGCCGCATTGGTTAACATTGAAGCCTATGGGTTTCAGGAGCCAATGGCGAAGGGCGCCGGCGGTGGCGGTACGCACCGCCGCGGTACGCACCGCCGCGGACGTGACCGCCATTTTCTATCTACTTATCCACTTGCGATTTGAACTTTCACAGGAGAGGACCTATACTGCAAGTGTTGCTGTGACCTCGGTCTGGAAGGGACAATGGCTGCTACGCCTGGGGAAAGGGCTCCTGCCTTCACTGGAGAGGAGTTGGAGAAACTTGTGGATGGGGTCCTCACCCAGTATGCGCTACTCTACGGTCCTCCAGACCAACAAGTGAGTTTAATTCAATCTGGATTTGGGGCCACTGGCTGGCTTGGGGGCCTGGCGGGGGGCCTGGCGGGGATGGGGGGCGTTGGGCCACTGGCAACGAAAATGCAGACAAACTTGAACGTGGTATTTCTCCCTCCCTGTACGTGTCACATAGGTCCGCGCCCATGAGAAGATCGGGATTTGGCGTGCCATCGCCAAGGAAGTCCGGACCCTGGGGGTCCACCATCGACGGGGCACCCACTGCCGCAAGAGGTGGGAGGACATCCGCCGCGGGACCAAGAAGACCGCCGAGTCTCTGCTGGGGATGGCCTCCCAACGTAGGCGGGGTGCCTGCCGTCAACTGACCCCCCTGATGTTCCGGATCCTGGCGGTGGCCTACCCTGATTTGGATGGGCGCGTGAGGGCAGCACAGCAGACACAAGGGGGTGAGTACAAGCATTATCTACTCTGTTGTCGCGCAGTGGAGGTGTCTGGGTGGGGGAGGAGGGCTGTGGGTCCCCCTAGGCCAGGGCGATATCTGTAGGCTGGGCACCCCCGTAAGCCCCTGTGTCCCCAGCCACCACCCTCAGTAGTTTGTCAGTACAGCCATCCCTGGGCCGTGTCATCCATGGGTGCAGTTGTCAACTCTAGGCGTGTAGGGCATGTTCCACGGAATGCGTAGCGGACCCCAAGTGCGCAACTTAGTGCAGGGGGCATCTGTGTCTGTCATGTCCGCTAACTGTACCGGAGATCCATGTACTCAATATCCCTTTATTTCTCTCTCCCCCCCCCTTTTTGTTTGTCTTTCTGTGCTTGTGTGCATCAGCATCATCAGGCGGAGGAGAAGTGGCATCGGGGCAGGAGGGAGCTGCATCTCACATGGCCCAGGAGGGCCATGCCACAGAGTCAGACTGGACCAGTGAGACGGAGGGCGAGGGGAGCTCCACAACGGGGACGACTGGACCCTGCAGCGACACGGACACGTCCTCGGAAGGGAGCTCCCTTGCGGGGGTGGCACCATCCGTGCCCCCCGCCATTACAGGTACAGCCGCCACCCAGCGCACCATCTCCGCCCTCCCAGCAGCCCCTCAGCGTTTGCCCCGTGCCCGCTCTGCCAGGAAGCCTGGCATCTCCTTCGCCCCAGGCACCTCAGGCCCTGCCCCTGTTACCCCCGCTGCCCTCAGTGAGGAGGTCATTGACCTCCTCCGAACGCTCATTGTTGGGCAGACTACCCTTTTGAATGCCATCCAGGGGGTGGAGAGGGAGGTTCATCGCAGCAATGCGTACCTGGAGGGCATTCATTCGGGTCAGGCTGCCCATCAGCGATCGTTCCAGGCTCTGGCCTCAGCACTGACGGCAGCCATTGTCCCTGTCTCCTGCCTCCCTCTACTAACTCCCTCCTCCCAGTCTCCTGTTCCTCTGCCTGTCCCACCCACACCATCAGACCAGCCTGCACACACCTCAACACCCAAGAGAAGCTCATCCAAACATAAGCACCACAGATCACGCAGACATTCACACACGCAACATTCCGATGCAGACATGCCAACAGTCACTACCACCTCTGTGACCCCCACCTCCTCGTCTCCCTCCTCCCTCCCTGTGACGTCTACACTCACACCTCCATTCACCTCACCATCAGCCAGTGTTTCCATCACCAGCACACCCTCCAGTCCAGTCCGCACACGTGCAGTCACCACCCCCACTGCCATTTACACGTCCCCTGTGTCCTCTCCCACTGTGTCTGTCACCCCCTCTTCCACACCACACAAACGCAGCCACCCACCCACCCAACAGCCATCCACCTCACGACAGCCTATCCCTCCTGCACCTGCACCCAAAGACAGCAAACGTGACTCACCTACAACCACATCCTCTCCCTCCACTCCCATTCCCACTGTACCTACCACTCTCCATTGTCCCAAGAAACTCTTCCTCGCCACTGCTAACTTCTTTCCTGACCCTGAGCCCCCCCCCTCCTTCTCGTCGGGGTAAGAAGAGCACCTCAGCCACCACCAGCCCTGCAGCCCCCTTGACAAGGGTGCAGGGGTATTGGAGCCCACCAGCCCGCATGTCTGGATCTTCGCCCAGCAGCAAGGGGACAGCCAGCCCACCCCCTGGGAAGAGGAGCAGAAGGCGGAAGGGGCGCCGCAGGAGCCCGGCTTCTACATCCCCCCCGGACACCACCCAGAGACAGTCACCAGCCACAGCTCCAAAGGGAGGAAAGGGCCACAGACTCCCGACTAAGGAGGGCAAGGGCAGCAAGTCGGAGAGGTCAGGCAGCAGGCCTGCTGCCCAGGAGGAGCCCACCACCCCCATAGCCTCTGCCCAGGGAGGACCCAGCCCAGCTGGCCAGGAGGGCCCCACCACCCACAGCCCAGGTGGGCATTGAAGGAGCACCATCCCCCCTGCCCAGGAGGGCACCACCAGGCAATGAGCAGTTGGCCATAGACCGGCCGCCGTCTCAAGCCCCGCAGAACTGGGCCCCGCCGTCTCAAGCACCGCTCCGCTGGGCCCCGCCGTCTCCAGCACCGCTGAACTGGGCCCCGCCGTCTCCAGCACCGCTGAACTGGGCCCCGCCGTCTCAAGAACCGCTGAACTGGGCCCCGCCGTCTCCAGCACCGCTGAACTGGGCCCCGCCGTCTCAAGACCCGCTGAACTGGGCCCCGCCGTCTCAAGAACCGCTCCGCTGGGCCCGCCGTCTCCAGCACCGCTGAACTGGGCCCCGCCGTCTCAAGAACCGCTGAACTGGGCCCCGCCGTCTCCAGCACCGCTGAACTGGGCCCCACCGTCTCAAGACCCGCTGAACTGGGCCCCGCAGTCTCAAGAACCGCTGAACTGGGCCCCGCCGTCTCAAGAACCGCTGAACTGGGCCCCGCCGTCTCCAGCACCGCTCCGCTGGGCCCCGCCGTCTCAAGAACCGCTGAACTGGGCCCCGCCGTCTCAAGCACCGCTCCGCTGAGCCCCGCCGTCTCAAGAACCGCTGAACTGGGCCCCGCCGTCTCAAGCACCGCTCCGCTGGGCCCCGCCGTCTCAAGAACCGCTGAACTGGGCCTCGCCGTCTCAAGAACCGCTGAACTGGGCCCCGCCGTCTCCAGCACCGCTCCGCTGGGCCCCGCCGTCTCAAGAACCGCTGAACTGGGCCCCGCCGTCTCAAGAACCGCTGAACTGGGCCCCGCCGTCTCCAGCACCGCTCCGCTGGGCCCCGCCGTCTCAAGAACCGCTGAACTGGGCCCCGCCGTCTCCAGCACCGCTCCGCTGGGCCCCGCCGTCTCAAGAACCGCTGAACTGGGCCCCGCCGTCTCAAGAACCGCTGAACTGGGCCCGCCGTCTCCAGCACCGCTCCGCTGGGCCCCGCCGTCTCAAGAACCGCTGAACTGGGCCCCGCCGTCTCCAGCACCGCTCCGCTGGGCCCCGCCGTCTCAAGAACCGCTGAACTGGGCCCCGCCGTCTCAAGCACCGCTCCGCTGGGCCCCGCCGTCTCAAGAACCGCTGAACTGGGCCCCGCCGTCTCAAGAACCACTGAACTGGGCCCCGCCGTCTCAAGAACCGCTGAACTGGGCCCCGCCGTCTCCAGCACCGCTCCGCTGGGCCCCGCCGTCTCAAGAACCGCTGAACTGGGCCCCGCCGTCTCCAGCACCGCTGAACTGGGCCCCGCCGTCTCAAGAACCGCTGAACTGGGCCCCGCCGTCTCAAGAACCGCTGAACTGGGCCCCGCCGTCTCCAGCACCGCTCCGCTGGGCCCCGCCGTCTCAAGAACCGCTGAACTGGGCCCCGCCGTCTCCAGCACCGCTGGGCCCCGCCGTCTCAAGAACCGCTGAACTGGGCCCCGCCGTCTCAAGAACCGCTGAACTGGGCCCTTCAAGGCAAGACCCGCTGAACTGGGCCCTTCAAGGCAAGAAGCGCTGAACTGGGCCCTTCAAGGCAAGAAGCGCTGAACTGGGCCCTTCCAGGCAAGAACCGCTGGCCCTTTGGCAGACGTGGCAGGGCAGGATCTGTCTCGGGCAGGGCTGCAGGATGTCCTCTGGCCAACATGCCTCCTCCAGTGGCAGTGGAGTCTGTTATGGACTGTTTGGACTGTGGCTTTGCACTCCCCAGGATGGCCCAGTGGGCAGGCCACCCACTGTATGGACTGTATGGACTGTGGCTTTGCACTCCCCAGGATGGCCCAGTGGGCAGGCCACCCACTGTATGGACTGTATGGACTGTGGCTTTGCACTCCCCAGGATGGCCCAGTGGGCAGGCCACCCACTGTATGGACTGTATGGACTGTGGCTTTGCACTCCCCAGGATGGCCCAGTGGTCATGGAGTCCCCTCGTGGATCTGGCGTCGTGTACTCAAGTGGCTGAGGTGCCCCCCCTTCCCTTCCCCCTGAGGTGGCTGTCCTATTTTCTTTCTGATGCCCCTGCAGTGTTCTCTCCGTGGAGTTCTTGTCGTGGGACTGGGCCTTGCCCCTTTGCACAGGACCCCTGTGGTCCACGGACAGTGGTTGGACTACATTTAGTAGCTGTATAGATTTTGTACATAGTTTATTTATTTATTGGGATTACTGGTGTCCATATTTCAATATATCTGCCCGTTTATGATCTCTTCTTTTGGTCTTTGCATTATTTCGGGGGGGGGGGTTTGTGGGTTGTGACGGTGATCTGTGGGAATGCATTGATGTGTGTGTTGTAGTGGGTATGGGTGGGTGGGTGTGTGCCGGTAATCTTTTCCCTCCCCTGTGTCGTAGGTGCAGTACTCACCGATGTCTTCCGCGCCGCCGGGCGTGCTCCTGGTACATGAGCAGGTATAGGAGTGCGGGGATGACCTGCAACTCGGGTTCCATACTGCCGGAATCTCGCGTGGAGTGCGTAGAGGTGAGCGTTTTCCCGTTCGTAGTCTGTTTCCGCCGTGTTTTTATCGGCGGTGCTCCCGCCCCGGAAAAGGTGGCGGATTGGTGGGTCGTGATAGGGTGGGCGGTACATTGTCTGCCGCCTGGCTGTTGGCGGGGACCGCCGCGCTGTTTGTTTGTTCCGCCGTGGCGGGCGGAGTGTTAATGCGGCGGGCTGTGTTGGCGGTTCCCGCCAGGGTCAGAATTGCATATTTTGGACCGCCGGCCTGTTGGCGGCTTGGCCGCCGCATTATCACCGACCGCCAGGGTCAGAATGAGGGCCTATGAGTTATGGCAGTGAGACAGTCCCCTTCTTTTAAGGTACGAGGTGTACTGTAATTCGAACAGCTGGTGCACTTGTGTATTGCATGTTCAGTTTATATGTTTGCGAATCTATATGGCTGCATACCATATCTAGTGTACAATCACTAAAAAGTAATCATTGTTTGCAGGCAGATTATTGTGGTCTTCCTTTTTTATAGGGTATCCTGTTTCATTGATAATTGAGTTTCACAATTTGTAGCCATTTATGAAATCTTCATAACAGCACTGACCATTCCATGCTGTATTGTATTGGTTCTATGAGTCCCCTATTCTTGGAGTGCCAGGTTTCATGAGCACTATAAATTCACAACCATTAAGCTTTGCCAACATTACATATGCAATTTTTAACAAGGGTTACTGGTTTCGTGGCTGAAGGTGCTATTAAAATCTGTTTTACTTGATTATGGGTTTCTACTGATTTTCCTTTTCATTGTTAATGTTAGAAATGGGGTCTTTGTTGACAGTCAGGTTACCCCCTGTCCAAGCAAGGACCCTAACTCTAGTCAGGGTAAAGGAGAATCACACTCAGTTAACCCCCGCTCACCTGCTTGGTAGCTTATCATGAGCAGACAGGCTTAACTCAGAGACGATGTGTTAAGTATTTGTACAAACACACACAGTAATACAGTAAACCACTACAAAATGACACAACACAGGTTTAAAAAAATAGTAAATATTTTATTTAAATAAACAAGACCAAATATGATAAAAATCCACAATGTACAGTGAAAAATACAAATTTAGCACTTAAACCCAAGAAAACAGTGCTTTGAGGTAAAAACACTGCAAGTTGGTAAAATGCGTCGTCGTTACGGAGTTGTTTCCTACAATGCAATGCCAATGGTGCCTTTCACGAAGGCGTTCAACCCCCAGGTACAGTACCTTAAGCATAAGAAGAAAACAGGCCGGTGCACGAAGTCGGGCAGAGCAGTTTTGCTGGTTCTGATGCAAAGTCAGTCCCTTCGTTCCGGCAAATGAGAAGTCCAGTTGTGTTACAATGCTTCAGGGTGACCTCACGGGGTCACGATGACATCACAGAGCCACAGGACGTTGGACTTACGTTGGACTTACAACCCTTCAGTGTCAGAGAAGTCGGGCAGGATCAGCAGATGCAGCAACGTCAGACTTCTATGAGGTCCACAGCCTCGGGGTAGGTGGCATCGCAGTTACAGGATAGCAGCGTCAGCTCACAGGGTCATCGGATTCGCATTCAGTGAGGTCCACGGCCTTGGGACAAGCGGCGTTGTGATTCCAGGCAGCGGTGTCCTTTACACAGTCGCACAGTGTCGTACGACATCAGTAGAGTGGTTTCTCTCCAAGAATTCACTCCCAGGGGCCCAGGAACTGGATAGGCACCCTCTGGCAAACTGGGGCCATCAGCAAGTATACTCAGGTCTGGTTGGTGAAACCTTTGCTGTCCCTGAGGCTTCAAAACAGGAGGCAAGCTCTACTTCAAGCCCTTGGAGTCACTTCTCAAGCAGGAATGCAACAAAGTCCAGTATCTGTCCCCTAGCACAGGCAGAAGCAGCAACTGCAGGATAGCCCAACACAGCACAGTCACAGGCCAGGGCAGCACTTCTCCTCAGCTCTTCAGCTCTTCTCCAGGCAGAGGTTCCTCTTGAATCCTTGAAGTAATCTAAAGTCTGAGGTTTTGGGTGATTTTCTTATACCCCTTTCTGCCTTTGAAATTAACACCTTCGAAGCAAAGTCTCAAGTTTCTGTAAGATCTTTTCTTGTTAAGGCCAGTCTCCAGCCACACACCAGGAGGTTGGAGACTGATTTGTGTGAGGGGAGGCACAGCCCATTCAGGTGTGAGTGACCACTCTTCCCCTCTCCTTCAGCTCCGATGGCACATCAGGATATGCGGGCTACTCCCCAGGCCCCTTTGTATCACTGTCTAGAGAGAGGTGCAAAACAACCCAACTGTCAACCCGACCCAGACAGGGAATCCACAAACAGGCAGAGTCACAGAATGGTTTAAGCAAGAAAAAATGCCTACTTTCCAAAAGGGGCATTTTCAAACACCTAATCTAAAAATCAACTTCATAAAACATGTATTTTTAAATTGTGAGCTGAGAGACCCTAAACCCCATATTTTCATCTGTTCCCGAAGGGAATCTGCGCTTTAATAACTTTTAAAGGCAGCCTCCATATTAACCTACATGTCCCTCCTTTAACAGACACTGAACCCTGTCCATGGGGTTACCTAGGGCCTACCTTGGGGGTCACTTACGTGTCTAAAAAGGGAAGGTTTAGGCCTGGCAAGTGGGTACACTTGCCAAGTCGAATTGGCAGTTTAAAACTGCAGTGGCAGGTCTGAGCCATATTTACAGGGCTACTAACGTAGATGGCACAACCAGTGCTGCAGGCCCACTGGTAGCATTTGATTTCCAGGCCCTGGGCACCTCTAGTGCACTGTACTAGGGACTTCCTAGTAAATCAAAGATGCCAATCATGAATTGCCAATTACACATACATTTTACAGAGGAGCACTTGCACTTTAGCACTAGATAGCAGTGGTAAAGTGCCTAGAGTATCAAAAACAGCAAAAATAGAGACCAGCGCACATCAACAACCTGGGAAACAGGCAAAAATTTAGGGGAGACCACGCCTAGGATGCCAAGTCCCAGGTGAAAGTGGGGAGCAACTACCGAACCTCATGGGAGTTCTCATCACTAAGGCGGAAGAATCTGGACAGACAATCTGCATTGGCGTGTTCTGAACCAGGGTGGTGTTCCACCGTAAGGGCCATCCCCTGTAGGGAAATAGACCACCTCAACAGATTTGAATTCTCACCCCTCATCTGCATTAACCATCTGAGGGGCCTGCGGACTGTCTGAACCCGAAAGTGAGTCCCAAACAAGTAGAGTCTTAACTTCTCCAGTACCCAGACCACTGCAAAAGCTTCACGCTCTATTTCACTCCACCTACGTTCCCTGGGAAGTAACCTCCTGCCAATAAAGGCTACAGGTTGATCTAGGCCCTCTTCATTAAGCTGTGAGAGTACTGCTCCTATACCATGCTCTGAGATGTCTGTTTGCACAATAAACTCCCTGGAGTAGTCAGGTGCCTTCAGATAAGGTGCTGTGCACATGGCAGCCTTCAGAGCGTCAAAAGCCGCCTGGCAAGCCTCTGTCCAGATCACCTTCTTGGATTGCTTCTTCGAAAGTCAACTCATTCAACGGGGCAAAATGGTGCCATATCCCTTGGCAAACCTCCGGTAATAGACAGTGAGGCCTAAAAAGGCTGTCTCCTCAGTCTGGGCCTTGGGAGGCTCCCAGGCCAGAATCGTATCAATCTTTGGCTGTAGGGGTGCCACCTGGCCACACCCTACCTGGTGCCCCAAATACACCACTGACCCCTTCCCTATTTGGCACTTGCTTACCTTCATAGTGACGCCTGCCTTCTGCAGGGCCTCCAACACTCTGCAGAGTTGCTGCAAATGTTCCTCCGAAGTGGAACTGAACACTGCAATGTCATCCAGGTATGCTGTGCTCAAATTATCCAGCCCAGTCAACACTTGGTTGATCAACCTCTGGAATGTGGCAATGACATCACCTTAAACTGAAAGTGCCATTCTGGGGTAGAAAATGCCGACCTCTCCTAGGCCCCATCAGCTAGGGCGATCTGCCAATACCCAGATGTCAAATCAAATGTGCTGAGGTACTTGGCAGCTCCCAACTGATCTATGAACTCATCTTATTGGGTGATGGGGGGCGTCTCAGTTTTACTGACCGCATTGAGACCACTGTAGTCCACACAAAACCAGATTTCCGGGTGGCACCAGGAGCAGCAGCCTTTGGGACCAAGACCACAGGGCTGGCCCAAGGACGGCTAGAAAACTCAATAACCCCTAGGGATAACATCTTAGACACCTGATCTTTGATGCTAGCCCTGACCTTGTCAGTCACCATGTAAACCTTTTGTTTAATGGGTGGACTGTCCCCAGTGTCCACATCATGTGTACACAGGTGTGTGACCCTTGGGATGAAGGAGAACAGAGAGGCGAACTGCCCCAATACTTGGCGACAGTCCCTTTGCTGTTCTGTAGTCAGGTAGGGGGAAAGGTTCACTCCCTCCACAGACCCAACTTTTTCTCCAGAGGACAGGAGGCAGGAATAGGCTCACTCTCTTCCTTTACCCCATCATCTGTCACTAGGAGCATGGGCAATTCAGTCCGCTTAAAGTGTGGCTTGAGACGGTTCACATGAAGTACCCTTAAGGGGTTCCTGGAAGTCCGCAAGTCCACCAGGTAGGTGGCTTCGCTCATGTGCTCCACAACCTCAAATGACCGAGTCCACTTATTCTGGAGCTCCCTAGGCTCCAATGGTGCCATGACCCACACTTTTTGCCCGGGCTAAAACTCGACCAGAGTGGCATTCTGGTCATACCACCGTTTCATATCTATCTGGCTCATTTCCAGGTTCTCTTGTGCAAAAGCTCTGAGGCGTGCAGTCTGGTTTCGGAAGGCCAGCATATAGCTACATACATCCTGGGGAGGTTTACTTTGAGCTTTATCTAAGCCCTCCTTCACCAGACTCAAGGGTCCCCTAACAGGGTGGCCATACAGTAACTCAAAAGGACTAAAGCCAAGCCCTTTTTGAGGCACCTTCCTGTAGACGAACAGAAGGTATGGCAAGAGGCCGTCGCACTTCCGCCACAGGGGCTCTGATCATGCCTTTTAAGGCGCGGTTGAACCTGTCAACCAGACTGTTAGTTTGGGGGTGGTAAGGAATGGTGAACTTATAAGTTACCCCACACTCCTGCCAGAGACTTCATATACATGGATATGAACTTGGTACCCGCTATCAGATACCAATACTTTGTGAAACCCCATGCGGGTTAAAACCCCCATCAATGCACAACCCATCACTGGGGAAGTGATTGATCCTAGCGGAATGGCTTCTGGGTACCGGGTGGCATGGTCCACTAAGACCAAGATTAACCTGTTGCCCATGGCTGTCTTGGGATCCAGAGGCCCCACAATGTCAATACCAACCCTTTTCAGGCGGTTACTAACTACAGTAAAAGGTTGAAGGGGAGCCTTACTGTTCCCCCCACTCTTGCCACTTGCCTGACAAGTTTGGCAAGACTTGCAATGGGCATCGGAGTGCCTGCGCGTTAGGGGCCAGTAAAAGTGGGTGACAAGCCGTTGAAAGTTCTTGTCCTGCCCCAAATGTCCAGCTAAAGGCACATCATGAGCCAGACCCAGTAGGAAGGCTCTGAAGCACTGGGGTACCACCAGCACACGGGATGAACCAGGCTCATCAACCTTAGGCTCACTATACAGGAGGCCGTCCTCCCAATAAATCATCTGGGATCCTGGCTCCTTACCAGCTGCCTGATCTGCAGCCTGCTGCCGCAAACCCACTAGAGTAGGTCATGTCTTCTGTGCCTCATTGAATGCCTCCCTTGTGGGTCCCCCTTCCTGCTGCCACTGTGACAACTCAGGGACCTCCCCCAGATCAGCCACCTGGTCCCCTGTAGGCTCCGGTGTGTCACCCTCAGGCTCCATCTCCTCCTGGACCATGGGAACTTCTGGAGCCTGTTTCCCATGCCCCTTGCCCTTCCTCTTTTTAGCGGTCACCTGGGCCACTTTTTCAGGCTCCAGGGGCTTCTGACCACCCTCCTGGGCCGCCACTGACCTGGTGGATAAGCATACCCACCCAGGCAGACCCAACATCTTTAAGTGTGACCTGTGTTCTACCTCCTTCCAAGAGGAATCCTCCAGGTCATTGCCAAGCAAACAATCCACAGGTATGTTTGGACTCACAGCTACCTGCAAGGAATCTGAGACCCCCCATTCAAAGGGAACCTGCGCCACTATGCACAGGCACGCTGAGATTGTCCACTGCAACTAGGGGATCTATCTGCCCTTCAGACAACAGGTGACTCCTCACTGTAGTCACACTGGCTCCTGTGTCTCTCAGAGCCTCCACCCTCTGTCCATTAATGGTCACCCACTGCCTCTATTTCGTAGTGTCTCAGGGGCGAAGGTTCTCTGGACCATCTCACTGTCCCCTAGCGAGACAAGGGTCATCTCAGCTGGCTCCCATCCACCTGGAACCAACTCCTTCCCAAGTGCTACCCCAGCCAAACCCTGGGATGGTGCACCAGTGGGTGCCGGTGTACTCTTGGGGCATTTGGGGTTCCCCCTTCACATGACCCATCTGGTCACATGCAAAGCACTTGCGCGGACCCCCCTCCACAGGTTCCCCTTGGAGAACCATTGTTTCTTTTCATTTGGGGGCTGGGAATCCTTAACCTGGGAATCAGATTGGGGCCCTTTAGAGAATTCCCCCTTTTTACCCTTCCCCCCTTTCTTCTGAGAGGGACTATACCCATCTTTGGTGTGGTCTCCCCCATACCTCTTGTGGACTCTGGTGCTCTCCCAGCGGTCCGCTTCCTGCGCAAGCTTCCTGAAGTCAATCAGGTGCTGGTGCAGCTCTGGAAAATATAAACTGTACAAATGCTCCCAAGCAATTACATTGTAAAGCCCCTCATACGTTGTCACCTTACTGCCCTTCACCCAACAATCCAGTTACTTTAAAAAATAATCCACACACTTCAACCAGGTTTGAGACTCTTTCTTCTTGTAGGACCTAAACTTTTCCTTACACTGCTCCGGGGTCAGACCATATCTTGTGAGTAGGGTGTCTTTCATTATGGTGTAGGTGAGGCCCTGAGGATCCCTTAAGAATGTCAGTGTGTCCCTTCCTTCCACCTCAAAGTGCTTCCACAGACCCGCCTCCCATTGAGCTTCAGGGACCAGATTCATATGGACTCATACCCCTTAAACCACAAGAATATGTCATCCTCCCTTTTGTAGTCTTTCACTAGGTCTTTTGGAATGTGCACCCTTCTCTCAGACTGCACTGTGCTATTGCTGCCACAATCCCTACTGGACTGGCTCCTCTGATCCAGCTCCCTCAAGCTGAGCTCATGAGCCAGCCATATCTTCTTCTCCTTTATGGCCATCCTCCTCTCTTTCATCTCCCTTTGCATCCTAAACCTTTCCAACTCCAGTTTGTAAGCCCTCTTTGCCTGTCTGTCCTGTAACTCTACAGGAGCCAGACCCTTAGATGAGACACTGCTACCTGCCCTGGAGACCCTCTCCCTGGACATAACAGGCCCACCCACTATACCATGGTGTATGGATTGCACCTCCTCACCCTCATCCTCCTCCTCCTCTGTGTGCCCCTCAGATTCTTTGGCTGTCACCCAGGCCCTCAGTGCCTTTTGCAGCTCCTCCTTCCTGGTGGAGCCCTTAATGGGACAGGCAAGATTTTTGAAGAACTGCTTCAACTGAGCCACAGTATAGCTCTCCAGTTTTCCCAAGTCAAAAGCAGCTCCAACTGATGCATCGCCAGATTGAGACATGATGAACAATCCACAAACGTACAAAGTTCCAAAGGCAGAAAAATGAGTTCCTAATGAAGTTCAAAAGTCAATCAAAGATCAGCAAAAAATATGGAAGTAGGGAAGAAGTCCAAAGGAGAGCAAAAGCAAAAACTGTACATGGTTACATAATGGTCTGCACTGAAAACAGTAGTATGCACTTAATCACTGTATGTCAAGTACAAAGTAAAATCCTCACCGCTGATCACCAATGCCTGAAATGGGGTCTTTGGTTGGCAGTAAGGTTACCCGCTGTCCAAGCAAAGACCCTCACTCTGGCTGAATTGCAATGCTTCAGGGTGACCTCACGAGGTCGCGATGATGTCACAGGGCGGCAGGTGCTGTGTTGGAGTCGGATCCTCACGGACATTGGATTTACAACACTCCAGTGTCAGCGAAGTTAGACAGTATCAGCGATTGTAGCGATCCTGGGCCTACAGGGTCGTCGGACTTCTATGATGTCTACGGCCTCGGGATAGGCAGTGTCACAGTTCTTGGGTAGTGGCATCAGCTCATAGGGTCTTCGGATTCACGTTCAGCAAGGTCCACGGCCTCGGGGCAAGCAATGTTGCAGTTCTGGGCAGTGGTGTCCTTTTGCGAAGTCGCAAGGCGTCATCCGACATCACTAGAGGGGTTTTTCTCCAGAAATTCACTTCCAGGGGTCAAGAAAATGGAATTGCACCCTCTGGCAAGCTAGAGTCCATAGCAAGTAGACTCAGGTCTGGTTGGTGAAGCCTTTGCTGTCCCTGAGGCTTCAAAACAGGAGGCAAGCTCTACTCCAAGCCCTTGGAGTCCCTTCTCAAGCAGGAATGCAACAAAGTCCAGTCTCTGTACCCTAGCACAGGCAGACGCAGCAACTGCGGGATAGCCCACACAGCACAGTCACAGGCCAGGGCATCACTTCTCCTGAGCTCTTCAGGTCTTTTCTAGGCAGAGGTTCCTCTTGAATCCTTGAAATAATCTAAAGTCTGGGGTTTGAGTGTTCCTCTTATACCCATTTCTGCCTTTGAATTTGGTAAACTTCAAAGTAAAGTCTCAAGCGTCTGTAAGATCTTTTCTTGTCCAGTCCAGGCCCCAGCCACACACCAGGAGGTTAGAGACTGCTTTGTGTGAGGGCAGGCACAGCCCATTCAGGTGTGAGTGACCACTCCTCCTCTCCCCTTCAGCTCAGAGGGCTCATCGAGCTATGCGGGCTATAACCCAGACCTCTTTGTGTCACTGTCTAGAGAGAGGTGCAAAACAACCCAACTGTCAAACTGACCCAGACAGGGAATCCACAAACAGTCACATAATGGTTTAAGCAAGAAAATGCCTACTTTCTCAAAGGGGCATTTTCAACCACACAATCTCAAAACCAACTTCACTAAAAGATGTATTTTTAAATTGTGAGCTAAGAGACCCTAAATTCTATATTTACCTCTGCTCCCAAAGGGAATCTGCGATTTAATAACTTTTGAAGGCAGCCCCGCTTTTAACCTATGAGAGAGATAGGCCTTGCAACAGTGACAACCGAATTTGGCAGTATTTCACTGTCAGGCCATGTAAAACACATTAGTACATGAGTACCTGTCCCACCTTTAACATACTCTGTACCCTGCCAATGGGGCTACCCAGGGCCTACCTTAGGGGTGCCTAACATGTACAAAAAGGGAAGGTTTAGGCCTGGCAAGTGCGCACACTTGCCAAGTTAAATTGGCAGTTAAAATCTGCACACACGGACACTGCAGTGGCAGGTCTGAGACATTTGTACAGGGCTACTAAGGTGGGTGGCACAACCAGTGCTGCAGGCCCACTAGTAGCATTTGATTTACAGGCCTGGGCTTCTCTAGTGCACTGTACTAGGGACTTCATAGTAAATCAAAGATGCCAATCATGAAAAGCCAATTACACATACATTTCACAGAGGAGCACTTGCACTTTAGCACTGGATAGCAGTGGTAAAGTGCCCAGAGTATCAAAAACAGAGTCCAGCACACATCAACAACTTGGGAAACAGAGGCAAAAAGTTAGGGGAGACCAGGCCAAGGATGCCAAGTCTAACAATTAAACTACTTGATCAATTATCCGAATGCCCTATTAATTGTGAGTATTGTAATGTATTACTTCCATTTTCTGTTTATACTTTAAACATTTTATTACATTAATCGATAAAATTCAAATTTGTGAGCAACACCCAAACTTGTCTGGACATTCATACTGGATTGCAACTGTGATAAATGTGTTGTACTCAGTGGAGATTCGCCCATCACCATCTCCAATACGTTAGTCTTTGCCTGTTCATCTACGTTTCCCCTTTGAGCCAGGAGGTTTAGGGAGGTCTACATACTATTGCAGATCATCTTTTTAGAAAACTAGTTGCTAGGGACCAGCAAAGCCCTCCTTTTGGGAGTGCTTAGTGGCTCCTATACTCGCAAGCCCCAGCAATCAGTGCTGACACACATGTACACAAGCACACCAACATGAACACACAAACACACACACAAACTCAACCCACAAACTCTAGATTTAATGTTTATGCATTGGCCATTTGCCCAATTTAGTATATATAAGTCTTTGGATTAAGGCAAATTTACTCAATAGCCATCATGCACTACAGGGAGTGCAGAATTATTAGGCAAGTTGTATTTTTGAGGATTAATTTTATTATTGAACAACAACCATGTTCTCAATGAACCCAAAAAACTCATTAATATCAAAGCTGAATATTTTTGGAAGTAGTTTTTAGTTTGTTTTTAGTTTTAGCTATGTTAGGGGGATATCTGTGTGTGCAGGTGACTATTACTGTGCATAATTATTAGGCAACTCAACAAAAAAAAATATATACCCATTTCAATTATTTATTATTACCAGTGAAACCAATATAACATCTCAACATTCACAAATATACATTTCTGACATTCAAAAACAAAACAAAAAAAAATCAGTGACCAATATAGCCACCTTTCTTTGCAAGGACACTCAAAAGCCTGCCATCCATGGATTCTGTCAGTGTTTTGATCTGTTCACCATCAACATTGCGTGCAGCAGCAACCACAGCCTCCCAGACACTGTTCAGAGAGGTGTACTGTTTTCCCTCCTTGTAAATCTCACATTTGATGATGGACCACAGGTTCTCAATGGGGTTCAGATCAGGTGAACAAGGAGGCCATGTCATTAGATTTCCTTCTTTTATACCCTTTCTTGCCAGCCACGCTGTGGAGTACTTGGACGCGTGTGATGGAGCATTGTCCTGCATGAAAATCATGTTTTTCTTGAAGGATGCAGACTTCTTCCTGTACCACTGCTTGAAGAAGGTGTCTTCCAGGAACTGGCAGTAGGACTGGGAGTTGAGCTTGACTCCATCCTCAACCCGAAAAGGCCCCACAAGCTCATCTTTGATGATACCAGCCCAAACCAGTACTCCACCTCCACCTTGCTGGCGTCTGAGTCGGACTGGAGCTCTCTGCCCTTTACCAATCCAGCCACGGGCCCATCCATCTGGCCCATCAAGACTCACTCTCATTTCATCAGTCCATAAAACCTTAGAAAAATCAGTCTTGAGATATTTCTTGGCCCAGTCTTGACGTTTCAGCATGTGTGTCTTGTTCAGTGGTGGTCGTCTTTCAGCCTTTCTTACCTTGGCCATGTCTCTGAGTATTGCACACCTTGTGCTTTTGGGCACTCCAGTGATGTTGCAGCTCTGAAATATGGCCAAACTGGTGGCAAGTGGCATTGTGGCAGCTGCACGCTTGACTTTTCTCAGTTCATGGGCAGTTATTTTGCGCCTTTGTTTTTCCACACGCTTCTTGCGACCCTGTTGACTATTTTGAATGAAACGCTTGATTGTTCGATGATCACGCTTCAGAAGCTTTGCAATTTTAAGAGTGCTGCATCCCTCTGCAAGATATCTCACTATTTTTGACTTTTCTGAGCCTGTCAAGTCCTTCTTTTGACCCATTTTGCCAAAGGAAAGGAAGTTGCCTAATAATTATGCACACCTGATATAGGGTGTTGATGTCATTAGACCACACCCCTTCTCATTACAGAGATGCACATCACCTAATATGCTTAATTGGTAGTAGGCTTTCGAGACTATACAGCTTGGAGTAAGACAACATGCATAAAGAGGATGATGTGGTCAAAATACTCATTTGCCTAATAATTCTGCACTCCCTGTATATGTGGGCTAATCTTTGAGGCTCTGGTGCATTCACAGTTTACACAGACGGAAGAACCAATTCATTTTTCTACAAACTCCCACAAATGTTCCCAGTATCTTGGGTGACTCTAATTGAGGAAGTTGAAGCAGTTACTTTACAAAGGCTGTGAAATGTACACTAAAAACTGATGGCTTAATGAGTCCCACTACTGATTTTCATAGAACAAATTGACAATTTTAATTATTTTGTTTTGTATGCAAATTTGGCAGATGTTGAACCATTTGCCACTCTGCATAACCCTAGCTGTTTTTGAAACAAGACCACTTTTTTAAAGAAAAAGAACACAGTACTTCATCATACTTCCTTGTTAATCACTATATCTCAGTATGTCACTTATTATTGTAACATTTATCCCATTTAGCAGTGTTTGCAGGTTTGTATTGACATTATAATCCATACTGTGCATGTCTCAGCACATTTCCATGAAAATATGTTGATGACTGGAGTTGACCATCTTTTAATATTAATGGAGTGGATGAGATTAATGGAGATAATAATGGCATGTTAGAGGGAGCAACGAATTGGCAAAGAATGTAAGTCTACTATATAAACAAATGTTCCACTGACTCACCTCCTCCCTCCGCAAATATGCTATCAGCCAGGACAAGGCACACTTCTTCAACAAAACAAGACTGAATGCTGTTTATCTGATTTAGGAAGTGTAAAAATTGGTCGGATTCATACAACTCCGTCCGAACGCACTTTTACATTTTTCATGTCACAAAACAGGTGCAACAGTACACCTGCAAAGTCACATCAGGGAGAGGGTTCCAGGCATGCTAATGCACTTATCTTTTCTCTTTTTTGAAGGCTGCCTATCTCTTTATGCTAAATTGTAGATCCTGTATAATTATAAACAGTGTGAATGGAAGGCAAATTTGCAAAATCACATTTCAGTTTTTTTTGTTTGCTTTTTTACTCCATAGGAGAAATTTTTTCCAATGCAGAATTCCCTTCCCCTACACCTCCACCAAATCTAAGGTGCAGGTGATTTATTCCCCTTCCAATAATGGTGTGGAGGTTTTTCCAGCGTTCCCTGGAATACGTTTACCGCCATTCTTCATGGTGGGAAATAGGTATTTTAACTAATCCACAAATTTCAGTTATTTAGGTTTTGTAAAATATTGCAAGATTTCCCAGTGCAAAATTGTGTGTGCTTTTTTCTGTGGGCGATTGGATGAGCAGAAATTGGCTTATGGCAAAGGTAAAACCACAGCAGCAGAGAGACAGTTTATGCTCACACACTGCTTTCGCACTGATTTTTAAAAGTGATGTAATCACTCGCATTTAAGAGTCACAAATTATTAGTTTTGGCTCGCTCCTTAAAGGGGCGGGTGGGTGTGGCACATGGGGAAGGGAGGCAGCGGGGCACATTTAATGAAAAAAACAAAAAAATTATAAAGAAAAAACTTACCTCCTCTGTTACCGCCGCTCCTCTGTCTCTCGTCACTCCAGCTGCAGGCACAGGCTCCCAGCCTGCCCTGCGGCCAATCCTGATGCTGCTCAAAGCAGCATCAGGGTTGGCTGGAGCACTCTGGCTGGGTGCTCCGAGACAGACTGGGAGCCTGTGTAGGCTCTCTCTAGCCCGGCAACTATGTTGCCATGCTGGAGAGAGCTTACTGCGCATGTGTATTTAGCTGGCCCAGACGGCTGGCCAAACACACATGCGCCCTGAGGGGAGTACTGTGTGCACTCCCCTCCATGGCTGTCATCCCCAATCCCCTGCCCCTTTCACCACGAAGGGATAATAAACCTGGTTTATTATCCCTTTGTGGTGAAAGGGTTACAGCTTCTGCTGCAGGTGGGGGGGGGGGCGACGCTCCTCCGCCCAAATGGAGGAGCTGCCCCTGCAAATGATAGCAATGATCATTTGTTTGCACAATGTTGCATACAACAATTTGCACTCCCAAACTATAACAGGTAAGTGCCTTAAAGAACAAGCTTCACCATTTGTGATATAAAAAGAAGAACATTGCAGCCAGCTCCTTACAAACAGGGGGGTATCATCCTGTGTGATGTCAAGGGTTGCCGCTGATTACTGAGTGCAAAGTTTGGGGGTGGGCCTGGGCACCTCAGTGAAGGAATCTTGCTGAATGTCTCCACAGGTATTTTGGAATACTAAAGATTAGAAGTTCTTAGGATAATTCCTATCCGATAATGCAGGAAGAGCTGCTGCAAAAGATAGATGGGGTTGTTGAGAATTTCCCTAAGGTAGGCTTTGGAAACCTCACAAATTCATAGTGGGAAGAAATTATAGAAATCTGTGCCTAACATGTTGATCAAATTGAAAGAAGGCTGCAGAGCATTTGGTCCATATGTACAAAAGCATTTTTAATTTCCTAATAGTGTGAATCACGGTTTAAGCCTGTTAGGAAATGCAATCTGGCATTTCAGTATATACGAAAGGTGGTGCAAAATGCGAGTTCAGGCGAGTAGAAATCACATTTTGGAAATCACAACATAGGAAATCGAAAATAGGGATTTGCAAATTGCTAACGGTGTGTATGAAGGATTTTCTGTCAAGACAGGAGGCTAGCATTATGCAGTAACCTTTTATTCACTCCTTCTGAGCAGCACAACTTTAAAAGTTCCAAAATAGAACCAACAATAAAGTCAAAATAAAATAGAACCACAACAACATCTAAAAGTCCCAAGAACTGTCTTATCTTCCTCTTTTGTTAGCTGGTTCTGAACAGAGCAGATATGTATTGTGTTTTTTATTTAATGATATTAATATATATTTGGCTGTTTTGATAGAGGGCATGTGTAATTTCAGTGGTTATTCATCCAATATTCAGGTATATAGTATGTTTAGATTTAATTTAATAATATTTGTAATACTTTCATATTAAATTTTGACCCTTGGATAGTGCTACATAATTTTTAAGGGATCGCTCCTCTTCCTCTAATGCTGTTGGTGCAATTGCAAAAAAATTATCTAGCATCTCCCCGGTCAAGAGCCCATAAAAAGACCTTGATTCACCCTAAAAATCACCTACACATCTTACTCTTGATGATGTCATGGAGGAATTCTGTGCATTGAAGCCCTTAATGATGGACACTAATGCCTCTTTGCAGCGTATTGAGGAGCAATGGTACCAACACAAACAACAAATTTGTACTCTGTAACAGAGAGTCAGTAACCTTGAAGATTGTAACACAGTCAATCCTCAGATCTCCAAGGACATAGCTCAACTTAAAAGACTTACCAAAAACGTAGAAAATAGAAATAGGAGAAATAATATTCACCTTTTTGGGATTTCAGAAGGTTCGGGAGGCTTTAACATGATTGCATTCCTTCAAACAGCAATACCTTCAATTCTTCGCTTGCCTTCTACCTCTCCCCTCTCTATTGAACGGGAACATTATTTAGGTCCACAGACTTTAACTGGCCCTCGTGCACATCCTAGAGGCATTATTAATTACTTTCTTTAATTTACTGACTTGATGCACATACTCTTGGAAGTTAAAAAGCTGAGCTCTTTGTAATGGTCAGGTCATTAAGTGTTCTTCACACAAGACTTCTCTCCTGCAACACCTGCAGGTCGTAAACAGTTTTTGGACTTATGCCCACAGCAAAAATCCTTGAATATTCAATACAGTCTTCTTCACCCATGCCTTTTCAAAATTACATTCAAGGACAAATCTTACTCGTTCTAGGAACCTTCGGCACTACAAACTTTTATTAACCAACACAAAAGAGAAGCAATGGAACTAATCTACAAATGGTTGAAGATATAGGGGGTCATTACAACATTGGCGGTAAAAGGCGCTTACCGCCGTGCAGAAGACCGCCAATACACCTCCGCGGCCGCGGAATTCCACCACAGCTATTATGACACACAACTCGGAATCCGCCGAAATTCAGACACCCACAAAGGTCAGTGATAAACTGGCGAAAACAAAACCTCCACCTCCACGCCAACAGAAACACGCCCATGCTATTACGACCCACGAATCCACGCGGCGGTCATTCAAACGCGGTATTCCATTGGCGGTACACACCGCCGTGCTCAAAATACACACACATCTCCAAAACACCGCCACATTGGACAATTCCAAATACACACACCTGATACACATACATACACCACTCCCACACACCCATTACAATATAAAACACACACCCACATCACACACAAACCCCTACGACCAGAACTTTAGACGAAGGCCAGAGAGACAGCACATCAAAGACAACCCCACCATACAGAGGCACACAACACCATCACCCACACAACATCCACGCACCAAACACCACACACCACTACACATCAGCACACTCATCAACACTCACACCGCCCCACACATCACACACACCACCCCATGGCACGCCAAAGACACCCCCGCTTTTCTGAGGAGGAGCTCAGGGTCATGGTGGAGGAAATTGTCCAGGTAGAGCCACAGCTATTTGGCTCACAGGTGCAGCACACATCCATAGTAAGGAAGATGGAGCTATGGCGCAGAATAGTCGACAGGGTCAACACTGTGGGACAGCATCCAAGAAATAGGGAGGACATCAGGAAGAGGTGGAACAACCTACGGGGGAAGGTGCGTTCAACGGTCTCCAGGCACAACATCGCGGTGCAGCGGACTGGCGGCGGACCACCACCTCCTCCCCCACAACTAACAACATGAGAGGAGCAAGTCTTCACCATCATGCATCCTGAGGGCCTCGGAGGAGTCGGTGGAGGATGGGACACTGGTAAGTCAAATCTTAACTATCAGATCCCCCACCCTAACTGCATGCTATCACACCCCCCCACCCTCACACCCTCCCCTATCACCAAAACTCCTCACTAATGTGCTAATAACACAAACTACACATCCCAACAACAAGCCCTGTATGACACAACTAAGCATGGACACCCATCACCTAAGCATGCCCACTGCACATACCCAGAACAACCCCCTAACCATCATCACACAAGCCCCCACACAGGAATGCTTGCACTGGGGTACACAAACACCCACCCATTGCACACCATCACACACACACATGCAATAATCATGCTCTTATGCCCCTGCAGGATCACGAAGGACCGTCACCACACCAGAGGGTCCCGACAACACCACCCCACCCACAGAAGAGGCCCACAGTGACGATAGCAGCTCTGCCCTACTGGAGCCTGATGACCAGCCCGGACCACCGTGGGCCTCGGGACAGTCGGTTCCCCTTGCACAGGCACAGCCCAACACTGACATTCTACCCTCTGGTAACACCAGCACAGCACCCACCCAGCGGGCCCAAACCTCCCTACCCAGGACAGGTCAATCAGCAGTGTGTCCACCTCTCCAGGGAACCCAGGGTAACCCACCACCCCAACAACAACAGGGACCTGAGGGCAGTGGTAGTGGGCGCACGGTCCAGGGGACGGAGGCACAGGAACACAGGGGAATAGGGAGGGCTGCTGTGCGACAGGGGGCGGGCAGGCCAAGGGAACCCACTCTCCATGAGGCCCTATCCTCCATCATGGGAGCATACCACCACTCCCAGGAGACGATGGCCACGGTCCTGGTCAAGTTTCACGAGACCCAGCGCCTGCAGGAGGACCAGTATTTGGGGTTCAGGGAGGAGCTCAGGACCATCAGCTCCACCTTGGGCACCATCATAGGGGTGCTGAAGCACATACAGCAAACCCTGAGGGATACCGTGGCACTCCAAGGGGCCCCTGACACTAGCCAGGACGATGAACTGCCCACCACCTCCGCACGCGCTAGTGGACAGGACACCCCGCCACAGGACCACCACACCAGTACCCCACTCCCTGCAGACGGACAACCACCACGCAAGCGGTCCCTGAGAGCCAGGAACAGGACAGAGCAAGATGGCAAGACCCCCACCAGGAAATGAGACCACCCTGATTGTCCCCCCACTGTCCCACTTTGTTACCCTGTCCATACTTGAACTGCCCCAGCTCCACTTCCTATGCCCATATGGGCAGTGCACCTGTGAGACTAATAGACTGGACTCTGCCATGGACATTCCTCCGCCATCACCCATCACCATTTTACCACCCCCTCCCATTTTTGAGCACTTCAATAAACACCCTTGAAACACAAAACAATCTGGAGTCAGTCTATGATTTGGTACAATGTAATATCTATGACAGTGTCAAAATGCGTTGTGAGATGTAAAGGCAACATGCCAATGTCACACATCACAAGTACTTGAAGGATGCAAGTAGATGACACACGTTGGTAACCACACCTGTGAAACAGTAATGGAAAGAAACAACTCAATTACTAAATAATCCCATGAAATAACACACAGGATAGAGGAGGACGTGTGACAGTGAATGTAATGGTAAAAATAAAAATGTTCTCACCTGTGTGTCACTGGAAATATTGCTGTATGACTGATTCTCTGTTGTCGTTGTCTTCTTCCTCAGCCTCCTCCTCATTACTGTCCACAGGCTCCACAGCTGCCACAACACCGTCATTTGGACCATCCTCCTGCAGAAAAGGCACCTGGCGTCGCAAAGCTAGATTGTGAAGCATCGAGCAGGCGATGATGATCTGGCACACCTTCTTAGGTGAGTAGTAGAGGGAACCACCTGTCATATGGAGGCACCTGAACCTAGCCTTCAGGAGGCCGAAGGTGCGTTCGATCACCCTCCTAGTCCGCCCATGGGCCTCATTGTAGCGTTCCTCTGCCCTGGTCCTGGGATTCCTCACTGGGGTCAATAGCCAGGACAGGTTGGGGTAACCAGAGTCCCCTAATAGCCACACACGTTGCCTCTGGAGTTGAGCCATCATATCAGGGATGCTGATATTCCGCAGGATCTAGACGTCATGTACTGAGCCAGGGAACATAGCATTAACCTGGGAGATGTACTGGTCTGCCAAACAGACCATCTGTACATTCATCAAATGATAACTCTTCCTGTTCCTGTACACCTGTTCACTCCTGTGGGGGGGGGACCAGAGCTACATGAGTCCCATCAATGGCACCTATGACGTTGGGGATATGTCCAAGGGCATAGAAGTCAGCTTTAACTGTAGCCAAATCTTCCACCTCAGGGAACATGATGTATCTCCTTACGTGTTTCAGCAGGGCAGCCAACACTCTGGACAACACGTTGGAAAACATAGGCTGGGACATCCCTGATGCCATGGCCACTGTTGTCTGAAAAGACCCACTTGCAAGGAAATGGAACACTGACAGCACCTGCACGTCAGGGGGGATTCCAGTGGGATGGTGGATTCGTGACTTCAGGTCTGGCTCCAACTGGGTACATAGTTCCTGGATTGTGGCACGGTCAAACCTGTAGGTGACGATTACATGTCGCTCTTCCATTGTCAACAGGTCCACCAGCGGTCGGTACACCGGAGGTTTCCTCCATCTTCTCAAATGTCCCAAATGACGGCACCTACGAAGGACAACAGCGACGATAAAGTCAAATCTTTTCCAGGTATGTACCCACAGTTACACAGAAGACTACACGAAACACAAAACCCTTCCTGTATGTGTGTTGAGTGTAGGCCTAGCTATGTGTGACGTAGAAGTAAATGAAGCCATGTGGGCCCCTGAAATGGCGGGTGCCTGACCTCTAAACTGGGACAATGGGATTGTGCGGTAACTGCGCTGGCGTTGCACACCGTCGCGGTCGTAGACCGCGGCGCAATGCTGCATTGGTTAACAGTGGACCCTATGGGTCCCAGGAACCAATGAACAGGTGCGCCGGCGGTGATGATGCGCACCGCCGCGGACGTCACCGCCGCGGACGTCACCGCCGCGGACGTCACCGCCATTTTCTATCTGTTCAATCACTAGATACCTGACCTTCGACAGGAGAGGACCTACACTGCTAGTGCTGCTGTGACCTCGGTCTGGAAGCGACAATGGCTGCTGCGTCTTGGGAAAGGGCCCCTGCCTTCACTGCACAGGAGTTGGAGAAACTTGTGGATGGGGTTCTCCCCCAGTACACGCTACTCTACGGTCCTCCAGACCAACAGGTTAGAACAGAGGGAGCACGTTGTATGGGCTAGGCCTGGGTGGAGAGGGCTGGGTGGAAGAGGGAAGTGAGCAGAGTTGATAGAACATTAATGCATGCAAATGAATGGGCCACATGGCCAGAGTAGGGAGGGGGACACTCACAACGACGGTGCAGTTGGTAATGACTGTTCCTCTTCCCTTGTGCATGTCATGTAGGTCAGCGCCCACCAGAAGAGGGACATCTGGCGTGCCATCGCCAAGGAGGTTCGGACCCTGGGGGCCCACCACAGATGGGGCACCCACTGCCAGAAGAGATGGGAGGACATTCGCCGCTACAGCAAGCAGACGGCGGAGGTTCAGCTGGGGATGGCCTCCCAACGTGGGAGGGGTGCCTGTCGCACCATGACCCCCCTGATGTTCTGGAACCTGGCGGTGGCCTACCCGGAGTTGGATGGGCGCTTGAGGACTTCACAGCAGACACAAGGGGTTGAGTACAACCTCATTCTGCGGACTTTGCGTGCAGTGGAGGTGTCTGGGTGGGGGAGGTGGGCTGTGGGTGTCCCTAGGCCAGGGCGAGTTAGGTAGGCAAGGCCCCTCCGTAATGTAGGCCATGTGGCACTCAACCCCACCTCAGCAGAGTGCCAAGTCGAGGTATATTGGGATTGTGCGGTAACTGCGCTGGCGTTGCACACCGTCGCGGTAGGCGGTCGTAGACCGCGGCGCAATGCTGCATTGGTTAACATAGGACCCTATGGGTCCCAGGAGCCAAAGAACAGGTGCGCCGGCGGTGATGATGCGCACCGCCGCGGACGTCACCGCCGCGGACGTCACCGCCATTTTCTATCTCTTCAATCATTAGATACCTTATCTTCGACAGGAGAGGACCTACACTGCAAGTGCTGCTGTGACCTCGGTCTGGAAGAGACAATGGCTGCTGCGTCTGGGGAAAGGGCCCCTGCCTTCAGAGCTCAAGAAACTGATAGACGGGGTCCTCCCCCAGTACACACTACTCTACGGTCCTCCAGACCAACAGGTTAGTACACAGGGAGCACGTTGTATGGGCTAAGCCTGGGTGGAGAGGGCTGGTTGTAAGAAGGAAGGGGCCAGAGTTCAGGGAACATTAATGCATGTGAATGAATGGGCCACATGGCTAGAGTAGGGAGGGGGGCCACTCACATCGACGGTGCAGTTGGTAATTACTTTTCGTCTTCCCTTGTGCATGTCATGTAGGTCAGCGCCCACCAGAAGAGGAACATTTGGCGTGCCATCGCCAAGGATGTCCGGACCCTGGGGGCCCACCAGAGACGGGGCACCCACTGCCGTAAAAGATGGGAGGACATTTGCCGCTGCAGCAAGAAGACGGCGGAGGCTCAGCTGGGGATGGCCTCCCAACGTGGGAGGGGTGCCCGTCGCACCATGACCCCCCTGATGTTCCGGATCCTAGCGGTGGCCTACCCTGAGTTGGATGGGTGCTTGAGGGTATCACAGCAGACACAAGGGGGTGAGTACACTCTAATTCAGCTGATTTTGCGTGCAGTGGAGGGGTCTGGGTGGGGGAGGAGGCCTGTGGGTGTACCTAGGCCAGGCAGAAATACGTAGACAAGGCCCCTCTGTCATGCAGCCCATGTGGCACTGTACACCACCGCAGTAGAGTGCAAACTACAGGTATATATGCCCCTGTGGCATCCATGTGTGCAGATGTCCACCATAGCCATGTAGGCCAGATCGCAGGAATTGCATCTGCAGAGGCCAGGAGCACGGCGTAGTGCAGGGGGCTGCTGTGTCTGTCTTGTCCGCCAACGGTAGCGGTATGCCATGCACTCAACCTGTTCTTCTTCTGTCTTCCCCCCCTTTTTGTGCTTTCGCTGTTCTCTTGTCCATCAGCATCATCAGGCGGAGGTACAGTGGCACCGGAGCACGAGGGAGCTGCATCCCACATGGCCATGGAGGGCCACACCACGGACTCAGAATACACCAGTGGGACGGAGGGGAGCTTCACGTCGGCCACCGGATCACCAAGCAGCGACACGGACTCGTCCGCCGATGTAAGCTTCCTTGTGGTGGCGGCACCATCTGTGCGCACCACTTCTACAGGTACAGCCGCCACCTCCCCTACCAGCACCGCCCTCCCAGCAGCCCCTCAGCGTTCGCCCCGTGCCCGCTCACCCAGGAGGGTGGGCATCACCTTCGCCCCAGGCCCCTCATCCCCTGCCCCAGTCACCCGTGCTGTCCTCAGTGAGGAGGCCATTGACCTCCTCAGGTCACTCACAGTTGGGCAGTCTACGATTGTGAATGGCATCCAGGGTGGAGAGAGAGAGTTGCAACACGGTAATGCATTCCTGGAGGGCATTCATTCTGGTCAGGCTGCCCTTCAGCGAGCCCTGCAAACTCTGGCCTCAGCACTGATGGCAGCCATCCCTGTGTCTAGCCTCCCCCTCCAACCTCCTCCACCCAGACCCAATCCCCTGTACCCCAGCCCATCCCAAGCATACCTACAGACCAGCATGCACACACGTCAACACACAAAAGTAGCTCAGGCAAACATAGGCACCACACAACCCACAGGCACTCAAGCAAGCATCACCCACATGCAGACACAGCAACATCCACTGCCTCCACTGTGTCCCCCTCCTCCTCTTCTCCCTCCTCCCTCCCAGTGTCGTCTACACTCTCACCTGCATGCACTACATCTACAGGCACCAGGACTCGCACCAGAACACCCAGCACCACTTCCCGCTCACCTACACTCACCACCTCCACTCCCATTTACACGTCCCCTGTGTCCTCTCCCAGTGTGTCTGTGAGGCCCCCTCCCAAAGTACACAAACGTGAGCACCCACACACCCAACATCCATCCACCTCATGACAGCCTCCAGTACCTGCACCTGCACCCAAAACACCTAAAGTCACACCTCCTACAACCACCTCCTCTTCCTCCACTCCCAGACCCCCTCCAACTACCCATCCCAGTGTTCGTCAGAAACTGTCCCTCTGTAAAGTTGACCTTTTCGCCCCCATCCCCCCTCCAATTCATCAGTCCCGTTGTAGCGCCTCAGCAAAAAAAAGCCTCCAATACCAGTGGTGCCTGTTCAAGGTGTGTGGTGTGCACCGGCCACCAGGGCAGGCAGTATGACCCGGAGCCAAGGCACTGGCAGCCCACCCCCTGTAAAGGCTCTGAAATTGGAAAGTGGCCGACGGGACCCTGTGAAGACTCTTGGAGGGAAAACAACTCACAGGGGTCCCAAGGGGATTGCAGAGTCAGCTGTGACTCCTCCAAAGGTGGGGAAGGGCCAGAGGAAGTCTGCACAGCCTGTTGTGAGTATCACAGCGGAGAAGGGTGGCATCCTTCCCGGCGGTCGAGACGCCACCGCCAGCACCGTCGTCCCTGGTCCGGAGACCACCGCCAGAGTCATTGCCCAGGAGGGCCCAAGTATCGTCACTGGTCAGGAGACCACCGCCGGAGTCAGTGCCCAGGAGGGCCCAAGTATCGTCACTGGTCAGGAGACCACCGCCGGTGTCAGTGCCCAGGAGGGCCCAAGTATCGTCACTGGTCAGGAGACCACCGCCACCGCCGGAGTCAGTGCCCAGGAGGGCCCAAGTATCGTCACTGGACAGGAGACCACCGCCGGAGTCAGTGCCCAGGAGGGCCCAAGTATCGTCACTGGTCAGGAGACCACCGCCACCGCCGGAGTCAGTGCCCAGGAGGGCCCAAGTATCGTCACTGGTCAGGAGACCACCGCCGGAGTCATTGCCCAGGAGGGCCCAAGTATCATCACTGGTCAGGAGACCACCGCCGGAGTCAGTGCCCAGGAGGGCCCAAGTATCGTCACTGGTCAGGAGACCTCCGCCGGAGTCAGTGCCCAGGAGGGCCCAAGTATCGTCACTGGTCAGGAGACCACTGCCGGAGTCAGTGCCCAGGAGGGCCCCGGCTGCCACAGCCCCGCTGGGCTATGAGGGAACGTCATGCCACACACCAATGCCCAGTCCAGGGAACGTCATGCCCCACACCAATGCCCAGTCCAGGGAACGTCATGCCACACACCAATGCCCAGTCCAGTGAACGTCATGCCACACACCAATGCCCGTTCTAGAACCGCCATGGCAAAGCACCGCTGAACAGGGCATGCACCGCTGAACAGTCCAGAGACCGCCATGGCAAAGCACTGCTGAACAGGGCATGCACCGCTGAACAGTCCAGAGACCACCATGGCAAAGCACCGCTGAACAGTCCAGAGACCGCTATGGCAAAGCACCGCTGAACAGTCCAGAGACCGCCATGGCAAAGCACCGCTGAACAGGGCATGCACCGCTGAACAGTCCAGAGACCGCCATGGCAAAGCACCTCTGAACAGTCCAGAGACCGCCATGGCAAAGCACCGCTGAACAGGGCATGCACCGCTGAACAGTCCAGAGACAGCCATGGCAAAGCACCGCTGAACAGGGCATGCACCGCTGAACAGTCCAGAGACCGCCATGGCAAAGCACTGCTGAACAGGGCATGCACCGCAGAACAGTCCAGAGACCGCCACGGCAAAGCACCACTGAACAGTCCAGAGACCGCCATGGCAAAGCATCGCTGAACAGTCCAGAGACCGCCTTGGCAAAGAACCGCTGAACAGGGCATGCACCGCTGAACAGTCCAGAGACCGCCATGGCAAAGCACCGCTGAACAGTCCAGAGACCGCCATGGCAAAGCACAGCTGTACAGGGCATGCACCGCTGAACAGTCCAGAGACCGCCATGGCAAAGCACCGCTGAACAGTCCAGAACCGCGATGGCACAGCACCGCTGAACAGGGCATGCACCGGGGAAGAATGAAAAGACCACCACATCAAGCATTGTTATCCCATGTGCAGCTGGGACAGTGACGGGGCAGGAACTTTCACGGGGAGACTAATCCAGTCTGGGCACCAGTCCCCCTCCAGAGCCAGTGGCGGCTGTCATCTACTTGCGAATTTGTGGCTTTGCACTCCCCAGGATGGTCCAGTGGCCAACCCACCCAGTGTAGAGACTTGAGAGACTGTGGCCTTGCACTCCCCAGGATGGTACAGTGGGCAAACCACCCACTGTAGTGACTTGAGAGACTTTGGCTTTGCACTCCCCAGGATGGTGCAGTGGGCAACCCACCCACTGTAGAGACTTGAGAGACTGTGGCTTTGCACTCCCCAGGATGGTACAGTGGGCAACCCACCCACTGTAGAGACTTGAGAGACTGTGGCTTTGCACTCCCCATGATGGTACAGTGGGCAAACCACCCACTGTAGAGACTTGAGAGACTGTGGCTTTGCACTCCCCAGGATGGTACAGTGGGCAAACCACCCACTGTAGAGACTTGAGAGACTGTGGCTTTGCACTCCCCGGGATACATCAATGGGCATGGAGCCCCGTCGTGGATCTGGCTTTGCAATCATCCAGCTGAGGTGCCCCCCCTTCCCTTCCCCCTGAGGTGCCTGTAGTATTTCTATCTGATGCCCCGGCAGTGTTCTCTCCGATTGTGGACAGGTATCTACTGTGGGCCTCGCCCATGCATTTTTGGACTAGTGGTGCACGGACATTGACATGTGCATATCTGCACTACTTCTCGTATTGTATATATTTCTGACTGATTTTATGATATATCTGGATATTTTTGAAACATGTTTTGATACATTACAATGTTTGAACTGATTTCGTTTTGTCTTTTCATTCTTCCGGGGGATTGTGGGTTGTTACTGTGGTTTTTGTACATGCATTGGTGTGTGTGTTGTAATATGCAAGGGTGGGGGTGGGGGTGTTTCGTGTGTGGGTCCCTAACTTTTGCCTCTCCCTTCCCCTATGTCGTAGGTGCAGTACTCACCGTTGTCTTCGGCCGCGCCGGCGTTGGTCTTTGTAGATGAGTAGGAATACAAGGGCCGGTAGAATGTGTAATTCGGGCTCCATGGAGTCATCGTTCCTCGTGGGATGTGTTCAGGTGAGCGTTTTCCCATTGCAGTAACTGTTTCCGCCGTGTTTTTATCCACGGTGAATCCGCCCCGGAAAAGGTGGCGGATTGGTAGGTTGTAATAGTGTGGGCGGTACATTGTCTTCCGCCTGTCTGTTGGCGGTGTCCGCCGCGCTGCTTGTCTGTACCGCCATGGCGGGCGGTCTGTTAAAGTGGCTGTCTTTGTTGGCGGTTTCCGCCAGGGTCATAATTCCCTTTTTTTGTCCGCCGGCCTGTTTGCGGTATTGCCGCACCTTTAACACCGTCCGCCACGGTTGTAATGACCCCCATAATTTAATTTGTCTTTAATGTTATTCCTTTTTTTCTTGACAGTTTAATAGTAATGGTTATTTTAGTGTTTTTATACATGGTTTCCCTTCTCTGCATTTTCTTATTCTTTTTTTTTTATATAGTGTTCTTCGTGCAGTCCTCATATACCTTTCCCAACCATATCCCTTTCTCACTATCTAAATTGTTTCTATACATGTTCCACTGGTAAGTTTTGATTTTTATTGTTCTTCATGTCACACTCCTTTACTGTAATGATTACGTTATTTGGTCTCTTAAATGGTACAGTTTTAATTTGTATAATGTGTTTTTCTTTAATGAATATCACTTTCATATGTTTTAATACCTAATATCACTTTTCTTGTGTTGAAGAAACTCTTGCCTGTCTTTTGAGGTGCTCCACTGTCCCTCTATCTTTTGGGGTATTCACTTTCTATCTTGACTTTGGTCCCTGTATTGCCACGTCCATGTATATTCAACTTCTGAAGGTCATCTTCTTCCATCTCTTTTTCTTTACTATACTGTTTCTTCCCCATTTCTTTGCTTTTGCAAAATTGATATGCCTAGTTTTTTCAGTGTTACACTAGTTGTTTATTAATACTTCTTGTTATGCAACTTAGAACTGTTACTTGGAATGTGAAGTGGCTTAAACACCACATTAAATGTTAACTTGTCTTATTACACCTAGCTCGTTTGAAGTGTCACATTACCGTTGCAAGAGACTTACCTCAACGACTCTGAGGCAATTAAGCTAAAAGAAAATGGGTGGATGACAGTTTCTACTCAATTTCCACAACAACAAAAAATGGGACATATACTCTGAAATAATTCTCAAACCTACCATAATTTCACAACATCAGGATACAGAAGGCTGATGGGTACTCATTACACTTACATTTGACAACATTTCTCCTACTATCCTTAATTTATATGACCCCAAATATCCAGATCCAAATTTTTGGAAGAATCTTTCACATATTGTCTCTGAACATTCCTCAAACAATTTACTGATAGATGGTGATACCAAATTCTTGATCCACTTTTGGAGAGACGTACCACGTCACGTTTTGTTCCACATGCCTCCCACAAAGCTTTTAAAAACTTTCTTTTACAGCATTCTCCCTCCGCTTCCTGGAGATTATACAATCCCAACCTCTTGCAAAACTCTTTTAGTCTCCTAGCTACCATTCCCACTCTAGGCTTGATTATATCTTTCTGAGTAAAGGCTTATTGCATGATACGGTCAATTCTGTAATCAGTGCTATTTTGATCTCAGATCACGCACCTGTGATCACTGACCTTGATCTTTTTCTTAATGGTTCTAAAACATCTTAATGGAGGTTTAATAACTCTCTACTTTCAGATGCTACTTTTATTGCTTCCTATAGTAAGTTTATAGAAGAATACTTCCACATCAACGATAGAGATCAACTATCATTTCACTTTGTGTGGGATGCATTCAAAGCAACCTTAAGGGGTTTCACCATAAGTTACGCTCACTCAAAAAAAGTCCGCACAACAAAAATCGACTTCCATCCATAAAAAATGAAATCCCATGAACATGAATACTTTACTCACAAAACTAGTAAATCACACCTTGAAGCACTAGTCTCAGATAAAATGGAGTTTAACCAATATACCACTGGACAAGCATGCAGCACCATCCTGAAAATAAATGCCAGATATTGTGATGCTAATAATAAAGCTGGTTCTTTTCTAGCTCGATATTTGAAACAAAGAAAAGAAAAAACAACTATTAAATCTATCACAGATAACAGTGGTGTGAAACACTTTAGAGATATAGATATATCATTGTGTTTCACTTCTTACTATAATGACCTGTACACTCCAGAACACACACCATCACTTGAATCCATCAACCAATATTTCTCTAATTTCAAACCAAGAGACCCATTGCAGATGGACCTCTCATCTTTAGACCAGCCCCTACAACTTACAGAACTACATACAGCTTTACAATCTCTCCCCTAGGGTAAGGCTCCAGGCCCAGATGGCATCATAGTAGAATTATTTATTCAGTTTCCTAAGTCTCTCTTTCCCAAACTCTTTCAATTACTTAATAAATTTATAAAGTCAGGTTCTGTATCTGGTTCATTTACGGAGGTCATGATTTGTCTTATTCCCAAAAAAGATTGGGATGCGATTGAATGTAAAAACTATAGACCCATGTATTTAATTAATACAGAGTGTAAACGCTATGCCAAAGTTTTAGCTCCCATATATGCCTGATTTTATTGATTCTCATCAATCTGGATTTATCCTTAATAGAAATGGAGCAGATAATTCTCATACTTTTTAAAACATTATTAACTAGGCTTCTAAACTTAAGATTCCGGGGGCGTGTCAAAGATGGCGGAACGCTAGGACGTGCCCGCTAGCGCTCCGCTGCCTCGATCCAGAAAAGTGCCTTGCGGCCCGTTGGGGGGAAGCCTGGAGGCTCCCCCTGCATAGTGAGGCTCCCCCGGGTGTTTTGTGCTGCTTGGCTGCGGCCAGGTCCAGGCTGTGCTGCTCCTGCGGGGAGAGCTGGTCTCGGCCCCGGAGTCGGGGCGGGGCAGCTGAGCGGCGCAGGAGACGGCCTGGGCCGCAGGACGGGCCTCTCCCCGGCGGCCCTTCTGAGCATGGCGCCGAGGGATTGAGGGCCTGGGGGCTCACCCTGGGCCCCATAGCAGCTAGATTGCGCTGCGGGACCCGGCGCCTGGAGAATTGAGCGCCCTGAGGGAGAGGGGCGCTCCCTCATGTGCTGTCGGACCGGGAGCGGCAGACGGGGCCTCCTCACCCTGGCGCCTTGGAGTGGGGCCTTTTGAAGTGCGGGCCCCAGCAGAAGGTAGGGGCCCAGAAGCTCGGCCTCCGGGCTGTTTTACTCCAACATTTGAATTTTTGAGAAGTGTGGTCCTGCAATCTTGTGGAAAGGCGCCAGGAGTGGATTGCTGCAAGTGGTGGCTGCTGGGGGTCGGACCTAGGCACGGTTCCGGACAGGGCAGCATATATTGATCGGCCCCAGACGGAAACCCTGGAGGCCCTGTGGGATTGAGCCGGCGAGGCGTGACCAGGCCGGCGCGCCATGGCGACATCAAAATCCAAGCGCGAGCGCTCAGTGAGGGACATGCTGGCAGGGGCGCGCCTGACATCTGGGACTGCGACGGAGGACCTACCTGAGAAGAGGGCCCTGGAGAGTCAGGTGGAGACGGATCCAGAGGAGAGTTCTTCCGTTACGAAGGGCTTTCTGACCTCCCTGTTTGAGCCGCTCCGGGGAGATATCCAAGAGCTGAGTAGGGACATCTCACAGGAGGTGAAGGAGCTACGAGGAGAGGTTACCTCCTTGGGTGAACATGTATCGCAGCTAGAGGACAGTGAGATCCCTCGCGGTGAAGAGGTGGCGGATCTGCAACAGGAGGTAGTCCGCCTCCGAGAGCAGCAGGACCTCCTCCAGATGGCGGTTGAAGACTTGGAAAATCGCTCGAGGTGACAAAATATTCGTATTAGAGGGGCCCCGGTTGGTGCTAAAAAAGAGGACTTTGGGGGCTACGTGGTGGACCTGTTTCACTCCTTGCTTGGCACAGACGAGACACAGGAGGTAGTCCTGGACCGGGTACATCGAGTTGGGCGCGCCGGGGGCCCTGGAGACCGCCCCCCAGACATTTTAGCCTGTCTCCACAATTTTGTCCTTAAAGAAAAGATTCTACAGCGGGCCCGCAACCTCCAGAGTGTACTCTTTCGAGGGCATGAACTCCAGCTATTCCATGACCTATCTGTGCGGACTTTGCAGAGGCGGAGAGAGTTCATACCGATCATGGATCACTTGAGAGCGCACAATGTGTCCTATTCCTGGGGCCATCCATTCCGCTTGGTCTTCCGCTGGGAGGAGCAGCTCCGGCAGGTGAAATCCATCTTGGAGGCTAGCCGCGTCCTGGGTCTGGAGGATATAGGCTGGGAGGCGAGCGAGGGGGCGGTTCTGCCGGCGGGGGACCCTCCTCGTTGGTGGAGAAAAGAGAAGAAAAGAAAGCTGCAGCGCCCGACGGCCTTGGAGCTGAGATCGGAGAGAGAAGCCGCTTTGAACAATGTGGCCGCCGGAACTTCAGCCTAGTGTGGACACCCGGGGGCACCCGGAATTGCTATTGGCCGCATTGCTAACAATATGCTGGTCGTCGAAGAGGGTCGAGGCGGCAGAGGCAATGGACCTGGTTACCTGACTTGGTTGGATATACAGCCCCATGGAGACTGCACCTCTCGAGGATGGACGACTGAGGACTTCTGTGTTCTATGCACCTGTTGTGCTTATTAGTTGTCTGTTGTTGGATTTCCCTGCGATGCTGGTTCTTTGTGGAGATGCCCTCAGGCCTCAGTGCTCTATATGGTCTAGATATTATTCTAGGGGGTAGTCCTCTGTTGTGCCCCTGCCTCTTCTGCTTGCTCCCCTCAGTATAGGCTATGACCATTAAATGTATAAGTTTAAATGTTAGGGGGCTCAATAACCCTACTAAGAGGCTAGCCATCCTATCAGCTTTAGAGAGATCGGGGAGTCATATATGTCTCTTGCAGGAGACGCACCTCGTCTTTAAAGATACCTACCGTATGCGCTCTAAGTGGTTCCCCAGGCGGTTCTGGTCCTCGCTACCATCAAAGCATGCAGGGGTGGCGATACTTCTATCACGTTCATTTCGGGGGGAAGTGATATCAAAATTGCACGAGGTTCCAGGGAGGCTTTTGACCATGAGGCTTAGACTGGGTTTTTTTTCCTTCACGATCGCTTCCCTTTACGCACCTAATTCCCAACAAGAAGCCTTCCTGAGACAGTCTTTGACTCCACTGCTCCAATCCCCAGATGGTGCTGTATTGCTGGGGGGCGATTTTAATTTGGTGATGGACGGGGACCTGGATCGCTCAGGTCATCGGTATGGGCAGATGGGGTCTTTGTCGGATGCAGGGCGGCAGTGGTTGAGTGAGTGTGGTATGGTGGATGTGTGGAGGAGTGCGCCCCCTCGTTGAGGGACTACTCCTTTTACTCATCAGCAACCAAAACATACGCTAGGTTGGACCTTTTCCTGGCATCCCAGGAGCTTCTCCCCAGGGTGAGAGACTCAGCGATTGAGCCGCGGGCCCTGTCAGATCATGCCCCAGTTACAGTTGAGATCCACATGGACATGGAGAGGGTCGGTGCATCGGGATGGCGATTTAGGGATTCGATGCTTCAGAACGTTGCAACGGTAGAGGCGATCCAAAGGGCAATAACAGATTACCTTAGCTTTAACGATGAGGGGACAATAAGCATTGCAACACTGTGGGAGGCACTGAAGGCTGTCTTGAGGGGCGAGGTGATGTCGCTTTCTTCTAGGGACAATAAGGCAAGGAGTCGACTTAGGGGGGACCTAGAGCAGCGAGTCAGGGTTTTAGAGCGCTCACATAAACACACCAGTGCTCCTAGAATATGGCAAGAGCTCGAGAAGGTGCAAAAGCAGCTGAGGAGGCTGGGCTGGGACAGGGCAGAGTACGCGGTAGTCCGCCTCAAACAAAAGTACTATGTAGGAAGTAACAAGTGCGGGAAGTTACTAGCACATAGGTTGAGAGCGCAGCATGCAGCATCAATGATAAAAATGGTGTGCTCCCCTTCTGGAACAGAAGCGCACACGAGTGACCAAATAGCGCAGGTTTTTGCGGAATTCTATCGAAATCTATACAGGGCTGAGGAGCCCGGTTCCTTAACTCCAGAATCCTTCTTAGAGGACTTAGCAACCACCCCTTTGTCTTTGAGAGAGGCAACCGCGTTAGATCAACCTATAAGAGCAGAGGAGGTTACATCTGCGATCGCCCGGCTGCAGACCGGGAAGTCACCTGGCCCCGATGGTTTCTCTGTGCTTTTTTATAAATCCTTCTGTGTGGAACTTGTTCCCGTTGTGGTGCGACTCTTTAACCCTTTTCGTCAAACGGGCGCTCTTACGCCTAGTATGTTAGACGCTACTATCGTGGTTATCCCGAAACCGGGGAAGGATCCCAAGGAATGCGCCTCGTGCAGGCCGATCTCCCTCCTGAATATTGACGCCAAATTATTCACTGGCATTTTGGCACATTGCCTCAACTATTATATGCCGGGGCTTGTGGATCCTGACCAAGCGGGATTTATACTGCATAGACAGTGTAGCGATAATACCAAGCGATTGCTTCACCTCTTGGATAAAACCGAACGCTCTCGTAGGGCGGCGCTCTTCCTATCTATCAATGCTGAAAAGGCGTTCGATAGGGTTTACTGGCCATACCTGTTCAAGGTGCTTGAACGCTTCGGACTGGGCTCGGGCTTCATGGCATGGACTCGCTGCATTTATCAAGCGCCTCGGGCGGCGGTCCAGGTTAATGGGACACTTTGTTTGCCGTTCGCCGTCCAAAGAGGGACCAGGCAGGGGTGTCCGCTTTCGCCCCTCCTGTTCGTGCTCTACATGGAGCCTATGGCGCAGAGGCTCCGGGACAACCCTCAGATCACGGGCGTGAAGTTTGGGGGGGATGAACATCTCATATCGCTATATGCGGACGACGTCATCTTTACTCTGGCGGAGCCTATGACCTCCCTACCGGCGCTAATGGGTGTTTTAGAGGAATTTGGATGGGTCTCGGGGTTTCGAATGAACATGCTTAAATCGCAGGCTATGGGCAAGTTTATCAGTGCGGAGCATGAACGGGACCTGAAGGCCCGATTCCACTTCACATGGTCCTCCTCGGGGCTCCCATACTTGGGGATCGAGCTGCGACGTTGAACTATGTGAAACTAACCCGGGAGGTGCAGCGCGAATTAGAGACATGGGGGAAACTTAAATTGTCCTAGCTGGGTAGGGTTTCGGCAGTGAAGATGACCATCCTACCACATATACTTTATCTGTTTCAGGTGCTCCCGCTGGAGCCTCCGCCGCGGACGATAGCGACCCGGCGGTTCTAAGATTTATATGGGAAGGGAAGGCGGCGTGGTTATCGCGGCAGGTCCTGTATCGCCCCAAGAGGGAGGGGGGGCTGTCGGTCCCCTGTCTCCTTCGATACTTCCAAGCAGCACAGCTGTGTTTCCTTTTGGAATGGAGCCGACTGTCTTCTGAGAAGCATTGGTGCTTCATGGACCAGGCAGTGGCTGGCTCTCACATATGGAAGGAACCCCAGCTTAGGCGCCGTCACAGGGCGCAGGGATTGTATATATCCCCGGTCACTGAGGTTTCGATGAGAGTGTGGGATCAGGTGGCCGGCAGGGTGGGTTTGACGACCTTCCCGTCCCCAATGACTCCCCTGGGCGCGAACCCTGACTTTGGCCTGGACCTACAGTCTGAGGCGTTGCGCCGGTGGTATGAGGGGGGCTGCAAAAGGGTGGGATATTTATTCGATGAGCAGGGGGTTATCCCCTTTGAACAGCTGAGGGAGCTATATGGCCTAACCGAGGATGACAGGATGATGTACTATCAAATAAGACACTGGGCCCTGCTTCCAGCCAATAGGATATTAATAGACAGGCCGTTAACACCATTCGAAAAATTGATTCTAATGAAAAAGGGCGATAAGCGCGTGGTTTCTGAGCTTTATGTCCTCTTACGGGGGGAGGTCCGTTCAACCAAGACTAACGGGTCAATTGAGATGGGAGAAGGAACTAGAGAGGGAGCTATCGGAAGATGAGTGGGAGAGTGTTTTTTATAGGGCGCATCACACAGCTTATAACTCAGAAGGTACAGAGACAGCCTGTAAAGTAGCCTCCTCCTGGTATTACACCCCAAATAGGATCCATGCTTGGGATCATGACAAATCTAGTCTTTGCTGGAGGGGCGGTGGGGGAGGGGGCTCCCTCGTGCATTTATTATGGCATTGTCCCAAACTACACCGGTACTGGAAGGACATAATAGACACTGTGGACAGGGCTTTTGACACTCAGATCCCTAGATTTCCTGCCTATATCTTGTTGGGCCTTCCCAATCCTCTCATCTTTCCCCTGAGATCATTGAAGGGACGGCAGATGGCTTTAGCCTTGAATGCTGCAGTACAGCTGTTGCTATCTGTGTGGGGGACAGAGCGGATCCCGACAACAGTCTCGTGGCTGCACAAGCTCTGGTTTATCCTCGCTATGGAAAAGCTCACCCTGACTTCTCAGCAGCGGAACGGGGACTTTAAAGAACTTTGGCAACCATTCTTACGTATCCTATCCGGGGAGTTTTCAGAGCTGACATGCCCAACTTATTTGAGGGTTCAGAATTTGAATTGAGTGCAGGGGATTGCACCTGCAAGGAGATGTACATATAGGACTAGATTTATATGGTATAAGAGCCTGAGATTGTTTGATTACTGTATTGTTAGCCAGAAGTGGGGAAACATAGTTGTATTAAATATTTAACCTTCTTTTTTTCTATTGTTTCGCATGAAGTAAGCTAATAACGAGCCTTTTGGCAATACTGTGATGTAGTGCATATGCGATGTTCTATAATTGAAAACTAATAAACAGATTTGATCCATAAACTTAAGATTCCTCTGGCAGCTTTATCATTGGATGCTGAAAAGGCCCTCACTAGGGTCTACTGGGGTTTCTTATCAAATGTATTGGAATGGCAAGGATTAGGTACTACATTTCAACATTTTATATCCGTTCTTCATTCCTCACAATGTTCTTCAGTTAAAACAAATGTTATCCAATCTCCTTTCTTCCCTCTTAAAAGGGGTACTCGTCAGGGATGCCCACTATCTCCCTTACTATTTATTTTGGCTCTCGAACCTTTTCTATACCAAGTAAAAACATCTGAAAAATTTACAGGTTTTAAAATTAATAATACACACATCAAATTTAGGGCACATGCTGATGACATTCTTTTGTTTATGTTTCACCCTGACACTTCTCTACCTGCATTCCTACATGAGCTCAACTTTTATTCTGATGTATCTGGCTATAAACATGATATAGACAAAACATTAGTTTTACCACTTAATGCTCATTGCACCAGCTCTGTATTCCTTGATGCAGGTTTATCCTGGAATTCTTCTAAGATTAAATGCCTGGAGATATGGTACTGCAATACATTCAAGGATACACTAAAGGTACTGAGACGTTGTAGGAATCATATTTTGGTGTTGTTTGGCCACATTTTTTATGGAATACGATATGGCATATGATACATTCCATTGTATGCATTGCAAGCCTCATGCATAGCTTATTTGTTTTTATAATTGACTTTTCTACACTCATGTACGCCTTTACAAATTCAAACTTACACAAAATGACAATTGTTGGCACTGCCACGCTTAGCAGGGTACTGACTTTAAAAAAAAAATTCTTGTGCATTCCTATCTACTTTGTGGTCCTCAATATGGTCTTGCATTTCAGCAAATGCTCAGATTTCCATACCAATGTCATATGAATTACAGTTTTTTGGTGGCATACACGAAATTTGAATTTCGTTCAAGCCTCTTGGAAAACTGGTGGACCTCTTGCTTTCTACTGTACTTTCTATTATTACTTCTAACTGGAAATCTTCAGAGAACATTACTCTCACACAGTGGTGGAATTCTGTATGTTATCATCATAGACTTGACAGCTACAGACTTGATTCAACAGAAACTTTCTTCAAACGTCATCAGCTATGGTTGCCATTAAGTAACTATCTATCACGCACTCCAAAGGAAAGGGATTTTCCCCTCTTTTTTAAAATGTCAATACATTACCTGTTTTTCTTCTTATATATACTTATTTCTTCTTACATTCGCTGTAGCTATTGTCTATTACCTTTTTCTCCACATCGCTATCACTTGATTCCCTTTTCTATCGCTATAGCTCTTCTCCATCTCCCTTTCTCTTTCTTTTTTCTTTATTCAAACTTGGAGTCTTTGATACTATGTTGCTGTATATGCCTAATCCATTTACATATTTATATGCATTCATAAGTACAATATTCTTTATTCATATAGATCCACAACAGCATATCTCTGCTCTGGCAATGTTAAGTTAATGTTCTTATATTTGACTTAATAAAAAACGCCTTTAAAAAAAAGAGGTTAATTCCTTTTCAAAAACAGATTGGACATATTTTGTGACGCAAGTGAGGGGTGCTTGGATTAGGCTTGTTTTTCCAAGAAAACAGAGCGCAAATCAAAACCTAAAAGTCATGTTGACAGGTTGCCTAGAAAATGCGCTCCAGAAGCTGATCTTAGTTAATGATCAGCTGACGACTGGTTGTGAGGAAAAAGTCATACCGGCTAAAGCTTTTTTGGGGAAATAGTTAGTTTTTAATTTTAGAAACAGAATCAACAGATGTCAATATTATAGAATAGAAATATATATATTACCTATTGGCGGTTGCCAGTAGGTAGTTATAGTAAGTACCATATTTCCATAGGAAAAGCATTTTTTGACTTGCCCATATGTTTGGCATCATTTGATGGATCTTTACAAAATGTTCCCAAAAAAGCGTGCCAGTAATTCATGTTGCGCATGGGAAGGTGCGGGGTAATATATCAAATGGGGTCCGGGAAAAAAGAGGGGGTAAAAAAAAAGTGCATTTCCCATTTTAATTCCCATAGAGATTTTAGACACGACTACAGCCCTAAACGCTGGATGGAATTACACCAAATTTGTCAGGAAGGTAGCTATTGGTCCAGAAAGAGTTCTTTTTGGTTTTTGGTGTGAATCCATTCAGTAGTTTTTGAAATATTAAAAGAAAACGAAACATAGATATCTTGAGGCACGAAGATTTCACAAATACTCCCAATCTTGTGCAGAGGTCTGATTGGCTGCCAACACTTTAGACAGGAAGCCCTTACAAATGTAAATGTAGCATTTGACCTACTGGAAGCTCCACTTATGGAAAGGACAAATGATTCTAACTCCTAGGCTTGGCGAAGGCAAAGCAAGTGTGTTTACTTGGCGATTCCATATTGAAAACGATCTGAAATCCTTCCTGGAGGTTAATGCATCTGTCATCTATTGAAGCATAACCTGTATGTGACTGTGACAAATGGGTTGTTTCTTTTCCTCTCCTGGTGGGAGCAGAGTCCATGGTTCTCCCCCTTTAAATTGCTACAGGTGTGCAAATGTGCAAATCACCTGGAAGCTCCGCCTGCTTGGCACCACCCCGTCCACCTTAGTAGTATGCAAATGTCTTCCCACCTTTTGTTAGGATGAAGGAGCTTATCAAAGGGGCCCACAGTGTGTTTTTCTACTGAATTTGGGGGTGCGTTCTTGATGCAGGGGAATGTGAGGATATCCCACCAAACAAAGAAGCACTTACGACATATAGCTAAGAGGAAGGAACCTGGTTTGGCAGAGATTTAAGTCTTTGCAGTCTCATTGGCCTCTCTATATCACAATTTATGTTATCACAGAATTCTGGAGAAAGACCCACGAGGATCAATCACTTTGCCAAATGCACACAAGCTCGCTGGAGACATTTCCTCATGGTCCATCATGCAGCTGTAGTGCAGAATATACACTGGACATTTACCCAACAAGGTATCACTTACTAACTAACCACTAGAAAGTTCTTCAGCTGGGTAGACATTTTGTGCAAAACTGCATAACTGTGGACTCTTGTTGGATAAATGGGCAGGTCTGGTTCCTTTGTGGTTGAGTCACTCATGCAACTTCTGACACACCCATACAGACACTCACCCACCTACTCACAGGTGCACTCAGACACTCACAGACCCTTCAGAGACACATGTACTCAAACACAGACACACTCAGACACTTTTGCACCCACTCATAGACCCACTTAGACACTCATGCACTCACTCACAGACCCATTTAGACATTCATACACCCACTCACAAACCCTCTCAGACATTCATGCACCCAATTACAGACCCAATCAGTCTCACGTACCTACTGGAAGACCCACTGTTATACCTACTAACAAGGGGTGGTATTAAGGAGAACTAGCGCTCAGCACAATCTCTCGCAAATACTTGAACAGTGCTTATACAAGGTACCTCCCATAGAAAACCTTGTGCATGGACAATCCTCAGATTGGTCCCAATATATGAAACAACTGAAAGCACTCTTGTTCAATATAGTGTGTAACCACAAGAAATAATCGCAAATATTGGTTCCAGGATGAGTTTCCAATGAATTCTTCTTTATTATATCTTCACAAACTGCTTCAGCCAAGCCAACACGTGTTTCATCTGGGTTATGTCTCCCCCATTGACTTCCTCAGGGCTTCTTATGGCTGCTATTAAAACTGTCGTAAATCCTCTCTTCAAGTCAATTTCAACCGAACTAATTTCTATGAGTACCTCCTTAATAATTACTTTTCAGAACTTAGGGGGTCATTCCGACCCTGGCGGTCCATGACCGCCAGGGCCGGGGACCGCGGAAGCACCGCCAACAGGCTGGCGGTGCTTCCAGGACCATTCTGACCGCGGCGGTTTCCCGCCCGTTTACCCCTGGCCCAAGGAATCCGCCATGGAGGCGCTGCGATTCCGACCCCCTTCCCGCCATCCTGGTCCTGGCGGTAAATACCACCAGGAACAGGATGGCGGGAACGGGTGTCGTGGGGCCCCTGGGGGCCCCTGCACTGCCCATGCCACAGGCCATGTGGCATGGGCAGTGCAGGGGCCCCCTAACAGGGCCCCATAACGATTTTCAGTGTCTGCTGTGCAGACACTGAAAATCGCGACAGGTGCCACTGCACCCGTCGCACCCCTTCAACTCCGCCGGCTACATTCGGAGCCGGCTTCATTGTTGAAGGGGCTTTCCCGCTGGGCCGGCGGGCGGCCTTCTGGCGGTCGCCCGCCGGCCCAGCGGGAAAGTCAGAATGACCGCCGCGGTCATTTGACCGCGGTACGGTCTTTTGGCGGTTCCCGCCATGCGGGCGGCTTCCGCCGCCCGCCGGGGTCGGAATGACCCCCTTAGTCTTAATAAAATCAAGTATTATTAACGAATATATCTTTGAATTGAATCGACTCCACATCCGTTACGCGAGTACACATGAAAGCATCCTACTGAAAGAGCCACTCAGTGAGTGATGTAATATGCGAGGTCATAAGCAGTGCATTGCAGGGGTAAGGTATAGTTAGCTCAGGTAACTATAACTGCTAAATTTCACTGGTTTTGCCCCAGGCACTCCTCCCTTAAATGCTGAGGCCCAGGTTACTGTTTATCCAGGGAGGGGTGTGACATGTCCTTAGGCCTCATGCCTCCTGTCTCTGCTCTGCAAGTTACTGCAGTGCTTTGTTTAATTGAGAAGGCGCATGGGTTCCTCTAGGGCACAGAAAATCTGGATTTTATTAAAGACAACAAGGCTAAACTTATCCCTCCCTGTTGTCTCTCCCTCCCTAATTTCTTCCTTTTCTTTGTGACAGGTCAAATTGAATCTGAAGGGAGAATGCATAAGTTAGAGCCATATAGAGTTTTCGTTTGATGTTTGTTTGCGACAAATTCTTCTTCTTGGGTTAGTTTCACAACTTCAATAAAAGAAGGCAGTGGTCTGGGTGTCATGGAGTTTTATAACCTTATGGAATGTTAAAGCTTAGGGGGTCATTACAACCCTGCGGACGGTGTTAAAGCTGCGGTAATACCGCAAACAGGCCGATGGACAAAAAAAGGTAATCATGACCGTGGCGAAAACTACCAACATAGACAGCCACTTTAACACTCCGACCGCCACGGTGGTACAGAGAAACAGCGGTGCGGTCACCACCAACAGACAGGCGGAAGACAATGTACCGCCCACAGTATCACAACCCGCCAATCTGCCACCTTTTCCGGGGCAGATTCACCGTGGATAAAAACACAGAGGAAACAGCTTTTGCAATGGGAAAACGCTCACCTTCTAAACACTCCATGAGGAAGGAGGACACCATGGAGTCGGAATTACAAATCCTACCTGCCCTTGTCTTCCTGCTCATTTATGAACACCAGCAACGGCGGCGGCGAAGACAACGGTGAGTACAGCACCTACGACATAGGGGAGGGGGGAGGCAAAAGTCAGGGGGACACACACGAAACACCCCCACCCCCACCCTCGCACATTATAACACACACAGCTATGCATGTCAAAACATCACAGTAACAACCCACAACCCCCCCGGAAGAATGCAAAGACCAAAGGAAATCAGTCGAAAAATTGTAATGTATCAAAATACAGTTACCAAATATATACAGACATATATATATATATATACACATTCAAAAGTATATACATTACGAGAAGCAGTGCTGGTATGCACATATCAATGTCCGTGCACCACTGGTCCAAAAAGCATGGGCGAGGCCCACAAGAGATACCTGTCCACAAACGGAGAGAACACTGCTGGGGCATCAGATAGAAATACAACAGGCACCTCAGGGGGAAGGGAAGGGGAGGGCACCTCAGCCGGATGACAGCACCACGCCAGATCCACGACGGGGCTCATGCCCATTGATGTATCCTGGGGAGTGCAAAGCCACAGTCTCTCAAGTCTCTACAGTGGGTGGGTTGCCCACTGAACAATCCTGGGGAGTGCAAAGCCACAGTCTCTCAAGTCTCTACAGTGGGTGGTTTGCTCACTGGACCATCCTGGAGAGTACAAAGCCACAGTCTCTCAAGTCTCTACAGTGGGTGGGTTGCCCACTGAACAATCCTGGGGAGTGCAAAGCCACACTCTCTCACGTGGATAACAGTCTCCACTGATTCTGGAGGGGGAATGGTGCCCCCACTGCATTTAGCTCCCTGTGACGGTTCCTGTACCGTCACAGTCCCAGCTGTATATGGGATAACAATGCTTGATGTGGCGGTGTTTCCTTGTTCAGCGGTGCTTTGCCATGGCGGTCTCTGATCTGTTCAGCGGTTCTCTGCCCTGTTCAGCAGTGCTGTGCCCTGTTCAGCGGTCTTCACCATGGCGGTGATTCCCTTGTTCAGCGGGGCTTTGCCATGGCGGGCTCTGATCTGTTCAGCTGTTCTCTGCCCTGTTCAGCGGTGCTGTGCCCTGTTCAGCGGTCTTCACCATGGCAGTGATTCCCTTGTTCAGCGGGGCTTTGCCATGCCGGGCTCTGATCTGTTCAGCGATTCTCTTCCCTGTTCAGCGGTGCTGTGCCCTGTTCAGCGGTCTTCACCATGGCAGTGATTCCCTGGTTCAGCGGGGCTTTGCCATGGCGGGCTCTGATCTGTTCAGCGATTCTCTGCCCTGTTCAGCGGTGCTGTGCCCTGTTCAGCGGTCTTCACCATGGCAGTGATTCCCTGGTTCAGCAGGGCTTTGCCATGGCGGGCTCTGACCTGTGCATTCGTGTGTGGCATGACGGTCCCTCATTTTCCAGCGGGGCTGTGGCAGCAGGGGCCCTCCTGGGCACTGACTCCAGCGGTGGTCTCCTGAACAGTGACGATACTCGTGCCCTCCTGGGCAATGACTCTGGCGGTGGCCTCCTGACCAGTGACGATACTTGTGCCCTCCTGGCCAGTGACTCTGGCGGTGGTCTCCTGACCAGTGACGATACTCGTGCCCTCCTGGGCAGTGACTCTGGCGGTGGTCTCCTGACCAGTGACGATACTCCTGCCCTACTTGCAAAGACTCTGGCGGTGGTCTCCTGACCAGTGACGACGGTGTTGGCAGTGGCGTCCCGGCCGCCGGGGAGGATGGCGCCCTTCTCCACCGTGCTGCTCTCACCAGACTGTGCAGACTTCCTCTGGCCCTTCACCACCTTTGGAGGAGTCACAGCTGACTCTGCAATACCCCTGGGACCCTTGTGAGCAGTTTTTCCGCGCGGAGAATTCACCCTGCCCCGTCGGCCACTTTCCAACTTTAGATGCTTTACAGGGGGTGGACTGGCATGCTTTGGCTCCGTGTCACATTGCCTGCCCTGGTGGCCGGTGCACTCCACACACCTGTAACACGCACCACTGGTACTGGAGTCTTTTTGGCTGAGGCGCTACTACGGGACTTATGAATTGGAGGGGTGGGGATGGGGGCAAAGAGGTCAACGTTGCTGAGGGAGAGTTTATGACGAACACTGGGATGGGTCGCTGGAGGGGGTCTGGGAGTGGAGGAAGAGGAGGTGGTTGTAGGAGGTGTCACTTTAGGTGTTTTGGGTGCAGGTACTGGAGGCTGTCGTGAGGTGGATGGATGTTGGGTGTGTGGGTGCCCGCGTTTGTGTACTTTGGGAGGGGGCGTCACAGACACACTGGGAGAGGACACAGGGTACGTGTAAATGGGAGTAGGGGCGGTGAGTGCAGGTGAGCGGGGTGTGGTGCTGGGTGTTCTGGTGCGAGTCCTAGTGCCTGTAGTGCATGCAGGTGAGAGTGTAGACGACACTGGGAGGGAGGAGGGAGATTATGAGGATGGGGACACAGCAGAGGCAGTGGATGTTGCTGTGTCTGTATGTGTCTAATGCTTGGGTGAGTGCCTGTGGGATGTGTGGTGCCTATGTTTGACTGAGCTACTTTTGTGTGTTGAGGTGTGTGCATGCTTGTCTGTTGGTGTGCTTGGGATAGGCTGGGGTACAGGGGACTGGGTCTGGGTGGAGGAAGTTGGAGGGGGGAGGCTAGACACAGGGACAATGGCTGCCATCAGTGCTGAGGCCAAAGATTGCAGGGTTCGATGAAGGGCAGCCTGACCAGAATGAATGCCCTCAAGGAATGCATTACCGTGTTGCAACTCCCTTTCTACACCCTGGATGGCATTCACAATGGTAGACTGCCCAACAGTGAGTGACCTGAGGAGGTCAATGGCCTCCTCACTGAGGGCAGCAGGGGTGACAGGGGCGGGGCCTGAGGTGCCTGGGGCGAAGGTGATGCCCACCCTCCTGGGTGAGCGGGCACGGGGCGAACGCTGAGGGGCTGCTGGGAGGGTGGTGCTGGTAGGGGAGGTGGCGGCTGTACCTGTAGAAGTGTGGGGCACAGATGGTGCTGCCACCACAAGGGAGCTCCCATCGGCGGACGAGTCCGTGTCGCTGGTTGGTGATCCGGTGCCCGACGTGAAGCTCCCCTCGCCCTCCGTCCCACTGGTGCATTCTGAGTCCGTGGTGTGGCCCTCCATGGCCATGTAGGATGCAGCTCCCTCGTGCTCCGGGGCCACTGTACCTCCGCCTGATGATGCTGATGCACAAAAGAACAGGGAGAGCAGAAAAAAGGGGGGGGGGGCGACAGAAGAAAGACAGGTTGAGTGCATGGCATACCGCTACCGTTGGCGGACAATACAGACACAGCAGCCCCCTGCACTACGCCGTGCTCCTGGCCTCTACAGATGCAATTCTTGGGATATGGCCTACATGGCTATGGTGGACATCTGCACACATGAAAGCCACAGGGGCATGTATACCTGTACTTGGCACTCTACTGCGGTGGGGTGGAGTGCCACATGGCCTGCATTACGGAGGGGCCTAGCCTATGGAAGTCGCCCTGGCCTAGGGAAACCCACAGCCCTCCTCCCACACCTAGACCCCTCAACTGCACGCAAAGTCCCCTAAATGATTGTGTACTCATCCCCTTGTGTCTGCTGTGATGCCCTCAAGCGCCCATCCAACTCAGGGTAGGCCACCGCCAGGATCCGGAACATCAGGGGGGTCATGGGGCAACGGGCACCCCTCTCACGTTGGGAGGCCATCCCCAGCTGAGCCTCCGCCGTCTTCTTGCTCCAGCGGCGAATGTCCTCCCATCTTTTACGGCAGTGGGTGCCCCGTCTCTGGTGGACCCCCAGGGTCCGGACATCCTTGGCGATGGCATGCCAAATGTCCTTCTTCTGGTGGGCGCTGACCTACATGACATGCACAGGGGAAGAAGAGAAGTCATTAGCAAGAGCACCGTCGAAGTGAGTGGCCCCCATCCCTGCCCTTGCCATGTGGCACATGCATTCACAGTCCTTCATGTTCACTGCACTCTGCCCCCTTCCCTCTTACAACCAGCCCTCTCCACCCAGGCATAGCCCATACAACGTTCTCCCTGTGTACTTATCTGTTGGTTTGGAGGACCGTAGAGTAGCGTGTACTGGGGGAGGACCCCGTCCACGAGCTTCTCCAACTCCTGAGCAGTGAAGGCAGGGGCCCTTTCCCCAGACGCAGCAGCCATTGTCTCTTCCAGACCGAGGTCACAGCAGCACTTGCAGTGTAGGTCCTCTCCTGTCGAAGATCAGGTATCAAGTGATTGAACAGATAGAAAATGGCGGTCATGTCTGCGGCGGTGATGTCCGCGGCGGTGCGTATCATCACCGCCGGTGCACTTCATCATTGGCTCCTGGGACCCATAGGGTCCACTGTTAACCAATGCAGCATTGCACCGCGGTCTACGACCGGCTACCGCGACGGTGTACAACGCCAGCGCAGTTACCTCACATCCCACTGTCCCAGTTTAGAGGTCAGGCAGCCGCCATTTCAGGGGTCCACATGGCTTAATTTGCAACTGCATCACACATACCTGGGCCTACACTCGACACACATACAGGAAGAATTCTTGTCTTTGGTGTCGTGTTCTGTGTATCTGTGGATACATACCTGGGATTTTGTTGACTCTTTGGTCACTGTTGACCTTCCTAGGCGCCGTCAACTTGGACATTTGAGAAGATGGCGGAATCCTCCGGTGTACCGACCGCTGGTGGACCTGTTGACAATGGAGGAGCGACATTTACTCATCACCTACAGGTTTGACCGTGCCACTATCCAGGAACTATGTACCCAGTTGGAGCCAGACCTGATGTCACCAATCCGCCATCCCACAGGAATCCCCGCTCAAGTGCAGGTGCTGTCAGTGCTCCATTTCCTTGCAAGTGGATCGTTTCAGACAACAGTGGCCATGGCATCAGGGATGTCCCAGCCTATGTTTTCCAACGTGTTGTCCAGAGCGTTGTCTGCCCTGCTGAAACACGTAAGGAGCTACATCGTTTTCCCTCAGGTGGAGGATTTGCCAACAGTGAAAGGTGACTTCTATGCCCTTGGACACATCCCCAACATCATAGGTGCTATTGATGGCACCCATGTAGCTCTGGTCCCCCCCCACAGGAGTGAACAGGTGTACAGGAACAGGAAGAGTTATCATTCGATGAATGTACAGATGGTATGTTTGGCAGACCAGTACATCTCCCAGGAAAATGCTATGTTCCCTGGATCAGTGCATGACGCTTACATCCTGCGCAATAGCAGCATCCCTTATATGATGGGTCAACTCCAGAGGCACCGGGTGTGGCTATTGGGGGACTCTGGTTACCCCAACCTGTCCTGGCTATTGACCCCAGTGAGGAATCCCAGGACCAGGGCAGAAGAACGCTACAATGAGGCCCATGGGCGGACTAGGAGGGTGATCGAACGCACCTTCGGCCTCCTGCTCGATGCTTCACAATCTTGCTTTGCGACGCCAGGTGCCTTTTCTGCAGGAGGATGTTCCAGATGGCGGTGTTGTGGCAGCTGTGGAGCCTGTGGAGCCTGTGGAGCCTGTGGACAGTGATGAGGAGGACGCTGAGGGAGAAGATATAGACAACAGGGAGTCAGTCAGACGGCATTATTTCCAGTGACACACAGGTGAGAACAGTTTTCTTTTTACCATTACATTCACTTTCACACTTCTACCTCTATCCTGTCTGTCAGTATAGCAGTATTTGGTCACTGAGTTGTACCTTTCCATTACGGTTTCACAGTTGTGGTTAGCAAAGTGTGTCATCTGCTTGCATCCTTCAAGGACTTGTGATGTGTGACATAGGTATGTTGGCTATAAAATTGGAAAGCATGTTGACACTGTCATTGTTTATACATATTTACCAAATCACAGACTGACTCCAGATTGTTTTGTGGTTCAAGGGTGTTTATTTCAGTGCTCAAAAATGGAGGGGGGTAGTGATATGGTGATGGGGGACGGTGGAGGAATGTCCATAGCAGAGTCCAGTCCATTAGTCACACAGGTGCACTGCCCATATGGGCATAGGAAGTGGAGATGGGGCAGTTCCAATCGGGACAGGGTAACAAAGTGAGACAGTGGGAGGACAATCAGGGTGGGCTCATTTCCTGGCGGGGTCTTGCCATCTTGCTCTGTCCTGTTCCTGGATCTCAGGGACCGCTTGCGGGGTAGTTGTCCGTCTGCAGGGGGTGGGGTGCTGGTGTGGTAGTCCTGTGGCGGGGCGTCCTGTCCACTAGTGCCGGCGGAGGTGGTGGGCAGTTCATCGTCCATGCTATTGTCAGAGTGCCACGGTGTCCCTCATGGTCTTTTGTATGTCCTTCAGCACCCCTACGATGGTGCCCAGGGCGGACCTGATGGTTCTGAGCTCCTCCCTGAACCCCAAATACAGTTCGTCCTGCAGGCGCTGGGTCTTCTGAAACTTGGCCAGTACAGTGGCCATCGCCTCCTGGGAGTGGTGGTATGCTCTCATGATGGAGGAGAGGGCCTCTTGGAGGGTGGGTTCCCTTGGCCTGTCCGCCCCCTGTCGCACAGCAGCCCTCCCAGTTCCCCTGTGTTCCTGTGCCTCCGTCCCCTGGACCGTGTGCCCACTACCACTGCCCCCAGGTCCCTGTTGTTGTTGGGGTGGTGGGTTATCCTGGGTTCCCTGTAGTGGTGGACACACCGCTGATTGACGTGTCCTGGGGATGGAGGTATGGGCCCGCTGGGTGGGTGCTGTGCTGGTGTTACCAGAGGGTGGAAGGTCAGTGTTGGGCTGTGCCTGTGCAAGGGGAACCGACTGTCCCGAGGCCCACGATGGTCCGGGCTGGTCATCAGGATCCAGTAGGACAGAGCTGCTGTCGTCACTGTGGGCCTCTTCTGTGGGTGGAGTGGAGATGTCTGGACCCTCCGGTGTGGTGACGTTCCATAGTGGTCTTACAGGGATATAAGAGCATGATTAGTGCATGTGTGTGAGTAATGGTGTGCAATGGGTGGGTGTTTGTGTACCCCTTTGCAAACATTCCTGTGTGTGGGTTTGTGTGATGATGGTTAGGGGGTTGTTATGGGTATGTGCAGTGAGCATGCTTTGGTGAGGTGTGACCATGCTTTGTTTTTGCATGCGGGGCTTGGTGTTGGGATGGGTGGTTTGTGTTATGAGTACATTAGTGAGGAGTTGGAGTGATAGGGGAGGGTGTGAGGGTGGGGGTGTGTGATGGCATGCAGGTAGGGCGGGGATATAATAGTTGAGATTTAACTTACCAGTGTCCATTCCTCCACCAACTCCTCCGAGGCCCTCTGGATTCATGATGGTCAAGACTTGCTCCTCCCATGTTGTTAGTTGTGGGGGAGGAGGTGGGGGTCCGCCGCCAGTCCGCTGTACCGCGATGTTGTGCCTGGATACCACTAAACGCACCTTCCTCGTAGGTCGTTCCACCTCTTCCTGATGTCCTCCCGATTTCTTGGATGCTGTCCCACAGCGTTGACCCTGTCCACGATTCTTTGCCATAGCTCCATCTTCCTGGCTATGGAGGTGTGCTGCACCTGTGAGCCAAATAGCTGTGGCTCTACCCTTAGAATTTCCTCCACCATGACCCTGAGCTCCTCCTCGGAAAACCTGGGGTGTCTTTGGCGTGACATGAGGTGGTGTGGGTGATGTGTGGGGTGCTGTAAGTGGTGATGTGTAGTGGTGTGTGGTATATTGTGCGTGTAATGTTGTATGGATGATGGTGTTGTGTGCCTCTGTGTGGTGGGGTTCTCAGTTGCTGTGCTCTCTGTCTATCTGGCCTTCGTCTCTAATTTTTTGTCGTAGGGGTTTGTGGGTGATGTGGGTGTGTGTTTTATATTGTGTTTGGTGTGTGGGAGTGGTGTTTGTATGTGTATCAGGTGTGTGTATTTTTAATTGTCCAATGTGGCAGTGTTTTGGAGATGTGTGTGTATTTTGAGCGCAGCCGTGTGTACCGCCAATGGAATACCGAAGTTGAAAGACCGCTGTGTGGATTCGTGTGTCGTGATAGCATGGGTGTGTTTCTGTTGGCGTGACGGTGGAGGTTTTGTTTTCGCCAGTTTATCACTGACCTTTGGTGTAGCAGTCTTGTGTGGGTGTCTGAGTTTCGGCGGATTCCGAGATGTGGGTCATAATAGCTGTGGCGGAATTCCGCGGCCGCGGCAGTGTTTTGACGGTCTTCTGCAAGGCGGTAAGCGCCTTTTACCGCCAATGTTGTAATGAGGGCCTTAGTGTTCTTGTGACTTCCCTAAAGGCCGCTGAGTGGTAGTATACAGGAATATTGCATAATATTAGAGTCCATGTCTTTAAAAATTCCAGATTTTCTGTTCACCGAGGTTGATGAAAATCTACACTGCGGGCCGTAAGTTATAGTTAGTTCAGGTAACTATAACTGCTAAATTTCACTGGTTTTGTACAAGTGAAATATGATCTTAAATATAACGTCCATGTAACCTTTGTTTTTTCCAGTGAATTTCTTATATATATGAATAACACAGTAATCAAGTTAGTTGTTCTATGTTTGAATAGGATTATATTAATAAATATATTCAATAAAAATAGAGAGTTTAGAAAATGACTGATGAAAATATGATATCCTCTCAGGGAGAATAGGAGGAGTTTATTACTAATAAATAAAGAAAAAGGAGATACAGTTCATGAAGCCTTAAACAAAATACTAAAGGAAGGTGAGAGCAAAGGAAAGGCAGCTGATGATGAGGAGTGCTGGTCATAATCAGATGAGGACAAGATAGTAAATAGCGGACCAGGAGGAAAATGTTTAAAGAAAAGAATACATAGAAATGATAACAAAATGACAGATGAGAGGGGAGAAGTCTCTCATGGCTTACAAAAAGGTGTCCAAAGTAGCACACATGAAAGGCAGGTGCACCCTTCAAGGGAGATGGGTTATCAGCCTAATTCGACAGAGCAGGATACTGATGCTGCTTTAGATGAATATGTCCTAGATTTAGGATATGATGATGTCATAGATGAGTTTTCAAGCACTGGGAGGTCAAATAAAAATATAAAGAAAGTTTTCAAGGACCCTTTGGGCACCAGTTTTGTTTAATCCAAGTGAAATTAGACACCCACGCAGTTCTGTATGGTGGCCAATGGATTATGTGGCAGAATATATAAAACATTGGATAAAGAGGCCATTAGAGAGGTGTGAAAGACATTTAATGAGGGCTGAGTGTTCACACCCAGTAATAGAGTAAAAGGAGACTATAACTCCCAATTTGGACCCAGATCTAATCACATATTCGTTCATATTGGGTCATGACCCAAGAAAAGGATGTGAAAGATCCTTAAAACAATGGGAAGAGAAACTGCTTGATATATTTGGTACAATTGCAAACATATTTGATATGGTGGAAGAATCCTACCATAATGGAATTGATTTGGGAATTAATTATTTGAGGGACTGGAGGCAGATAGCAATTTGTTTTCTAGGCAATGCCACCTCAAGCTTTATTGCAGAAAGACGTAGAGTAGTACTGTTAAGCATCAGTGCAAAGGTAGGAGACTTTGCTAAAAAGGAGACAAGTGAGGAGTCAAAAGGACTTTATTTGACAAAGGATTGGTAAAATCTTTGGGAAAACATGTTCACACATTTACTGCCATAGATAAGCCGCATACTTCCATGTGAAAAGTATTCAAAGAAGGTAATTTATATGGAAGGGACGGAAGAAAGGGCCAATATTTTGGCTGTAAATATTACTGAGGCCCATAAGGACAGGGAACTGTTATGGACAGAGGAGGATACAGAGGAAATAATTACTCCAATATCTTCTAGCCACAAAGAGACAGAGGTGGTAGGAGCAGATTAACTCAAGGCAGATCTCCGGGGTCTCATGCGGGATCACATTCAGGACAAAGTGAGTATGAAGAGTAGTATTGGTTTTATCCAAAAAAATACAGGAGGGAGATTTATACATTTCATTCAAGAATGGAACATAATAACAAAAGATGCATAGGCTTTAGAAGAAGTAAAAGTGTCTTCCATTTAATCTTTTTTCAGCACCTTGGTATTTTTTGAAAAGTATTAAGACCAGTAGCAGGTTATCTCAGAGAAAGAGGAAAATGAATGATATAATATTTATTCAATATTTTGATGATGAATCAGGATGTACAAGTTCTGAAGGATCCTATTTCTATGTACCACCTATTTGTACCATTTCAAAGGATGACATTTTGGGGATTTGTGGTAGACACTGTAAAGACACAATTAGAGTTACCAGAGAGGAAGAAAGTTTTTAGAAGGAGAGAGGTAAAAGGGTTATTAAAAAAGGAAGAAGTGACATTAAGAGAATTGGCAAGAGTTATTGGTCTGCTATCATCATGAATACAGGTCCATTAAATTACAGAGCATTGCAGTGTCTCAAGAGGTCAGGTCTGAGCAGAGGTTTATGTATGGAGACAAGGTGAGATTGACACTAAATGCACAGGAAAACGTCAGTGGTGATTTGGAAATTTACATGCATGGAATGGCTGAGCAATATCTGGATCAATCCCAGATTATGCATTAGAAACAGATGCAAGCAATTTAGGTTGGGGACCGAGAATGAATACACAGGTAACGGGGAAAACTGAGCATACAGAAGAGAAAAGATCATATAAATTGTTTGGAAATTAAGTCAGGAGAGTTAGTGATATGCAGTTTCAAGAAGCTGGTGCAAAGTCACATATTCTTACACAAGATGGACAGTATTTTGACTGTTACTTATACAAACAAACTGGGGGAAGAAGATTGAAAAGGCTTTTGGAATTAGCAAAGCAATTTTGGGAGTTTTGTTTGGAACACAAATTAGAATTGAGAGCACAGTATTTGCCAGGAAAGGAGAATTTAGTGGCGGATTGGAATTCACTTTACTTGCTAGATTACAGCAATTGAAAACTAATGCTGAGAGCTTTTCAGAAAATACAGATGAGATGGGGCCAGTTGGAGGTGGATTTGTTCAACTCACTACTGAAAAAAACTGCTTTTGAAATATATGAGTTGGCGACCAGATCCAGGTGCAGTAACAGTTGATGCATTCGGTTTGAATTGAAAAGAGATGAAAGGATATGTGTTTCCCCTGTTCTCAATTGTTCAGAGAGTTTTGAATCAAATGAGAAGACAGAAGTGCCAGTTGGTATGAGTAACACATTTCTGGGTGAGTCAAGTGTGGTTTCCATTAGTGATGGAGTTGGTCACAGACGGCCCTTTAATGGTTCAGTCTTGCAGAAGACTTTTGAAGGATGTAGATGGAAGGAACCATCCAATAGTAGAATCATGAATGCTCAACCTACTAGTTTGGAGGATATCAAGAGATAAAAACGATTCACAAATTTATTAGGAGAGGTTACAGAATTACTATATGAGTCATGGGCACTGTGCACAAGGAAAAGATGTAGGAGTACATGGAACATTTCGGTACGTCTGTCCATGGATAGAGATTTGGATCTAGTGAAAGCGGATGAGGATATGATTGTAAATTTTTTGGCAGAGCTATATGGGAAAGGTATGAGCTATAGAATAGTGAATTGCTACAGACCTGCAATAGCAGCTGAGCATTCTCTTGTGGATGGATCAAATGTGGGAAGAAGTCAATTAATTTGCAGAGTAAAAAAGAGAATAAGAATAAGGAACTCTCCAAAGGCAAGGTTTAAAAAACTTTGGGATGTTGGACTAATTATCACATAATTTGAGAATTGACCGAGTAATAAATATTTGACTAACACGCAATTGTCATGGAAGTTGGCAACATTACTATGTATGATATAATTTAAAACAGTATCAAAATGTGAAAGTGTTAGAACTGACAAATAGGTTTCATCAACCACTTGGTGTGTTGTTTGAGATAAGAAAAAAATGAAAACTATGACTGATACTGTTTTTACTCAAGATTTGATGACCATCCAAAACTGTGTGTAATGAGATGCGTTAAAGAGTATGAAGTAAGAATGAATGAGTATAGGAACATAGGAGCACAGGAGCGGCTCAGATATTAATCTTGAATGTGAGACCATATAGTGCAGTATCTACAGCTCCAATTGCTGGATGTGTGAAGAGTACAATGAATGAAACAGGAGTGGATTTAGATTTGTTTAACGTTCATTCAATTAGAGGTGCAATGGCATGAAAAGTATTAAATGCAGGGCAGGGGGAAAGTTGGAGGAAATCATGAAAGCGGCAAATTGGTCAAATGTTGAAGTGGTTAGCAGATTTTATTTCAAACCAATTGAACATGTTGGAGACCTAGCAGTGAAGGGCTTTAAACATGCATAATGCTAGTCACCTGTCTTGACATAAAATGTTGATGCTCTGAGGTTTACTGTATAGAGAATAATGAATCTATTAAAGACAAGAAGGCTAGCATCACCCTTCCTCCCATCCTTGGAGGAGGGGAGAAGATAAGAGGATTTTAACAAGGTCAAATATACATTGAAATTAACAGTTTTTAAGTTGTTAAATTTGTGAATAAAGAACATTTTACATTTTTCATGTTTGAATTTTTTCAGAGAAACAGTGAAATAGACAAGGAAAATGTAAAGGGAATATTCACAACAAGACGTGTTGGCAAAATATTGAGATGAGCAAGCAAAACAAAAGAGGAAGAGAAAACAGTTCATGGGACTTTGATATGTTGTTGAGGTTCTATTTCATAACAACTTCTTTGTTGGCTCTGTTTTGGAGCTTTTAAAGTTGTGCTGCTCAGAAGGGGTGAATAAAAGGTTATTGCATAATGCTAGCCCCCTTGTCTTTAATAAAATTACAATTGTCTATACAATGAACCTCAGAGAAATTTGACTATTCGCAAAATGGCCATTTAGGAAATGCAATTACCATTGATTCAGATCAGATGGTAACCAGGTAAAAACTATAAAAAGGCACCCAAAATGCATCAAGTTCCTTCACAATGGTGGCTTTGTATGTTCTGGTGAGGAGAATGAGCCTTTTAGCTAGTAGGCAGAGAAGGAGGATGAGACAGGAGAGGATATTTAGGGTGAGGGTCACCCTTGTTTAAAAGACAGAGCAGATTTATGAGAAGTACAGACGCAGTAGACAGGTAATTCTCGAGCTATTTGCTAAATTACCTAAGCTACAGATCCCAACACCCAGAAGTAATGCAGTCCCACCACATTTGGAGGTATTGTGCTGCCTATACCTCTTAGCTTCTGGCACTTACTAGGGGGTCATAGTAGTTGCAAGGGGTGTCACAAAGAGCCTTTTCCAGGTTCATTCACAGGTTTATAGCCATCATGGTTAGTAAAGTTAACCAAAAGATATCTTTCCACAATATCCCTCAATTGTTGTGACAAACCAAATTGATGTTCTAACCAGTAGCCCAGTTTTCCCACATCATTGGCTGTGTTGATGGCACACATATTGCCATATATCCCGAGTCACCAACTCAATTCACATACATGAACAGGAAAAGCTCACACTCAATGTTCCGGTAGTGTGTGATGCCTCCTGTATCATAACAGACCTTGTGGCCAGATTCCCAGGCACCACCAACAACTCATTCATGTTCCTCCACAGTGGTATACAAAACCGACTGTCACAGGGTGAATTAGGCAAAACTTTTTACTGGGTAAGTGAATCGCAGACTCAATAAATGCAGTCACCAGGATGTTTTTTGTAATGTGACCTAATGATTTTCCTTCTCATGCTCTTAAGGTAACAGAGAATATGCCTCGAGTCCTTGGATCCTGGATACTCACACCATACCTGATTCCAAGGACTAGAAGTGAAAGGCAGTACAACATGGCACAAGACAATATGTCCAGTCATAGAGAGGACCTTGGGGTTCCTGAAGTCCTCATTTTACTGCATCCACAAGACCAGTGGTACACTACTGTAAAGACCTGAGACATGCTCCATGAACATGGCCACATGTGCCATACTTCACAGTATCTGTACAACATCCCCCTAGAGCCTGAATCCAAATTGCCATTTCTGTGGATTTGCAATTTGGAAATCGCAATCCAAAACGTCGTGCATATGGTCCATTGACTTGAGATCTCCCTTGAATCTCTGCTTCTACAAGCTATTCTGAAAGCCAGGGAAGCTGGCCGTCTGGAGAACCCATAAGGAGAAGAGGAATCCAGTCTTTCTCTATGAGTAGCTATTGCTGGTAGTTAACTGCTTCTAAGGTTGGAAAGGGGAGAAGGTTCTAAGAACAGAGAATGTGGTAATGTTCTAGAAAAATCAGCATGTGCAGACACATCTGGGCTTCGATTGTGGTCTTAGTGAAAGTATTTTAGAGGACTGTCTCTCAGGACTGGTACCTCAAGAACAAATTAGAGTAAATGTTATGAAGTTGGGACTTGTTTTTTTAACTTCTGGAGGACTGAGACAGGTTAAAATGCCTACTTCAAACAAACATGAAATAGACAACGACCTGTCCCAGGCTTGTCACGCTTGAACTCTTAAGCATGCACCTCAAGGTTACTGTAGAATTGCAAAAAGAAGGTGTCCATCCTCGTGGATTTCTGTTCAGCTATGACATTCAGTTTTGCCTTACTGAAAGATTTGGAAATCTGAAGCAATTTGTAAATCAGAAGGCAATACTGATGAATAGGGTGAATCTTTAGGCCTTACCTCAACCATAATCAGTTGGTGTTGGCCAGGCAACATTCCTAGGCCACAGTCTACATCAATGTTTTCTATTAATGCATTTCTCTTTTTTTCTATAAATATTGTTAACTCCTGATCACCTTGACAATTTAAATTCAATGTTATTTTAATCATATTATTTAATTTGATTTCCACTGTATTGGCTTTGGAATGATAGCTAATTGATTTCTTGAATTTAATCTTAGGATGCTGGCAAATACAAAACTATTGTAGTAATCTCTATGCATACACACAAACCAGAAGCAATATGTTCTGTAAAAACAACATTTCCGAGATTTTGTGTTCTCCTTCTAGTAAAATACAACACATCTAATTTTCTCTGATGGGAGTTTGCTGATTGTGTCAAACTAGTGGAAACACATGATTCCTTATAGAAACCTACTTTAATTTTAAATGTCAGATTGTTTAACTTTGTGGGAGTTCAACCACAGTTCACATCATGACAATAGCCTTACTCCACTAGTTATCAACCAAGTTTCCTACAGTGACTCAAAGAAAGAAAGAAGAGTGATGTGAAGTCATGAAGAGTAAGTTGGTAGCAGAGAAGTGATGAGAAGAGATCACAGTAAGATGGAGGAGGAGGATAAAGCAAAGAGTGATGAATAATGTAAAGAAAAAAGAGTGAAGCAGAGAGAGAATGGTGAGGCAGAAAGTAAGGTAATGTGGAGATCGAATAGTGAAATAGAAAGGAGGGTGTAGTGTAGAACGTTTGCTGAAATAGGAAGCAGGGTGAGGTAAAAAGACTATGGTCACCTAGAAAGTAGGGTGAGGTGTAGTTACAGTGTCAACATAAAGAAACAGGAGCTTGCGGAAGGAGACATTAGAATAGGAATGGCTAGTGGGTGGCAAGGGGAAACGTACAGCAATGTGAGAATAATGTAAAAAGAAGCAGCCGAAGCGAGGTGGACAAGAAAAAGAAATGTGAGCTAAATATACAAATAAAAATAAGGCGTGGAAGTGAGAAAGATACATTTAAGAGGAATAAATTACAGGAGAAAGAAAGCTAAAAGACAGAGATGGAGATAGCATAATTAGGGAAGAGTTGAACAATAGTGTGGAAAAGGGGGCAAACAAATGATGGAGAATTGTGAGATAGATGGTGAATAAACATACTGCAAGTAAACGATTCAGGTGTTCATAGAAGTAAGTTTGATATACAACGAAACACACTATTAGGTGAAACTCGCAAGAACTCTGTTACATGCAATAATTCGCAGTTCACGTTTAGAAGGAAAACATTTTGGCCCATATTTATGAAAAATGGTGCTTAACTGCGCAAAGCAGTTTTGCATAATTTTCCATAACAGCGGCTAGCGTCATTCCTTAGCGCCATCCTAGCGCCATATTGCTGAAATGACGGATGATGGAATTAAGGAATGGATAGCGCCAAAAAAACAGGTGCTAACCGGTGTGCAATGCCGTAAGGCAAAATGACGTTAATATTGCAAAAAAGGTGCAACACCGTTTTGCGGTACGTAAACATGTCGCAAAAGGGCTAGCACCATTTTAACACCACATTAGCATCAAACTAAAACGCAAAAGAAGGAAAGAGTGCAATTCCAACAGAAGATGGAATCAACAGGCCAGGAGAGACCCCACGGAGACCCCAAACACCCAAGTTCCAGCCAGGAGGGTACAGAAAAATCACAAGAGAAGGAGAAGAGAAAGCACAAGTGTTGCTTTAGTGAGGAGGAGCATGACATCCTGGTCAGAGAGGTGACGGAGCACCAACATCAACTATTCGTCACGTCCAAATTGCCAGTTGGAAAAAAAGAAGGAATATGGCAGCAAATAGTAGACAAAATAAACAGTGATGCAGAGGTGAAGAGAACTGTTACTGAGGTGAAGAAGCACTGCTATGATTGGAAGCGCAGAACTAAGAAGAAACTTTCCAGGAACCATAAGGCAGCACTGCAGACTGGAGGCGAACGTCCTGCACCACAGGAGGACCTTGATGAGCTAGAGGAGATGCAGAGGTCATCCCAGAGGAACTGGTCTCTGGAATCGCAGGACAGGACAGCGCAGACTACCTGGAGCACCCGAAATGCAGGGTAAGTTGCAGGGTTGATATCTGGAACTCTGCTAATGGCAGAAGGGGGAGGCACATAGAACATACTAATTGCACTCTAGAGGGTTGCATCTGAACACATAGCCTCAGAGTTAAGACGTACCATCCTCACCCAAGCCACATATGTACTGTTGCTGTGGTTGTGCTATGCACACCAACATATACACAATGTCAACAATGGCCATTCACTATGGCTATACTCCACCATGTAAATATGCACCACATTGCCTGGTAGGCACATGCAAATAGTGTGGCTGTGCCATCACAACACCCATTGTATATAGTCAAAGCCCCTGTACCAATACAATTTAGACATCAGACATTAGGACCGATGTCATTAACACCCCAGGAGAGTGTGAGGGTGGTGTATCAGGCCAAAATGCACCCTAACTCAATGTCACATTGCCTATACTCATCTGTGCTGCATCTTGCAGCACACATTGAAGTGCCATCTCACCCAAAATAGCTTGTACATGTGCAAGAAGTGACACCTCCCTGCACATGAACAAATCATTACTTCAAGGCAGTCATCATGCTGCAACAATGCCTGTGTTGGTGCAGGGAGCACTAATCTGTGAAGGTGCAGGGGGTACTGCAGGGCTGTACTGAATACAGGTAAATATGGCACATCACTGTGTAATGAAACTGCTGCAGTGTACTGCAACACATCTTTCAGCTGCTCCGAGCCATGCCAAAGGAGAAAATATCTGCCCTAAAGCTTGCAACCTGTGGAACATAACCCATACAGGATGAACCCACAACAACTCACACACAACCATATGCATTACATGGGGATGTCCACAGAACAAATGCATATAGGACATTGTGCATGTATGTGAACATCATGTGTGAAGCTGTGCAATTGGCTGCAATCTCACCATTTGACAAGTTAGAGGGCTAGATCAAACAGAAAATGATGGTGTGCTGCTGTGCAAAATTAGGCAGCATCACACACCGCTGTATTAAAAAAGGCAGGAATGCACCATATACATTAGAATACACTGCTCCTCTGTATTGCTCCCTACTCAAGTGGTAATCAGAGGTTGTGCGCCAGTGCAGCCACCCTTGCACCATAGTGCAAGGATGGCTACATTGAGGGGGAGAATGTGTCTCTGCCAAAAGGAACACCGTCTAGCACAACAACAACCTGAAAGTGTGATTTGCTCTTACTCTGTGTGCCACATTATGCAGCACACAGAGTAAAAGCAAGAAATGCAGTACAAATGTAAGCATCACTCCTAGATCTTGACATCTGAAATCCACCCCTGGGCTGGTGTCATATATTGGGCCAGCGTCCGGAATACAAATAGTCAAAAATATGAGGCAGTGTCAAAACGCAATGGGTGTTGCCGTGGTGCGCCCATTGCAACACCCATTTGCAATCCTGATGGCTTCTCTCCAATGTCTTTTTGTTGCTGTCTTGGAGGTCCCCCATGGGGAAAGGCATGCCTTTCCCCTAATGCTTTTTCTCTTCAGTATCTCCTGCCCGTTCAGCGGTAGGCATCATCAACCTCCATTATGTGGCGGTATTGTTTGGCCCTCTTATGGAAGTCTTGCCTCTGTGCCTCAGTCATGTTGGCAGCTAAACATGAGGAGAAGCAAGCATCAGTATCAGCTTTGGGTGGTACAGACATAAAATATACACTGCAACTACAGATAACACATACAGTCAAACACGCATTCCTCAAAAATGACATAATCCTCATCTATGACTATTTCCTACCAGCCATCATTACTATCATGTACACTTCACTGGGATAACAGGAATGTACTTAAAACCACAGGGCTCAGACCAGAGAGGACAACATTGTCCATGATCAACATTTGTGTCTTCTAACTTGTCAGGATCATGTGTCCCAACAAGTCTGGATTTCCTGTGTCCCTGTGCATAAGGGGTGTTGTGCATGCAAACCATCAACTCAACACACCTGGTGAAACATTAATGTTTGCCCAGTCATCATGGAGGAAAGGTGTGGGGCATATGATAGGGGGTCAAATAACTTTCCACCTGCTATTCAAAGGTTTGGTTAATCAACACTGAACTGTCCTGTTGTAGACCTGACCTAAGCATATGTAACAAGGAGGCACACCATTGCCCATTATGTGCCCACATATATAACTGATTGAAACTTCACAGAAAGTTTGGCTTTATGTCTGAGCTGCGTATCAGAGTTGTCAACACATTCTAGAACTGAAGCTCCCTACCATGTGCAATGTAGTGCTACATGTGTTAAACAGCAGACACATGGTGCCTGTATGGGTGCCCTTAGGCCCACAGTGAGTTTGGCACTGCAGTGGGGGCTGCAACAATATCCAGAAACATTGTACATCATTTGCCCATGCATGTCAGACATCATCAAAGTACCAGGTATGCACACAGCATTCACATCACATGTATTTGTAATGTGACCTACACCACTCACAAATATCATGGTAGAAGGGACATGTTGTGAAAACTGCTTGAAATCTGGTGTGGGAAGAATCATAGATTTTTCACACAACCATCTGGAGGTTAGATGTCTACTAAATATGTGCACTACTGATTGTTGTACAGCACAGTATGGCTCCTTGCAGTACTACAGACTCATTATATCTGAAGAGTACTGAGGCACGTGTAGTGTATGTGTCTCCTACATAAGCCCCTATAGACCTCTGCAGATGAACCATCTTATCAGTAAGTATAAGCTATGTGTGGCACACTGTGCTGATAATGGTCTAGTCACAAAGTGGCTGTAAACAGGCATTCTATGTACAAAGACAGCTGCCCTGAGACCTATCATGGCAGACACCAATGACTAACCGGCCAGCCATGACAATACCCATTTCACACAATTCCATGCCAGCACACGTTGGTCCCTGAACTACATGCAAGCCATTCTCATTGTACAACATTCCAACATTCATGATTTCACCATCCGTTCTCCAATAATATCAGATCATTGGTCAGGCAAAACCATCTTTTATGGCATTCCACACTTTAGACTGACTCGCACCATGCCCTGGATTAGCACCCATGACGCACAAGATGACACCTACTGGATGCATCAGGGTCTTCGAATAGTGCAACTTCTCTCATGGTGTAAGGTGCCAGTCTACCTGCAAGACATTAGTAGAAAACATTGGTTAGTGTGATTTGTACATTTCAGTAAATGGACAACATTGTATAGTCTTAACTTGTTAGGCTGAGTGAGTACGTCATCCTAGTGGTAGGGCAGAATAATTAACAAACATCTGTGAACAGTCAATCACACATAGGACCACATTAGGACCTTGGCGGTATATACCGACTACTGCCGCGGAGACGGCCACCAAAAGACCGTCACTGCGGCTACCAGCTATCTGCCGTATAATGATCACAGCCGGACTTTCGTCAGAAGGATGGTGGAAATCCGGCTGTGGCCATGGCGGCGGATGGCAGTAAGGTGGCGCTGCTGCCACCAGCAGCGACACGCCAGTAGACTGCCACCAGCCATATTATGAGAATTAATACGGCCTGGCCGTGTTCTGCTGGTGGACGCTGTTGCTGGCAGCAGCGCCTCATCCCATCCCCTGCCAGAAGATCCCCTGGAACCAGGTAAGTGGGTGCTCCGACAGGGGAGGGGGGGTGTTGTGTGTGTGTGTGGGTGTGTGTGTGTATGTCTGTGCATGCATGTATGCAGGTGTGTGTTGCGTGTTGTATGTGTGTGCATGTTTGGGTATGTGCACGCATGTATGTTGAGTTGTGTGAATGCGTATTTACGTGTATGTATGTGTGTGTGGATGTGTGTGTGTATGGATGTATGTATGCATGGATGAATGTTGGAATAGGTGCGTGTATGCGTGTGTGCATGGGTGAAGGGAGGGGTGTGTATGAAGGGGGGTCTGGAGAGGAAGGGGTTGTGGGCGGGAAACCTGTGGAGGGGTAGACCCAAAGGGATTCCCTGTCACTGATAGTGCCTACTGCCATGGTTTTCGTGGCGATAAGGATGCCACGAAAACCATGGCGGTAGGCGAGGTCATAATCCCGCAGGCAGGCAAGTGACGGTCGCCGTGCTGGAGATTGAATTCTCCAGCCTGGTGGTCGTTAACGCCGTGGCGATCGGTGTGGTACATTGGCAGTTTGGCTTCAGCCAAGCCGCCAATGTCATAATATGGAGGAAAGTACCGCCAGCCTTATTAGCTCCAACCTCTTGGGTCATATCAAATAATGTAGATCCACACCTACAAACCATCACTGTCCCTGACACTTCTTGTGGTGCTTCTCACTGCACCATTTATACATGGCATTGTCTTGCAGGTGTCTGTTAGCTGAACACCTCCATGACCATATGGGACTGTTTGACACAATATTGCATCTGAGGGGCATGCAATGGTTGTTGCAGTGGCTGTCCCATTGTGACACCCATAGCAATTGGGGCTGCCTCAGATGTCGTACACATCCACCTCATTGTCACAGCACACTGACAACCTACTACCCAGGAGTTGTGTGGGTATTCCAAGGTGTTGAGGAATGACTTGATACATCCTTCAGTGAAGTAAGTAATGTGTGTGTGCGATCACAAGGCACCCACATGAGCAATAATGCTATGGGAGTATACTAATGGAAGATAGTTGTACCTACCTGCACATTGACTGATTGAAATCATGGATGGCTTGCCAATAGTGTGTGGCCAGGCATTGTTGCCATGGTATACCATTATTTGTCCAGGGAGGGATGGTGACATGGGCATGGACAATGCCTCAGCAGAGTAACACTTTCTCTGTGGTGCAAGGATGCATTTGTTGGCGCAGGTTACTGAGTGATGTGCCAGTGTTGGAGCAGATACAGGGCAGCCCCATACTGTCAGTGTGAAGCAGCAGACCTGTGAAACTGACTCTGCACATGTGTGTGGTAAAGACATAGTAAAGGGTGTATGTGATGCACAAGGACCTGGAACAGAGAAGTGCTAGTAGTCTGGACCCAGTGCATGGTTAAGCTCCCTTCCATTGACTTGGCCAATGACACAAATGTGCCAATAGAACAACAGGGGTGCAGCAGCAATTGCATTAATACATTCCTTGTGGCCCTCAGTTCAACCCTTACCCCTGCCATGTATGCACCTAAGGAGAATTAAGGCACAGCATGATGCAGGTACGATACAAATGGATCTAGTTCTGTGTTGGTAAATGATGTACTCACCAGGAGTTGCAAAGGATCCACACGACTTCTACTGAGTACATTGGGGGCCCATGTAATACATTTTCATCCCCCCATATCACACCTGCTCTCAGAAGCCGTTGAGAGTGCCGGTATAATTGTACTAAGGGATTTCCTAACTTACTCAGTGGCTTATACATATGCCACCCATACAGGTTTTGGGACCCTCTACTATACATGATGCATGGTGCAGGCCTCATTTAGTGCTGCTCATTACAGAGTTGCCCTATGCATGCATCACAACACTTTGTAATGGTTGTGCAGCAAAAATGGTACATCTGCCCAGCATCGGCTTCATCATTGTACATCTGTCTTGTATGCCTAAGGTGGCCCTGGGACTCATCAAACAGGTAGCATACGACATGTCCACATCCACAGGCATGATATGCAACACTCAACCCTATCTGCAACTGTCATGCACATTCAAAAGTAAGGACTTTGGGCCGTATTTATACTTTTTGGCGCACAACTGCGCCAACGCAGTTGTGCGTCAAAAAATTTAACGTCGGCTAACGCCATTCCAAAGCGCCATGCGGGCACCTTATTTATGGAATGGCGTTAGCCGGCAGAGCTGACTGGTGTGCGTCAAACAAAATGACCCACACCAGGCAGCGCCGGCGTAGGGGAAAATGGAGCTTGGGCGTCAAAGAATGGGGCAAGTCGGTCTGAGGCAAAAAATCTGCCTCAACCCGAGTTGCGCCATTTATTTTGACTCCCACCCTCCATTGACATGACTTACGTCCCCTGGGCATGGTCATTGGGCATAGTGGCATGTAGGGGGGCACAAATCAGGCCCCCCTATGCCACAAAAATAAAATAAAAAAATACTTACCTGAACTTACCTTACGTTCCCTGGGATGGGTCCCTCCATTCCTGGGCATCCTCCTGGGGTGGGCAAGGGTGGCAGGGGGTGTCCCTGGGGGCATGGGAGGGCATCTCTGTGCTCCTTCCGAGCCCACAGGTCCCTTAATGCCTGCCCTGACCAGGTGCTAAAAAATGACGCTAAAGCGGCTGGACATCATTTTTTTTGACCCGCCCACTCCCGGGCGTCATTTTTGCCCGGGAGTATAAATACGGCGCACATGCCTCGGAGTCATTTTTTAGATGGGAACGCCTACCTTGCATATCATTAACGCAAGGAAGGTGTCCACGCTAAAAAATGACGCAAACTCCAAGATCTTTGGCGCTAGACGGGTCTAACGCCAAAGTATAAATATGGAGATAGTTTTGCGTCGGATTTGCGTAAAAAAAACGATGCAATTCCGGCGCAAACAGAGTATAAATATGCCCCTTTGTATGGAAATGTGAGACTTATCAACTGCTCCACCAATCTCAATTCCAAGATGATCCAGCATACCCTGCTCCCTTGTCACCAGATCTGCCCATTGATGTTTTAATTGGTGGTTGTTCCTTCCACAGCCGAATATCCTGGAGAGGTGGTGGAGCACCTTGCCCTACCGCAGCTGCCATACCTCTCTAAGGTATCCAAAGATTACCCGGCTGCCTAGATGTAGCATCAAAGGCAGGTAGTGCTGTACAAGCCAGATGAACCCCCCCACCCCAAGGTCACCCGCAGACATCCGCTGCATCTCCCCCTTCCCAGACATACGGCAAATGCAGTACAGCCTAAACAAAAACTGTAAAGTAAACCTAATCCCTAACTCACCTACCCCAACTACCCCAACAGCTATTCTACCAAAGACAAACACCCCACAATACATAGTCAAAATACAGTACAATTTCACTACAAAAGAAAGGTTTAAAGAAAACTAAGGACAACATCTACAAGACACAGCACAAGAAACATTACAGACACTCCAAAATGCACCAATCCAACTACAACACCACCTCCTGTAGGAAAGTCCTCCTTTTTGCCCTGGTCACCCCCATACTTTTTGGACAGATACTGGTGGTTACTGACTCTTGGCTGTGCCCTGGGTACTGCTTACCAGTCCCAGGGCCATTGCTCTGAATAAAGTGGATATGCAAATTTGGCTAATTATATTTGCCTGTATCAACATACCTATGCATCCCTAGTACATGTTAGGGCATGTAGGTTTAGGGACCCCCAGCATAGGCAGTGCACCCATAGGTGCATTGCTGAGGTGCCCAGTATCATTTTAAAGGCCGGCATGCCTTGCTGGCTGCTTTTAAACTAAGTTATATGCAAATTTCACTTTCGAATTAAAAGTACTCTCAAAGTCTTAAACTACCTTATTGTTACATATAAGTCACCTCTAAGGTATGCCCTATGTGCCCCTAGGGTTGGGTGCCATGTAACTATAAGCAGGCACCTTATGAAAAAATGTGATAAGCTCTGGTGAGGTAAAATCACCCCATTTGTTTTTCCCTCACTGTAGTGAATGGCTTCCATAGGCTAAAATGGGGAGACTTTATCTTAATGAACAAAGTCCCCATAAGTGCCAGATACCTTGGGTTTGGTATCAAAGTAATTGTTATAATAAATCCCACAACTTACAATTGTAAGTGTTTAATTTAACTAGTTGAGGTAAAAGTTGTAGTGCTCTTCTCTGATTGGCCAGCCTCTGGCAGCCTAACCAGGCTGCATTGATGAAGTGTGAAGTAGCCTGGGCTGAACCCAAAGGATGTGCCTGGGGGAGGAGATCTGCCTCAGCAGATAGTGAAACAGGATGGCGGAGAGCTGACAAACTGGTCTTCAAAGGCGGGGAAGGACATTTGGAGCAGCTCAGGACCTCCCCCAATACTTGCAACCTCAAACAATTATGTGTCCTCTTGATTAGATTAGGAGAGGGCAGGAGAAGGGTGTGTGTAGGATTTTTAGCCATACCAGTGGGTGGGCTCAGTCAGATCTAACCTCCAAAAATCACTTTGAGCCATGTTGGATTGTTGAAGAATGTTTCTCCCTGGAATTGATGTTTGCCACACTTCCCAAGGAGTTGTTATCAAAGGGGGATGGAGCCTGCCTGTGATTGGACAACCAGGACCCCCCTTCTTTCCACCCAGGAGCAAGGATAAATATGGCAGAGCTGCACCCACACCTCACATCCCTACAAGGAAGAACATCAGAAGAAGAAGGACTGCCCTGCTGCACCCCTGACCTGCACCTAGACACTGCACGCTGAAGGACTGCACTAGCTGCACACTTGGGCTTCACCACAAAAAGGATTTTGCCTGGTTTCAACTGGTCCCAGAAGGGACCCCCTGCTTGCTAAAAGTGTAAGATAGCTAACCAGAGTCCCCTGCATCAATTCCCAAAGAAACTGACCAGCTGACTACTGTACAGTGGTCATTATGGAGTTTGTGCCAGGCGCATTCTGGGAGTTGGAGTCCTAATCATCAAGGAGCAACTCAGAGCTTCTGGAACCTTGGGGTGAGCTGTGGACTCCTAAAAGATCTTCAAAGACCTTCTGGAAGAAGATCAAGAATTTTGGAGAAGATTAGAGAACTTTTTATAAAAAGCTCCATAAAGAGACCAACCCACCATCTAGAGTCAAGCCGGCTTACATCGACCACGACCCGGCCTGACTTGCAGGTTCGTCCCACTGAAAAGCTCCGGAAACCCAGACTTCCAGGATTTCACCGGGCCTCTTGGAATGGCCATCTGACGATGTTGACTCCAAATCGGCTTGCTGTGGAGGGTCATCTGATGTCGGAGAGAAAAAGCTCCAAAAGTAACTAAGGGCCACATGTACGAAGCTAAAGAATTGCGAGTCGCTGTGTGCATGGTGCATTGAGTGGTGTAAATAAGTTGTTTTTGGTACTTACTTTTGGATGTTCCCAGTGCAGAACTGTCCAGGTCTCTGATTCCTACCACAGCCTCCGGCTCCAGAGTGGTCTCCACCATGCTCTCAATGACTGAAGGAGGTGGTACTGTTGATGGTCCTCCTCCAGTTTTATGCACCTCCCTCATCCGCTCTGCCACCCTTTCTTTGGTCCTGGACCTGAGGTCGTACCATCTTTTGCGGACCTCATCGATGGTGCGATGGCTGACTCCAAATGCATTGATTTTACTCAGGACGTCCTGCCAGATCTTCTTCTTTTGTGTGTCAGGGACACTCATTGATGCCTTGCCAAACAAGACATCATGGTGCAGGCAGCACTCCTCAGTCAGACCTCGAGCTCTTTTTCTGAAAACTTTAGTTTCCTCTTCCTCCCAGCAGTGGGTGTCTCCTTGTCCTGAGCCGACATGGCTGTAGTTGCTCCTCTCAGCTGGGTGTGCCTCTGCTGTCTGTGCTGGGTAGGCTCCTCCTTCTTCCATGGGGGAACTTCTTGGTTCTGATGTCATCACTCAGAACCAGGAAGTGTGTTTTCACCTATTTTATTTGTACCTGCTCGCAATTTGCAAGCCAGTCGCAATTTGCGACTCCAGGCCACACCCTTGTGCAATTTGCGATATCGCAAATTGCGATTTCGCAAATTGCGGTACGACTCCGCACCGAATAGCAAATTGGTATTGCGATTTTTACCTACATCCCATTTTGCGAGTCGGAAATAGCGATTCGCAAGGAGTCGCTATTTCCGACTCACAATTCTTTAGCTTCGTACATGTGGCCCTCTGTCCCTCTGAAGAAACTCTTCAAGAAAAGAACTAAGTCAGAATGTAAACTTTTGACTGAGGCCTCCTTATTGCTGTAGCTGAGCAGGGCTCCATCTTGGTCGGCCTGAAACTTTGACTTTGCCCCGGTCAAGGTGCGACTAGATTGGTGCTTTTTATTTCTATGCGCTAGAAAACATTAATTCTTTAAAAATTCATAGCTCCAGTTCCCCTTATGCGATTTTATTTGTTTAGGTGTCAAAGATAAAAATATTTTCTATTCTTATAAACTGGTTTGGGATTTTTAAACTGTTTCCTGTGTTTTATTTAATTACTGTTTCCTGTTTTGTAGCCAACTACAGGTGTTTCTTATGTGCTCATTTACTGTACAGTTGAATTGCATTGTTTGTGCCTGTTTAAATGAATACATACTTGACAAATGTGACATACTCCATACTTGTATACTCCTTACTGGTACCCAAACCCAATCCTCAAGGTGGGAAAAATAAATTACGATTTTGTGTGGACTACAGAGGTCTAAATGCAGTTACCAAGACTGATGGTCACCCAATACCTAGAGCTGATGATTTCATTGATAGGTTGGGGGCTGCCAAGTTACTGAGTACATTTGACCTGACCTCAGGATACTGGCAGAGTGCCTTAAGTCCAAGAGCTAAGGAGAGGTCAGCGTTTATCACACCAGAGGGCCACTTTTAGTTCAAAGTGATGCACTTTGTCCTGAAAACTTTTCCTGCCACCTTTCAACGGTTGGTGAACTAAGTCATGTCTGGTTTGGAATCTGTCAGGGTAGCTTATCTGGATAATATAGCTGTGTTCAGTTCCACCTGGGAGGACCACCTGGTCGACCTGAAGGAAGTGATTCAGGACCTGCTCCAAGCAGGTCTGACTAGCAAGGTAAGGAAGTGCCTAGTATGGCAGAGTTCAGTGGTGTACCTGGTCCACCTTGTTGGTGCAGGCCATGTACAGCCTCTCCATCCCAAGATACTGACCATCCTGGATTGAGAGGCTCCTAAAACCCAGACTCAGGTCAGCGCCTTTCTTGGCCTGACTAGGTACTACAGGAAGTTTGTTCAAAATTATGGGATTATAGTGGCCCCTCTGACAGAACTCACCTAAAATAAGCCCAAGAAAGTGTCAAAAAGCCTTTGACATTCTGAAACAGGCTATATGTTCAGCACCGGTGTTACTGGTCCCTGACTATTGCAAAGAGTTTATAGAGTAAACAGGTGCTTCAGAGGAAAGGATTGGTGCAGTGTTAGCACAAGTTAATGAAGAGGGACAGGATCAGCCAATTACCTTCATCGGCAGGTGACTGCTCCCCAGAGAGAAAAGATGGAGTGCCATTGAGAGGGAGGCCTTTGCTGTGGTCTGGTCCCTGAAGAAGTTGAGGCCATACCTGTTTGGCACTCACTTCAGTGTTCAAACTGACCACAGACCTCTCAGATGGCTAATGCAAATGAGGAGGGAGAACCCAAAGCTGTTAAAGTGGTCTGTTTCCCTATAGGGGATGAACTTCAAAGTGGAACATAGACCCAGAAATGCCCATGCCAACGTAGATGGCCTTTCCAGATTTTTCCACTTAGCTGATGAGGATTACCAGGTTGTAGGTTAGTATCCATCACTTTTCATCTGGGGGGAGTGCAGGAACACCCTCCTGTTTGCCCCAGTCACCCCCAACTTTTGGACAGATACTGGTGGTTACTGACTCTTGGCTTTGCACTGGGTACTGCTTACCAGTCCCAGAGCCAGTGCTCTGTGTAAAGTTGATATGCAAATTAGGCTTATTATAATTGGCAGTATCAACGTACCTATAAGTCCCAAAGTATATGGTAGGGCATGTGGGTTTAGGGACGCCAGCTTAGGTAGTGTACCCATAGGTGCACTGCTGAGGTGCCCAGTATCATTTTAAGTGCTATCTGTGCTCCATTTCTTGGCAACTGATTCTTTCCAAGTGACAGTGAGCTTGGCAGGAGGAATGTCACAGCCAATGTTCTCAATAGTGCTGACAAGAGTGTTGCATGCCCTGATTAAACACATGTGCAGCTACATTGTTTTCCCCCCAGGTAGAGGATTTGCCCACGGTGAAGGCTGACGTCTATGCAAATGGACATATCCCCTTCATAATTGGGGCGATTGATGGAACACATATTGCATTTGTCCCCCGCCAGCAAAATGAACAGGTCTTCAGAAATCGAAAAAGTTTTCACTCGATGGATGTGCAGATGGTGTGTTTGGCAGACCAGTACATCTCCCACATCAATGCTAAGTGTCCTTGGTTGGTACATGATACCTTCATCCTGAGGAATAGCAGCATCCCAAATGTGATGGCCAAACTACAGAGGCATAGGGTGTGGATAATAGGTGAGCCCTGGTCCCCACCCAGTGTATGTTGGTGTATGAGTATGGTGTGAGCCATATGGAATAGTGTGTGGCTAAATGTTGTCCCTGAATATTTTCAGGTTACTCTGGTTACCCCAACCTATCATGGCTTCTGACCTCTGTGAGGAATGCCAGGACAAGGGCAGAAGAACGTTATAATGAGGCACATGGGCGAACCAGAAGGATCATAGAAAGAACCTTTGGCCTCCTGAAGGCCAGGTTTCGGTGCCTCTATCTCACAGGTGGATCCCTGTGCTACTCACCCAAGAAGGTCTGCCAGGTAATAGTGGCATGATGCATGTTGCACAACCTTGCCATGAGACGCTGTGTGACTTTTCTGCAGGAGGAGGAGGCTGGAGATGGCCGTGTGGCAGCAATCGACCCTGTAGACAGTGAGGATGAGGAGGCAAAGGGTGAGGACAACACAACAGCAGTGATACGACTATATTTCCAATGACACACAGGTGAGACAGTGTTACTTCACATTTCATTGTCATTATTTTGCAATTCTTTGACATTGGCATGCTGTTATTTCCCACTTCTATGCCCACTTACTGTACCCTTAGGCAATTAATTTTACAGATGTTGGTGCCTCACTGTAGCACCTGGTGTGATCACTGCAGCCAACTACAGGTCTTTCTTATATGCTCATTTACTGTACAGTTGAATTCCATTGTTCGTGCCTGTTTAAATGAATACATACTTGACAAATGTGACATACTCCATACTTGTATACTTCTTACTGGTACCCAAACACAATCCTAAAGGTGGGAAAAAGAAATTCCGATTTTGTGTGGACTACGGAGGTCTAAATGCAGTTACAAAGACTGATGGTCACCTCATACCTAGAGCTGATGATCTCATTGATAGGTTGGGGGCTGCCAAGTTACTGAGTACATTTGACCTGACCTCAGGATACTGGCAGAGTGCCTTAAGTCCAAGAGCTAAGGAGTGGTCAGTGTTTTTCACACCAGAGGGCCACTTTCAGTTCAAAGTGATGCCCTTTGTCCTGAAAAATGCTCCTGCCACCTTCCAACGGTTGGTAAACTGAGTCATGTCTGGTTTGGAATCTGTCAGGGTAGCTTATCTGGATAATATAGCTGTGTTCAGTTCCACCTGGGAGGACCACCTGGTCGACCTGAAGGAAGTGATTTAGGCCGTGCTCCAAGCAGGTCTGACTAGCAAGGTAAGGAAGTGCCTAGTAGGGGAGAGTTCAGTGGTGTACCTGGTCCACCATGTTGGTGCAGGCCATGTACGGCCTCTCTAGCCCAAGATACAGACTATTCTGGATTGAGAGGCTCCTAAAACCCAGACTCAGGTCAACGCCTTTCTTGGCCTGACTGGGTACTACAGGAAGTTTGTTCAAAATTATGGGATTATAGTGGCCCCTCTGACAGAACTCACCTAAAAGAAACATCCCAAGAAAGTGTCAAAAAGCCTTTGACATTCTGAAACAGCCTATATTTTCAGCACCAGTGTTACTGGTCCCTGACTATTGCAAAGAGTTTATAGAGTAAACAGGTGCTTCAGAGGAAAGGATTGGTGCAGTGTTAGCACAAGTTAATGAAGAGGGACAGGATCAGCCAATTACATTCATCGGCAGGTAACTGTTCCCCAGAGAGAAAAGATGGAGTGCCATTTAGAGGGAGGCCTTTGCTGTGGTCTGGTCCCTGAAGAAGTTGAGGCCATACCTGTTTGGCACTCACTTCAGTGTTCAAACTGACCACAGACCTCTCAGATGGCTAATGCAAATGAGGAGGGAGAACCCAAAACTGTTGAGGTGGTCTATTTCCCTACAGGGGATGGACTTCAAAGTGGCAAATAGACCCAGGAGTGCCCATGCCAACGCAGATGGCCATTCTAGATTTTTCCACTTAGCTAATGAGGATTACCAGGGTGTAGGTTAGTACCCATCACATTTCATCTGCGGGGGGAGTGTAGGAAAGCCCTCCTGTTTGCCCCAGTCACCCCCAACTTTTGGACAGATACTCGTGGTTACTGACTCTTGGCTTTGCCCTGGGTACTGCTTACCAGTCCCAGAGTCAGTGCTCTGTGTAAAGTTGATATGCAAATTAGGCTTATTATAATTGGCAGTATCAACCTACCTATAAGTCCCAAAGTATATGGTAGAGCATGTGGGTTTAGGGACGCCAGCATAGGTAGTGTACCCATAGGTGCACTGCTGAGGTGCCCAGTATAATTTTAAAGGCAGGCCTGCCTTGCTGGCTGCTTTTAAACTAAAGTTATATGCAAATTCAACTTTGGAATTAAAAGTACTTCCAAAGTCATAAACTACCTTATTTGTACATATACGTAACCCCTAAGGTATGCCCTATGTGCCCCTAGGGTTGGGTCCCATGTAACTGTAAGCAGGGATGTTATAAAACAGCCAAATTAGTTTTTCCCTCACTGTAGCGAATGGCCTCCATAGGCAAACATGGGAAGTCTTTATTTTAATTAACAAAGTCCATAAAGAGACAAATACCTTTAGTTTGGTATCAAATTAATTGTTATAATTAATCCCAGAACTTGCCATTGTTGGATTTAATATAACTACTGCAGGTAATGAGTTTTAAAACTCTACCTGAAAGATGCCAACTTCAGCTATGTAGCGCCCTTCTCTGATTGGCCAGCCTTTGGCAGCCTAGCCAGGCTTCCTTGATGAGGTGTGCAGTGGCCCCAGTGGAACACAAAGGATGTGCCTGGGGGAGGAGACCTGCCCCAGCAGATGGTGAAATCCAATCTGAAGAGAGCTGCCAAACTGGTCTTCAAAGGGAGGGAAGGACATTTGGAGCAGATCAGGACCTCCCCCCTTTCCTGCAAACCCAGACAATTAGGTGCCCTCTTGATTATATTAGGAAAGGGAAGGAGAGGAGTATGTTTAGGATTTTTAGCCACACCAGTGGGTAGGCTCAGCCAGATATAACCTCCAAAAATCACTTTCAGCCATGTTGGATTTTGAAAAAATGTTGCTCCATGGGATTGATTTTTGCCACACTTCCCAGGAAGTGGTCATCAAAAGGGGAAAGAGCCTGCCTGTGATTGGACAACCATGACCCCCTTGCTTACCACCCAAGAGCAAGAATAAATGTGGCAGAGCTGCATCCACACCTCATATCCCTACAAGGAAGAACTTCAAAAGAAGAAGGACTGCCCTGCATCTGGACACTGCACTCTGAAGGACTGCACCAGCTGCGCACTTGGGCTTTACCACAAAAAGGACTTTGCCTGGCTTCAACTTGTTCCAGAAGGGACTTTCTGCTTGCTACAGGTGAAAAATACCTAGCCAGAGTCCTCTGCAACAATTCCTGAAGAAACTGACCAGCTGAACACTGTCCAGTGGTCATTTTGAAGTTTGAGCCAGGTACATTCTGGGAGATGGAGTCCTAACCCTCAAGGAGCAACTCAGAGCTTCTGGAACCTTCGGATGAGCTGTGGATTCCTAAAGAACCATCAAAGACGTTCATGAAGGAGATCCATAAGTTTGGAGAAGATTGGAGAACTTTTTGGTAAAAAGCTCCATAAAGGGACCAACCAGCCGTCAAAAGGCAAGCCTGCTTACGTCAACTGCAACCTGGCCTGACTTACAGGTTCATCCCGCTGAAAAGCTCCAGAGCCCCGGACATCCAGAATTTCACCGTGGGCTCCTGGGAAGGCAATCCGATGACATAGAAAATCGGCTTGCTTTGGAAAGACGTCTGACGTCAGAGAGAAAAAGCTCCAAAAAAAGTGACTAAGTCTGATGGTAAAAAGTTGTCCAGGATGTCCCCCGCAACGTATCCGAGGAGGGCTCCAGGGACATCAGATCAAGATTCAGATTTGGCCTGGAAGAGTATTTTTGTCCCAAAAAATCATCTAAGTCAAAACGCAGAAATCTTCACCGAGGTATCCTGTGACACGTATTCGAAGAAGGCTCCAGGGAGTTCAGATCGGATTTGTGACTTCGTCCCACTGAAGAAAATCTTCAAGAAAAACTACTAAGCCCAAAAGTAAACTTTTGACCAAGGCGTCCTGCTTGCTGTATTGGAGCAGGGCTCCATCACAATCTGCCTGAAACTTTGACTTTGGGTCACAGGATGCAAGATCACCAGCTTTTTCTGGAGGTGCGAATGTCAGAAAAATGCTGGCAGTCTCCCGCCTCATGATACCACTAGCGGTATCATGCCATCCACTGTGCTGGAGGTACTCACCACCAGCCCAGTGGAACGCGGTAATGTGGTGGAACGGGTAGAGGCTTGGAAGTTTGGCTTTGGCCAAATCGCCAAACTTCTAATTTGGCAGTATTCACCCCCCCATCCGTCGCCACAGCAGCCCAGGGTCGTGATCATGGCCTTTGTCTCCTTAGTTAAGCCTTGTTGCTCGTTGACAAGCTACCAAGGGTTGAGCTGAGGTAAATTTATTTAGACCTAACTGAAACTTGTGGGGGTTAGTGCTCTACTGCTAAGTGTAGGTACTTACCTGCCCTTACCAATAATTCACTTTCCAACAACAACACACTACGTAACACACTGTATACCACTTTATGCCACATTACTCCACTCTTCTCTATGACATACTACTCTAATCAATTCCACTACCCTCCACTACACTACTCGATGTCACTGCACTCTTCACCACTCTATAGCTCTCCACTCTGACACTCTATGCCACACCACTCTACCACATTGTACAACACTCTACTCCACTCTATAGTACACTGTACAACACTGTACTTCTCTCTCTGCCACTCCACTCCACGACACTGTATAACAGTCCACTCTACAGCATTCCTCTCTACAACGCTCCACTTTATGACACTGCACTCTGCAACCCTCTTCTCCTCTCTACTCCATAACACCCCACTCAATAATACTCCACTCTACGACACTCTACTTCACTTTAAGTCATTCTCTACACAACTCTACTTGATGACACTCCAATCAACAACACTCCACTCAGTGACACGCCACTATATGACACTCAACACTACCACACTTTACTCATCACATTCTACTCCACTGTATGCCCCTCCACTCTATGCCATTCTACTCCACTCTATGACACTCCATGAGATGTCACTCTACTGACAACATGCCACTCTACTCTACAACACTCCACTCCACTCTACGACACTCCACAGCACTCCACTGTATCACACACTACTCCACTATATGACACACTACTTACCCTACAAGCAGCTCCACTCTATGACATACCACTACACTCTATGTCCCTCCACTTAACACACTGTACAACATGCCACTCAATTACATGGCACTTGGCTCTACTCTACCACATTGTACTCTACTCTATAACATGCCACTCTACTTTTTGCCCCTCCAATGTACAACCCAACATGGCACACTAATCTATACCACTACACTGTATGCTATGACAATTTACACCACAACACTCTAGACCACAGCACTATGACACAACACTCTACACCATTCCACGCTATGCCACTCCAGTCTACGACACTCTATGCCATTCCACTCTACCACAGTTTACAACACTCTATTCCACTCTAGAACGCTCCAATCTACAACACTCTACTTTACTCTATACCATTCCAATCAACTCCAGTCTACTCCACTCTATGACACTCCACTCCATGACACACCACTCTGACACTCCACTCCATGACACTACACTCTACAACACTCTCCCCAGTGTACTATATAGTATGATAAATCATAGCATTCAAAACATTCATGTCATCTCAAATTACATCATTTATGATAAGAGAAGAGAACTTTTCCCGGAAGGAACTGAGGCGGATGAGACTTTTTTGGAACGTTTTGTGAAGATTTGTCAAAAGGAACCAAATTTATAAGCAAACCAAAAAAATGCTTTTCCTATGGAAACGCGATCCTAGCAGTAACTATCCAATGGCAACTCACAAAAAAAAAAACATTAAAGTAATGCTATAGTTAGACCTTGCAATGTATTATGGCCTTATAGCCTGCTGTAGTGGGCTATACCAGGCATTAAAATCCTTGTTAAAGGTGCTTGCCTTCGGCTCGGCCCTTTAACGCTGGAACAGGTCTTTAATGGCCCTTATAGCCCAGCTACAGTGGGCTAAGGCTATTAGAACATTCTACCCCTCTAGGGCAAAATGTTCTAACTAGTAAAACAAAGGCCTCACGGAGCCCAAGGGGGTTGAGATCCCCTTAGAGTCCATGAATCCTTTGTTCACAGTAACAACTGTTGATGCATCTGGGTTCAACCAGCCGTTAGAAGACTGGAGCACTCCATTTTCTTCAATGAAATACTCAACATTCAAATGTTCTAAAATGTTTTTTAAAAAAATGCTCTCTAAAATTCACCAGGTATAATTTACTGAGCTAACTATAACTTGTGATCCTGCCATTCACTGCCATGCACTGCTTATGACTTCATATGACATGTCTATTGAAATCATTTATCACATCTCTGATGACACCTCAAATGATGTCATTGACAAAATTGATTGACTTTTGGGGTGGGAAATGGATTTGTCCAATATGTCTATACAAGAGATACATTATAACAACCCAAATCTATCTTTTACAGGTAATATCAGTACCAAAGGGATTAACTTTTTGGATATCCACATAGATTTGTGTGAAGGCTGCAAAAAACACCAAAGTTATTCCTTAAAGCCACAGCTGAAAAAAGCCTACTTCAACACCAGAAGTAAATACCCTACGGTGAGTTGATAAGGGCAAGAAGAAATGCATCCTGACCCAGGGTGTTTAACCAAACCAAAGGAGAATTGCTGTCCAAGCTTTGCAAGAAGGGGGTACCAAAATATAGATTTGACAGTAGTAGAAAATAAAGTGCAACTAAAGGACAAGCATAAATGACTTTACAACATGCAAACTCATAATACTTCCAGACAAATGGTTGGGTTAATCACATCCTTTGATAGCACTTCACATCAGATACATTGTGTTAATTCGAAGCATTGGCAATTACTGACAACTCACAATGTGATTAGGCAAAATCTCACATCTTGTGCTAGTGTCACATATAGAAGGAGCAAATCTTTATGGACCTTGTTGGTACACAGTGACATGACACTGAAAAAAACACCAAGTAGGCTGGATAAGCAACATAAGCAACATGTATTCCAGAAATGTTGTCATTAGAGGTCATGTATTAATTGTATGAATGTTATGAGCTCTACAACGATATTTGTTTAACAGCATATAATTTGGCAAAACCTTACAAGCTCCTCAGATGATTGTATATATATACATATATATATATATATATATATATATATATATATACTTACCTGCCCCTGTGGACCTAAATATGTAGTGAATACTATCTTTCTCCAGTCTTTTTATATTACCTATTTCATATTGTCTATATTACCTCTCTCCTTCTTTTTTGCTAGGATATTTATATGTACAAAAGTAAAAATAACTTAGTCCTATTTCTATGATGGTGTTAAGATGGTATTTAAAGGGATGCATATTGGTTGAACTATACACGTGATTAAGGCTGCTTGTCAGCCGAAACGCGTTGTGTGTTAAATAAACACTTCTGCTTTTGAATCTCTGAGCGTGCGTTTTCTCTTTGGAGAGTTTGGATTTAGGATATAAATATATATATATATATATATATATATATATCATAAGTTGCTAAATAAGTGATATATATATATATATACATTCACTGAAAAAACAAAGGTTACAGGGATGGTTTAGTTAGGAAATAAAATTAAAACAAATCTTGAAATTCAACTAAAAAAAAACCAAAGGTTACAGGGACGTTATAGTTAGGGCCTGAATTTACTGACAAGTTGCTAAATAAGTGATATATATATATATATATATATATATATATATATATATATATACATTCACTGAAAAAAAACAAAGGTTACAGGGATGGTTTAGTTAGGAAATAAAATTTAAAAAAAAATAGAAATTCAACAAAAAAAAAACAAAGGTTAAAGGGACGTTATAGTTAGGGCCTGAATTTACTGACAAAAAACATAGAAATTCAGCAGTTATAGTTAGAGGTATTTCAGGTAACTATAACTCATGCCCTGAGGTAAGTTTTTTTGTCAATAATTTGACTGCTATTATTTCTTTGGTAATTTTATTGATGTTATAAAAGTTGTCATGAGTACTGTAATATCTGGGGTAATTAGCAGTGCATGTTGAGGACGCAAGTTATAGTTACTCTAGGGCAAGAGTTATAGTTACCTGAAATCACTCTAACTATAGCTGCTCAATTTCTATAGTTATCTGCGAATAAATTCAGAACCTAGCAGTAACGTCCTTGTAACCTTTGTTCATTAAATTGAATTTCTATGTTTAAAAAAATATATATTTCCTGACTATAACAACCCTGTAACCCTTTTTTTCAGTGAATGGCTATATTTTTATCGTAATATAATTTAAATTATTATATGGTGTTCCAACAACCACCACGCAAGGCTTTTGGCCATGCGTGGTGGGGGTTTGCCACAGGGCCAGGCCTGCAGCCGGGCCCTGCAGCCTGACCCTGCAGTCAACCCCTATAATTAGCCATCCCTGCACCATGCATGGCCTTCGGCCATATGCAGTGGGAGTTGGCCACAGGGCCTGGCCTGCAGCCAACTCCCCAACCATACAACTCCGCTTCGCACATGGCCTTTGCCTGTGTGCAGCAGAGGTTGGCCGCAGAGCCTGTCCAGCTGGATGTAAGAATAGGTGTGAAATGGTGTCTCTGGGTGTGGGAGTTGGTGTGACAGTGTCAGGGTGTTAGAGTGTGCGTGAGAGGGACTATGTGGGTGTGGGAATGGGTGTGAGAGAGTGTGTGTGGGAGTGTCTGGGTGTGAGGGTTGGTGTGAGAGTAAGTCTCTGGGTAAGAGGGGTGTGAGAGTGACTTTGTGAGAGGCTGTGGGCCTGATTACAACTTTGGAGGAGGGTGTTAATCCGTCCCAAATGTGACGGATATACCACCTACCGTAGTACGAGTCCATTATATCCTATGGAGCTCGTAATACGGTAGGTGGTATATCCGTCACAATTGGGACGGATTAACACCGTCCTCCAAAGTTGTAATCAGGCCCTGTGTGTCTGTGTGGGTCTGTGAGTGGGTGGGTGAGAGTCTGAGTGGGTCTCTGAGTGGGTGCATGAATGTTTGAGTGGAACTGTGTGTAGGTGAATGAGTGACTAAGTGGGTCTGTGAGTGGGTTTGTGAGTGTCTGAGTGGGTCTGTGAGTCGGTGCATGCGTGTTTGAGTGGCTTTGTGAGTGAGAGTGGGCATTTCTGAGCGGGTCTGTGAGTCGGTGCAAAAGTCTCTGAGTGGGTCTGTGAGTGAGAGCGTGTATTTCTGAGTGGGTACATGAGTCTCTGAGTGGGTCTGTGAGTGGGTGCATGAGTCTCTGAGTGGGTCTGTAAGTGGGTTTGTGAGTGTCTGTGTGGGTCTGTGAGTGAGTGCATGAGTGTCTGAGTGCATCTGTGAGTGAGTGCATGTGTTTCAGAGTTGGTCTGTGAGTGAGTGCATGAGTCTCTGAGTGGATCTGGGAGTGGATGTGTGAGCCTAAGTGGGTATGTGAGAGAGTGAATGATTGTCTGAGAGGATCTGTGAGTGGGTGCATGAGTGTTTGAGTGGATTTGTGAGTGGGTGCATGATTGTCTAAGTGGGTCTGTGAGTGAGTGCATGAGAGGGTCTGTGAGTGGGTGCTTGAGTCTCTGAGTGGGTCTATAAGTGGATGTGTGAATGTCTAAGTGGGTTCGTGCATGAGAATGTGAGTGTGTCTGAGTGCATCTGTAAGTGGGTGTGAGAGTGTCCATGTGGTTGCATCAGTAGCTGTGTGAATGACGGCCACAGAGGAATCTCATCTGCCCTTTTATCCAATAAGAGCCACAGTTTTGCACTGTGTGAAAACCGAGCTGATTGCCGAAGTCCCCTCAGTTTTTGCCCTTTCTTAACTGATATTGGTGTTTTCTGACTCTCATTGTTCCCTAGGCACTGGTAATCAGTTCCGACATTGTGCTCTGAGTAAATTGCAATATGAAACTTAGGCATAATTATATTTGGCTCTGACATGCTACCTATATGTCCCTAGTATGTGGTAGGGCATGTCGTTTTAGGGACCCTCAGTTTAGTTAGGCCACCACTGGGGGCACTGCTGTGGTATCTTGTGTCATTGGAAAAGCAGGATTGTCCTTCAGGCAGCTTTTAAAGTAAAATTAACCCCAAATTCGACTTTGGAATTAAAAGTACTTCCAAAGTCCAAAACTACCTTATTTTTACACATAAGTCACCCATAAGGTCTGCCCTAGGTGCCCCACGGGTTGTGTGTACTATAAATATAAGAGAGGACTTTAGAGATTATGTTTTATAAGCCCTGGTGAGGTGAAAGCAGCCAAATGTGTTTTCCCTATTGTAGTGCTTTGGCTCCTTAGGCTAACATTGGGAGTCTTTATTTAAAAAAATAAAGTCTAATTTCTGCTATAAGATAGCTAAATATGTCATATTTGACATCACATTAAAAGTTAGAATAAATCCAACAGCTTGCTAAAGTTGCAATTATTATAACTAGTACAGCAGTTTTAGAACTCTTTCTAAAAGTTTCCAAAGTCAGCCCTGTAGTTCCCTTTCCTGAGTGGTCAGTCTCCAGCAGCTTAAGGCAAGCTACCTAACTGTGGTTTGAAGTGGCCTGGGCTAAAACAAAAAAAAGCATCTGATAAGAGGAGAACTGCTACAGCAGATGGAAGAGCAGGATGTGGGTAGAGTAGCCAAATTGGTTTTCAAAGTAGGGAAATTACCTTGGGACAGAAACTAGACCTCTCCCATTTCTTGATCTCCCAGCCAGATGGGAGCCCCAGTAATTAGATTAGGAGATGAGCTGGAAGGGCTGTGTTAGGGAAACCTCGCCACACCAGTGGGTGGGCTCAGCCAGATGTAACCTTCAAGTAGCTCCTTTCTTCATGTTGGATTTGTAAAGAACGTTGCTTTCTGGGATTGATTTTTGCCACACTTTGTAGGAAGTGGTCACCCTAGAGGGTGGCACCCTGCACCCCATTAGTCAGAGGTTCCCCCTCTTGCCAACCCAAAAGCAAGTATAACCATGGCAGAGCTGCCCAGCAATTCAAATCCCTGCTGGAAGAAGATAATGGAGAAGAAGGACTGCCCTGCTGAACCCCTGGTCAACGCCTGAGGGATTGCACCCACAAGGACTGCACCACCTGCACACTCTGGGCTTCACCACAAGAATGACTTTGCCTTACTTCTGCAACTCCAGGAGTCAACTCCCTGTAATCTACAGGTCCAAGGAATCGGATCAGAGTCCCCTGCATCAAGTCTTGCAAGAAGAGCCCAGCTGATCAGTGTTCAGTGGCCATTTGAGGATTTTGACAAGGAGCATCCTGGGAACTGCAGTCCCATCTACCAAGGACTAACTCAGAGCTTCTGGAATCTTGGATCAAGTTGTGGACACTTCAAGGACTCAAAAAGAACTTCTGGAAGATGATGCAGACGTTTGGAGAAGTTTGGAGCTACTTTGGAAAAAGCTCCATAAGTGGACTCACCCGACGTTGTTAGTCAAGCTGGCTACCTTCAACTGCAACCTGGCCTGAATTTCAGGTTTGTTCTGCTGAAAGCTCTGGAGCTCCAGACTTCCAGGATTTGACCGGTGTCTCTCAAAAAGGCAATCCGCTGACGATTCACGAAATAGGCTTGCTGATGAGAATCGCACGACATCGAGGGAGAAAAGGTCCAGAAAAATTTCTAAGTGCGAAGGTAAAACTTTGACCAAGGCCTCCGCTCACAGTATCTGAGCAGGGTTCCATTGCCGTCGGTCTCAACTTTTGACTTTACCCCGGTCAAGAGCAACCAGATGTCCCCGGTTTGCACTTTTTGTTTTTAGGCAATAGAAAGCGTTGTTTACATCAAATCTTTAAAAATCCTTATTTCTGGTTGCCTACATTGGACTTTTGCTCTTTGGGTGTCATTTGAAAGATACAAATATTTCCTATTTTCATAAATTGGTGTCAGACTTATTTACAGTTTTGTTGACCTTAAATTCTTTACCCACCTGTCTCCTAAATTACGCCTAACTGCTCATGGGTCTAGCTACCAAGGTTTGAGTAATTTATTGAGACTTAGCCCCTCATTACAACCCTGGCGGTAAATCCCGCTTACTGCCATGCTGAAGGCCACCAACATACCGTGGCGATGGCAGAAATCCGCTACAGGTATTACGACCCACATCTCAGAATCCGCCACAATACAGACACCCACACAAGTCTACCACACCAAAGGTCAGCGATAAACTGGCGATACCAAAACCTGCACCGTCACGCCAACAAGAATACGCCAACACTATCACGACCCACGAATCAACGCAGCAGTCTTTCAACCGCGGTAATCCATTGGCAGGACACATCACCGCGCTCAAAATACACACACATTTACAAAACACAACCACATTGGACAATTCGAAATACACACACCTGATACACATACACACACCACACCCACACACTCACACCACTATAAAACACACACCCACATTACCCACAAACCCTTACAACATTTGTTTTAAAAAGCTGAGTGAGAGAGAATAGCAAACACAACACCAGCATCCACAGGCGCACAACAACATCACTCATACAACATCCACGCACCTCAAACAACACACCCCAACACAACACATCACACAGCACAACAAACAGCACCTCACACATAATCCACACCACATTATGGCACCTCAAAGACACCCCAGGTTTTCTGAGGAGGAGCTCAGGGTCATGGTGGAAGAAATCATCCGGGTAGAGCCACAGCTATTCGGATCACAGGTGCAGCACACCTCCATTGCTAGGAAGATGGAGCTATGGCGGAGAATAGTCAACAGGGTCAATGCAGTGGGACAGCATCCAAGAACACGGGATGACATCAGGAAGAGGTGGAATGACCTACGGGGAAGGTGCATTCAGTGGTATCCAGACACCAGATTGCTGTACAGAGGACTGGTGGTGGACCCCCACCTCCTCCCCCACAACTAGCAACATGGGAGGAGCAAGTCTTGGCAATACTGCATCCTGAGGGCCTTGCAGGAGTAACAGGAGGACTGGACTCTGGTAAGTCATATCTTATTTACCATATCCCCCACCCCACCTGCATGCCATCACATACCCCCACCCTCACCCTCACCCCCATCACTCCAACACCTCACATATGCCCCACTATCACAACCCAGCCATCCCAATAACAAGGCCCTGCATGCAACACCCATGCATGGACCCCCATCACCAAAGCATGTCCAGTTGAGATATCCACCCAGACCCCAAACAACAATCACACAAGGGCAAACACAATAATGCAGCACAGGAGTAGAGCGTAACTCACCCAATGCACAAGATGGCACACTCAGATACTAAAACTATGCATTTACACCCCAACAGGACCCATACACAACGTCACCGGACAGGAGGTGCCAGACATATCCAGTCCCCCCACAGAAGAGGCCCACAGTGATGACAGCAGCTCTGCACGCCTGGATCAAGATGACCAGCCCGGCCCATCAGGGACCTCTGGACAGTCGGTTCCCCTGCCACCGTCACCAGCCACCACGCACCCTCCCCCCTCAGGAAACACCACCACAGCACCCACCCAGAGGGCCCATGCCACTGTCCCCAGGACACGTCAATCAGCAGTGTGTCCACCACTACAGGAACCCCAGGCAAACCCACCAACCCAAGACGATCAGGGACCTGGAGTCTGTGGCAGTGGACACACGGTTCAGGGGACAGAGGCACAGGACAACAGGGAAGCTGGGAGGACTGCTGAAGCGACATGGGAAGGACAGGCCCAGGGAACCCACTCTCCACGAGGCACTCTCCAACATCATGGGAGCATACCACCATTCCCAGGAGACCATGGGCACGGTACTGGCCAAGTTTCAGGAGACCCAGCAGCTGCAGTAGGAACACTACCTTGGGATCAGGGAGGACTTGAAGTCCATTAACTCCACCCTGGTCACCATTGCAGGGGTGTTAGCAGACCTGGGCAACACCATGAGGGACACAGTGGCACACAAACGGGGCCCTGACACTAGCCTGCATGATGGACAGCCCTCCACCTCTGCCGGCGCGAGTGGACAGGAGGCACCGCCACAGGACCAACAGGCCACCAGCACCCCACCCCTTATAGAAGGAGAACCATCCCGCAATGGTCCCTGAGATCCAGGAACAAGACAGAGAACATTGGCAAGACCCCCACCAGGAAATAAGACCCTCCTGATTGTCACCCTTCTGTCCCACTTTGTCACCCTGTCCACCTTAAACTGCCATTTCTCCCCTTCCTACGCCCCCATGGACAATGCACCTGTGAGACCAAGAGACTGAACTCTACCATGCACATTCCTCCACCATCACCCAAGCCCATTGAACACCCCCTCCACTTATTAGCACAGAAATAAACACCCTTGAATCACAAATCAATCTGGAGTCAGTCTGCACTTTCACAAATGTGTAATAGCAACCTCTCAGAAATATAGCAATGTCAATGTACATGTTCACATACCAATGTTACACAGTTGTTGGGCAGCAGTAAACATAGCAGAGGGCACAAAGTGGGACCCAGATCTGTGAAATGGAAAGGCAAAGTGACATGTCAGGGTCCATACACAGAGATAAAAAGGCAGATTTATGCTATGTCCTACAGTAGTATGAGATGTGTGAAGCAGTGCCATCCTCTTACCTGTGTCTCACTGGAAGTATTGCATGATGATGTTGTTTCGGTTGTCTATATCATCTTCTTCTGCCTCCTCTTCTTCACTGTCCACAGGCTCCACAGCTGCCACAAGACCAGCATCAGGCCCATCCTCCTGCAGAAAAGGCACCTGGCCTCTCAAAGCTAGGTTGTGCAACATACAGCATGCCATGATTATCTGGCACACCTTCTTCGGTGAGTAGTATAGGGATCCACCTGTCAGATGGAGGCACCGGAATCTGGCCTTCAGGAGGCCGAAGGTGCGCTCTATTATCCTCCTAGTTCACCCATGTCCCTCATTGTAGCATTCCTCTGCCCTTGTCCTGGGATTCCTCACTGGGGTCAGTAGCCATGACAGGTTGGGGTAACCTGAGTCACCTGCAGATATCGAGTGACAACCGTTAGACATCGTCCAAACATTAGGGAATCTCCCATACCCAGACACCTATTCAACTATTTAAACCTATTAGCCACACACGGTGTCTCTGGAGTTGCCCCATCACATAAGGGATGCTGCTATTCCTCAAAATGTGAGCGCCATGCACAGAGCCTGGATACTTGGCATTCACACAGGAGATGTACTGGTCTGCCAAAGACACCATCTGCACATTCATTGAATGGTAGCTTTTCCAGTTTCTGTACACCTCTTCATTCCTGCGGGGGGGGGACAAGTGCCACATATGTACCATCAATGGCACCAATGATATTGGGGATATGTCCCAGGGCATAGAAGTCACCTTTCACTGTGGGCAGATCCTCCACCTGAGGGAAAACTATGTAGCTATGCATGTGTTTCAGCAGGGCAGATAACACTCTGGACAACACGTTAGAGAACATTGGCTGTGACATCCCTGATGCCAGGGCCACTGTTGTTTGAAAGGACCCACTTGCCAGGAAATGGAGCACTGACAGGACCTGCACTAGAGGGGGGATTCCTGTGGGATGGCGGATAGCTGACATCAGGTCTGGCTCCAACTGGGCACACAGTTCCTGGATTGTTGCACAATCAAGTCTGTATGTGATAATGATGTGTCTGTCTTCCATTGTCGACAGGTCCACCAGGGGTCTGTACACCGGAGGATGCCGCCATCTCATCACCTGCCCCAGCAGACATGCCCTTTGGAGGAGAAGGGTGAGCAGAGGGTCATACACCACATAGGTTTCACAAGGCTGTTTAGCACAATCGTGAAATTATCTCTATGTGCCGTTGTCTGTCCGTATCCCTGGCCTAAATAGGTGTGACGCAGTTAGTTGGCCTGCCATGTGGCCCACTGAAATGGCGGCTGTCTGACCTGTAAGAAGGGACAAGGGGAAATGAGGTAACTATGGTGACGTTGTGCAGCGTCGGGGTAGGCTGTCAAAGACCGCTGTGCAATTCAGCATTGGTTATCATTGGGCCCTATGGGTTCCAGGAGCCAATGACGATGTACACCGGCGGTGACGTTACACACCGCCGCAGACGTGACCGCCTTTTCCTATCTTTTTCCTCACTTGATACCTGACCTTCAACAGGAGAGGACCTACACTGCAAGTGCTGCTGTGACCTGCGCCTGGAAGCGACAATGGCTACAGTGTCTCGGGAAAGGGCCCATGCCTTCACTGCGGAGGAGTTAGACAAACTGGTGGATTGGGTCCTCACCCAGTACACGCTACTCTACGGTCCTCCAGACAAACAGGTGAGTGAACCGTGTGCATGGTGGATGGGACATGATTGTATGGAGTGTTGTGGATGGATGAGACGGGGGAGGGACAGGCCAGCATGTGAGGGTGGTGAGTGTATGTTTTTCTGGGACAGGGTGGGAGGTTTGTGGCCAATGTGTGAGAAGAACTGTACGGGAGAGTAACATCCTTTTTTACTTCACATTCCTCTAGGTCAGAGCCCACCAGAAGAAGGGTATTTGGTGTGCCATTGCCAAGGAAGTGTGGTCCCTGGGGGTCTACCATAGACAGAGCACCCACTGCCGGACAAGATGGGAGGACCTGCGCCGCTGGAGCAAGAAGACGGCAGAGGCCCAGCTGGGGATGGCCTCCCAACGTGGAAGGGGTGCCCATCGCACCATGACCCACCTGATGTACCGGATCCTGGCGGTGGCATATCCTGAGTTGGATGGGCGCTTGAGGGCATCACAGCAGCCACAAGGGGGTGAGTAGACTCTCATTCAGCTGACTCTGCGTGCTTGACAAGGTGTCTGGGTGGGGGAGGTGGGCTGTGGGTTGCCCTAGGCCAGGGCAGACGTGCAAAGGTAGATCCATTGATTTGCAGGCTCATTCCCACCCCAAAGGTGGTATTTTCCCTCTACACCTAGTCAGGCTCCCATTGGTTCCAGCTGTGCATGAAATGGGTCTAGACAGAGTCCCCCTTGGACATGTGCTTTTCCCCTGCACTGTTAGTGCATGGCTTAGTGCACAGGGCTGCTCCCTGTGTGTTGTGTCCACCAACGGTAGTGTTGTTTCAGGCATTGACCATGTGTCTCCTCTGTCTTTCCCCCCTTTTTGTTTTGTCACCCTGTCCTTATGTGCATTAGCATCATCTGGCGGAGGAGCATTGGCACCGGAGCAGGTGGGAGCTGCAACCCACATGGCCCTGGAGCGTGAAGTAACGGAGTCAGAAGGCACCAGTGGGATGGAGGACGAGGGGAGCTCCACGACAGGGACAGGAGCAGACACCAGCGACAGCGACTCCTCCTCTGATGGGAGCTCCCTTGCGGTGGCGGGCACATCTGTGCCCACTGCAACACCAGGTATAGCTGCCAACCCCCTACCAGCACCGCCCTTCGAGCAGCCCCTCCTCGAGTTTCCCGTGCCCGCTCACCCAGGAGGGTAGGCATCTCCTTCGCCCCAGGCACCTCAGGCCCTGCCCCAGTCAGCCCTGCTGCCCTCAGTGAGGAGGCTATTGACCTCCTGAGATCCCTCACTGTTGGGCAATCAACCATTTTGAATTCCATCCAGGGTGTTGAGAGGCATTTGCAGCAAACAAATGCATACCTGGAGGGCATTCATTCTGGTTTGGCGGCCCAACAGAGAGCATTTCAGGCTCTGGCCTCAGCACTGATGGCAGCCATTGTCCCTGTGTCCAGCCTCCCCCCCTCCAACTTCCTCTATCCAGACCCAATCCCCTGTACCTCAGCCTATCCCAAGCACACCATCAGACCAGCATGCACACTCATCAACACACAAGAGTGGACATGGCAAAAATAAGCAACACACATCCCACAGGCACTCACACAAGCACCATCCCCATGCAGACACACCAACATCCACTGCCTCCACTGTGTCCCCCTTTTCCACATCCTCCTCCTCCCTCCCTGTCTCGTCTCCACTAACACCTGCATGCACTACATCTTCATCCACTTCCTCTATCACCAGCGCGCCCATCACCACACACCGCTCACCTGCAATCACCACCCCCACTACCATTCACACATCCCTTGTGTCCTCTCCCAGTGTGTCTGTGAGCCCACCTCCCAAGGTACACAAATGCAGCCACACACCCACCCAAGAGTCATCCACCTCACGACAGCCTCCAGCCCATGCACCTTCACCCAAAGTCAGCAAACGTACACCTCCTACAACCACTACCTCTTCCTCCACTCCCAAACCCCCTCCATCTTCCCATCCCAGTGTGTCTAAGAAACTCTTCCTGGCTAACATTGACCTCTTCCCTACACCTCCCCCCATCCTTCCCCTAGGGCTAGGCTGTCCAGGTCCCAGCCCAGCACCTCAGCCACCAAATCCTCCAGCACAGTGGTCTCAGCAAGTCCGGTCACATCGTAGGTGGCACCCATCAGGGCTGCCAGTGTCCACCTAGCGAGGCAAAGGAACAGCCCATTCCGCCATATTCCAAGGCGAAGAAGGTGCCCACATGCCGGAGGGAGAAGCTGCACCAACCACCCAGCAAGGGCTCCTCCAAGCCAAAAGGGGACAGTGCCAAGGGACCAGCAGCGACTGCAAGGGTGGGGAAGGGACACAAGGTGAATGGCAAGTCAGGACAGGGCATGGAGCCTCTGGCTGAGGGACCAGAGTCACCCCTTCTGGCAACCAGAACAGCAACCTGTAAGGCGGTGGACACCGCCACCTGCACCGCCACCTGCACGACCACCTGCACGGCCAACTGCACCGCCACCTGCACGTCTGCTGTCTCAGCAAAAGTCCCCAGCATCATCCCCAGTGGGCAGCCGTCCGAGGCTGCAGGAGACGTCCTGCTGTGTCCCTCCACAGGTGCTGACACATTCACCACCGCCAGCATTTCTGCCACAGACACCAGGGCAACCACCGCCACCAGCCCCGTGACGTGCTCAGGCAGTGCCACTGCAGCTGACATGGCTGACATCCCCAGTGGCCAGCCGTCCGAGGCTGCAGGAGACGTCCTGGACACTGTACAGAGTACATGAGGCACGACACCCAGCACTGTTTGTACCTGCAGGTGGCAGGCGAAGTCACAGCAGGGTCGAGTGTGTCTCTGCTTCCATGGAGTATCATGCTACCTGTCCCAAGGCAATCTCGTGGCACACACACCCAGGTGAGGGAATGGGACCTGCCACACTGCATGTGAAGCACTCTGGGCACAATGCCCCCTCCAGAACCAGTGGAGAATTACATCCACTCCCCCAGTCCTTGAAAGGATGAAGCACTCTGGGCACAAAGCCCCCTCCAGAACCAGTGGAGAAAAGCATCCACTCCCCCAGTCCTTGGCAGGATGAAGCACTCTGGGCACAATGCCCCTCCAGAACCAGTGGAGAAAAGCATCCACTACCCCGTCCTTGGCAGGATGAAGCACTCTGGGCACAATGTCCCCTCCAGAACAGTGGAGAAAAGCATCCACTCCCCCAGTCCTTGGCAGGATGAAGCACTCTGGGCACAATGCCCCCTCCAGAACCAGTGGAGAAACGCATCCACTCCCCCAGTCCTTGGCAGGATGAAACACTCTGGGCACAATGCCCCCTCCAGAACCAGTCCTTGGCAGGATGAAGCACTCTAGGCAAAATGCCCCCTCCAGAACCAGTGGAGAAAAGCATCCACTACCCCAGTCCTTGGCAGGATGAAGCACTCTGGTCACAACGCCCCCTCCAGAACCAGTGGACAATGACATCCACTTGAGAGACTGTGGCTTTGCACTCCCCAGGATAAAGCAGTGGGCAAACCACCCACTGGAGAGACTTAAGAGACTGTGGCTTTGCAATCCCCAGAATGAAGCAGTGGGCAAACCACCCACTGGAGAGACTTGAGAGACTGTGGCTTTGCACTCAAGCAGTGGGCAAACCACCAACTGGAGAGACTTGAGAGACTGTGGCTTTGCACTCCCCAGGATGAAGCAGTGGGCAAACCACCCACTGGAGAGACTTGAGAGACTGTGGCTTTGCACTCCCCAGGATAAAGCAGTGGGCAAACCACCCATTGGAGAGACATCAGTGGGCATGGAGCCCCCTCGTGAAGCAGTGGCATTGTCCGTTCATCCGGCTGAGGTGCCCCCCTCCCCCTCACCCTGAGGTGCCTGTTTATTTGCGATCTGATACCCCAGCAATGTTCTCTCCATTTTGAGTCAGGTATCATGTGTGGGCTTCGTCCATGCATTTTGGGACTGCTGGTCCACAGACAATGATTTCATTACTATCCAGACTTGTGTAGTAGGTGTACATATTTGTATATACTGATATTTTAATTTTGGCCTATCTGATTTTTCAATGATTACACTCGTTACACTTGTTACAATCATTTATTTTTTGTCCTTGCGTTCTTCCGCGGGGTGACGGGGTGTATATGTAATGTTGCTGCATGTATTTGTGTGTATGGTGTTGTGGGTGAGGGTGGGGGTGAGGGTGGGGGCGTTGAGTGTGTGTGTGTGTCACTCTCTTTTCCCTCCTCTCCTCCCCTGTGTGCTAGGTGCAGTACTCACCGTGGTCATCGCCGGCGTCTTTGCTGCTCCTGATACAAGAGGAGGTAAACCAACATGGGCAGGACCTGTAACTCGGGCTCCATGGCGTCCTGGTTCCTTGTTTGGAGTTAAAAGGTGAGTGGTTTCCGTTCCACAGACTGTTTCCACCATGCTTTTGATGGTGATGGTACCGCCCCGGAAAAGGTGGCAGATAGGCCTCTTGTAATACAGTGGGGGGAACTTTCTCTTCCGTCTGGATGTTGGCGGTTACTGCCACGGTGTTTGTTTCTACTGCTGTGGCGGTCGGAGTGTTAATGTGGCTATGTTGGCGGTTTCCGCCATGGTCATGATCTCATTTTTTTTACTGCTGGCCTGTTGGCGGTATTACCGTCGCTTTAACACCGACTGCCAGGGTTGTAATGAAGGCCTTAGTCTGGACCTCGTGGGGGACTGTGGCCTATTGCTAAGTGTAGGTACCTAACTGCCTTTGTCAATTACCCATTTTCCAACAATTTTGGTGTGAAGTGGTGGGTTACAGTACTTGTGTTTAATATTATCATACAATTTTTATGTGAAGCAAAGTAAAAATAAATCCTACAAATTGACTTAGAGAAAAATAGTTTTAGATTTTTCTAATTTGAGCTAATTATTTTTTAAATACTTCATTTTTATTTTTTCTAAATTGTTCTGATCAATTGGTGCCAAAGTTGTTTTGTGACCCAAAACTAGGGATACCATGGAGCTTGATCTGACTAGCCTACTCACACTCACTGCACCTGAGCTTAGGGTGTTGTGCAGAAAGAGTGAATTACCTGCTGCTAGCAACGTTAGGAAGGCTGAAATTGTTAGGTCCCTTGAAGACTGGGCAGTGCTGGTAGAAACAGATGAAGCTCCAGGGACAGATGGGGAGGAGGAAGATGTACCCTCCAACCTCCAGGACGAGGGTGATGATCACCTGTCCCTTACTTCAATGATCAGGGCCCAGCACCGAGACAGTGGGAGGGGATGGTCAGTAGTATCCACCAAAGAAGAAGCTTAACTCACCCTCAGGGAGACAAAGCTGGAGGTTCAGTTAGCCTACATAGCTGTAGAGGCAGGGAAGTTGGCCCTGGAGAAGAGGAAGTGGGTAAGAGGAGAACAGAGAGATGATGGCAACGAAGCAGAGTTTGAGGTTTCCAGGGGTGATGGGTTTTGGGCCAGACTACCCAAGAAGAATGTCCCTAACTACCAGGAGGGTGATGACTTAGACAAGTGGCTGACAGCCTCTGAGAGGGCTCTCAGGATGAGAAGGGTTAGTCCACAGTATTGGGGTTCACAAGAGGGAGGGATAGGCTCCTGGCCCTTGGGGAGGATGAGACAGAGTACTATCCTGTTATGAAAAGATGTCTTATCAAGAAGTTTGTCTCACCCCAGAGCAGTATAGGATGAAGTTTAGGGACACCCAGAAGGTCAATATCCACTTCTGGGTTAACTTTGTAGACACCCCAGTTAAGGCCCTAGAAGGCTGGATACAGGGTAGCAAAGTAAGGGCCAGATGTAGCAAAGGTTTTTACCCATTCTGTGTCTATGGGAAAAAGTGTTGGTACATGTGGCCCTAAGTACTTATGAGGGGCTATACAACTTAATCATGAAGGAGCCCTTCTTGACCAATTGTATCTCAGAGAAGTTACACTAGTATCTGGTGGACTCTAAGCAGTACTGGCCCAGGGACCTGGGAGAGACAGCTGATGAGTGGTTGAGAACCAGAGTATTTACCAAGACCTATTGGAGAGACTCTAAGAAGGAGGGATCAGGTCCACAAAAAACTAAGGAGGGAGGTGGTAAGTACACCACAGCAACTCCCTCAGTACCCCAGAGCCCTAAAAAAGAGGAAAGTAGATCCCACTCTTATAAGCAGAGGCAGGGAGACCCAGGGTTAAATAAATATCTTGGATAATAGGTCCTGCTTTGACTTTCAGCAGACAGGACACTTCAGAGGTGATGCAGCCTCTCCCAAGAAGGTGGTTAGCACTGTGTATCCAAAGAGGAGGACTCCTCAGATGATGAGGTCCTCATAGCATTTTCCTGGTAGACAGGTCCAGAAGGTAAGCTGGTGATCTCCTGTGGTGGGAGTGGATACTTTCACTTCATTCAGGTGAATGGGATCCCTACCACTAGTGTGTGACAGGCTGGTGTCCCCAAAAAGGTATGTGCCAGGAGAAACAAGGAGGATCAGGGTAGCCCCAGGTGGGGTCACAGCTAAACCTGTAGCCATAGTGTGCCTAGAGAGGGAGGGTACCCTTGGCTGGTATAGGGTGATGGTCAATGCTGACCTCTCCTTAGATTGTATCCTGAGTAATGACCTCCCAGAGGTTGGTCTGATCCCAGATGGGGTGGTCGCCCAGTGCACTCCCCCCAACCAAAGATCCTGGGGAGCCAGTCCCTACAGATAGGAGACAAGGGTCTCCAAGAAAAGGGAAAAAGAAGAGGAAAGGTAGGTCACTCTTAAGGAGAGGTCCAGTAAGCCAAGGGCCCCCGGACCCAATAAATGGGAAGACCAGATTTGGCACTGGTAAGGCTTTACTTGACTCCCCAGGAAGTCTTGAGTAGTAAGGCAGCAGTTCGGCTGTAGGGTGTCACCCCTGCACTGACAGAAGGGAGAGTGGAGGAAGGGTGTCTGCCACAAGATGTGTAGCCCCCTATTCATAGCTGCAAGAGAGGTGCCAGGATCCCACAGTTGCCCCTAAAGCAGCTCACCCACGTCAGTGGAAAACGTATGGTGAGGTTCTAGATGTTGACAGCTGTCAGTAGCCTTTGTGGGGGGGTGGTCTTCATGGCAGCACTGCACTTGGCATCAGAGTCAGACCCCATAGCCAAAAGCAAAGTGGACCCACTGACCCTGCTGGTCATGGTAGGGTTACTCAAGTGCTGTGTAAACTCTGTGAGTAAGCTTGGTGTTGCGCTGTTGCCCTAGCAAAGTTAGGGATAGAGGAGTGAGCACCTCACCACCCAAACTAGCAGAGGAAGAGGAGAAAGACACCCATGGGTCTCGCAACAACTCAATCTCCCTACGTTGCATCGAAATCTGCTTGCTGGAGAGGACCGCACGACGTCAAGGGAGAAAAGTTCCAGAAGATGTTCTAAGGGCAAAGATAAAATTTTGACCGAGCAATCCCGCTCAGTGTATCTGCGGTATACGCTATGGGTATTATGACCCACACATAGAAATCCACCACTATACAGACACCCACACAAGTCCACCAGCCCAAAGGTCAGTGATAACTGGTGGTACCAAAACCCACACCGTTACGCCAACAGAAATACGCCCACAGCATCATGACCCACGAATCACAACCGCGGACATTCAACCACGGTAAACCATTGGCGGCACATACTGCTGCGCTCAAAATACACACACACACTAACAAAACAGCATCACATTGGACAATTCAAACTACACACACCTGACACGCATACGCACACCACACCCACACATCTACAACACTATTAAACACACACCCACAATACCAACAATCCTTTACGACCCAAACATTTTGGCAAGTGAGAGAAAGACAATCCAGGAGCACCCACTGAATCTGAGCCACAAAACACCATCACCCATACACCATCCACGCACCTCACAGCACGCACCCCAACACATCACCCCACACACCCTCACACATACCACTCACACTACACCCATGGCACCACAAAGACACCCCAAGTTCTCTGAGGAGGACCTAAGGGTCATGGTGGAGGAAATCATCCGGGTAGAGCCTCAGCTATTCGGATCACAGGTGCAGCAGACATCTATTGCAAGGAAGAGGAAACTATGGCGGAGAGTCATGGACAGGATCAACGCTGTGGGACAGCACCCCAGAACAAGGGATGACATCAGCAATAGGTGGAACGACCTATGGGGGAAGGTGCGTTCCGTGGTTGCAAGACACCAGGTAGCTGTACAGAGGACTGGCGGTGGACCCCCACCTCTTCCCCCACAACTAACAACATGTTGCATAGGCTGTCATTATTCTAATGAGACTACTGGATTTTGAGCGGCAGGATAGCCCACGGTGTGTGAGACTAAGTCTAACCCACTGCGGGTGAGACCTGTCGCTCCAATCCGGGTTTTGCTCAGGCCAAATAGCAGTGCCTCATCCCTATCAAAGGATAGTGATGATTGGGCAGCCGAGCTCATGACATTCTTGGCTTCTCAGGGAAGTCGTAGTCACTCAGGTCTCATCCGGTTCTCTTACTTATAATTCAGTCTCATATATAAATGACAAACAGAAGCAGTATATGTTTCAATAATAATGAGTTTAATAAAGCAACTGCATTTTAGATAGCAAAGCGTGAGTTGCAATAACCAGGACAACACAACATGATAGTATTAAAATTGTGACGCGAAGAGTGAAGCATAAAAACAACGCTATCATATTGTCACTATTTTCGATGGACTAATCCCTACCTAGGCTAGGATAGAGCACAGCATGTTAAGCTCTAATTCTGCCCTTCAGGTTCCCCTGGGAAGACATCAACCCCCATCCCTGAGCAAAGGCCTGCGGTCTGCGTTAGCATCTGTAGCGAAGCATTCGGCAATCAGCATACAGTCGTGGTTCCCTGGATGGAATCTCCCTCTAACGTGTAAGGGACAAGGAAGTGTTTTTATAATAACACAGCTGATATTCTGAGAAAGTGTCCCTAAGTAAGGATGTGTATTTTCTACGAATGTTGGAGACTAAACTTCTACCATGTTCACCAGCAATGTACTGTGCTGTAGTCTTGAAAGAAGCACAGAGTGATCAAGAATGTCTTGTTTGAGAACAGAGTGCTGGCCTAGGCAAAAACAGTCAGATAGATGGAATTAAAACAAGACCGTAAAAATGGTTATTGTAACAATAATAAGGCAAAGCCGAATAAAATATATCTAGGTTAAAGTGCACAGCGGCCTAGTGTGTTGAAATAACGTGCATGGAGCTATAACTAAAATGGCTACACAACAACATGGGAGGAGCAAGTCTTGGCGATCATGCATCCTGAGAGCCTGGCAGGAGTAGCAGGAGGACTGGACTCTGGTAAGTCAAATCTTTACTACTTTATCCTTCAACCTACCTGCATGCCATCACAAACAACAACCCTTGCCCTCACCCCATCTCCCCACCACCTCACATATACCCCTCCATCACAACCCACCCATCCCAAAACCAAGCCCTGTATGCATCAACAATTCATGGACCCCATCACAGACCTGCATGGACACCCATCACCACAGCATGCACACTAGTGACAATCACTTAGCCAAACCAAGCACAACTCACACAAGCAAAAGCTGCCTTGCTATTAACAACCATAGAGGGAAACATATTAATGCACAAGACGGCACACACAGATACAATAACACTGCATTTACATCCCCACAGGACCCCCACGCAACGGCATCCCGTCCCCCCCTGAAGAGGCCCACAGTGATGACAGCAGCTCTGCACGCCTGGATCACGATGACCAATCTGGCCCATCAGGGACCTCTGAGCGGTCGGTGACCCAGCCACAGTCCCAACCCACCACAGAGCCTCCCCCTCAGGAAACACCAGCACATCACCCACCCAGCGGGCCATACCTCTGTCCCCAGGACACGTCAATCAGCAGTGTGTCCACCACTACAGGGATCCCCAGGCAACCCCACAAACACAGGAAGATCATGGACCTGGGATCAGTGGCAGTGGGCACATGGTTCAGGGGACAGTGGCACAGGACAACAGGGAAGTTGGGAGGACTGCTGTGTGACAGGGGGAGGACAGGCCCAGTGAACTGACTCTCCACGAAGCACTCACCAACATCCTGGGAGCATACCACCATTCCCAGTAGACCATGGGACAGATACCGGCCAAGATGCAGGAGACCCAGCGGCTGCAGGAGGGATAGTACCTTGGGATCAGAGACGACCTGAGGGACATCCACGCCACCCTGGTCACCATTGCAGAGGTGCTGGCAGACATGGCCAACACTATGAGGGAGGCACTGGCACACCAACGGGCCCCTGACACTAGCCACACCGATGAATAGCCCTCCACCTCTGCCGGCGCTAGTGGACAGGAGGCCCCGCCACAGGACCAACAGGCCACCAGGACCCCACCCCCTGCAGAAGGAGAACCACCCCGCAAACGGTCCCTGAGATCCAGGTAGAAACCAGAGAACATTGCCAAGACCCTGCCAGGAACTAAGACTCTCCAGATTGTCACCCTTCTGTCCCACTCTGTCACCCTGTCCACATTGAACTGCCATTGCACCACTTCCTATGCCCCCTTGGACAATGCACCTGTGATACAAATAGACTGGACTCTACCTTGGACTTTCCTCCATCAGCAACCCAGCTCATTGCAATACCTTCTACACTTATTAGCACATAAATAAACACCCTTGGAACAAATTCAGGTATTGAGTCTATGAATTTTATGACAAATTTATTAGTTTCACAAACTGTAAACATTGAAATTCAAATGCACTGTAATATTTACATAGGCATGGCCTGCAGTGGGCAGCATTAACCCCTAGGGTGCCTTGGACGAGGTGATCTCGATTTTAGGTCAATCTGCCCCCAAGGGGGCAGAAACCACTAGTCACTGGGGATTATTTTTTTTGCGCAATGTTACGCAAGGGGAGTGACCCCGTAGGCAAGGGTCGCTTCCGGGTGGGGGGGCAAATTTATTTTAGGCCATTTCTGCCCCGCCCGGGCAGATCGGCCTATTATTAGGCAGATCTGCCCCCGGAGGGCAGAAACCTCTATGCGCCAGGCCAAATATTTTTTTTTGTTGTTTGTTTTTTTAGAGATGGGGAGCCCATTAGGCAAGGGTCGCTCCCCTGGGGGGCAAATTGTATTTAGACCATTTCTGCCCCCCTTGGGGGCAGATCAGCCGATTTTAGGTCAATCTGCCCCCAAGGGGGCAGAAACCATTAGGCACCGGGGATTTTTTTTTTGGCACCAATGTCACACAGGTGGAGTGACCCCGTAGGCAAGGGTTGCTTCCGGGGGAGGGTTGGGGGGGGAATTTATTTTAGGCCATTTCTGCCCCCCCCTGGGGGCAGATCAGCCTATTGTTATTAGGCCGATCTGCCCCCAGGGGGGGCAGAAACCTCTAGGCGCCAGGGCAAATGTTTTTTTTGTGTTTTTTCTTTTTTTTTTTTTAGAGATGGGGAGCGACCCATTAGGCAAGTGTTGCTCCTCTGAGATGCAAATTGTATTTAGACTATTTCTGCCCCCCTAGGAGGCAGATCGGCCGATTTTAGGTCAATCTGCCCACAAGGGGGCAGAAAACACTAGGCACCGGGTATTTTTTTTTTTTTCGCAATGTCACGCAAGGGGAGTGACCCCGTAGGCAAGGGTCGCTCCCAGGGAGGGGCAAATTTATTTTAGGCCATTTCTGCTGCCAGGGCAAATTTTTTTTTTGTGTTTTTTTTTTTTTTTTTTTTTTTTTTAGGCAAGGGTCGCCCTCCTGGGGGGCAAATTGTATTTAGACCATTTCTGCCCCCCTTGGAGGCAGATCGGCCGATTTTATGTCAATCTGCCCCCAAGGGGGCAGAAAACACTAGGCACCGGGTATTTGTTTTTTTTTCGCAATGTCACGCAAGGGGAGTGACCCCGTAGGCAAGGGGAGCTCCCAGGGAGGGGCAAATTAATTTTAGGCCATTTCTGCTGCCATGGCAAATTTTTTATTTGTGTTTTTTTTTGTTTGTTTGTTTTTTTAGAGATGGGGAGCCACCCATTAGGCAAGGGTCGCCCTCCTGGGGGGAAAATTGTATTTAGACCATTTCTGCCCCCCTTGGGGGCAGATCAGCCGATTTTAGGTCAATCTGCCGCAAGGGGGCAGAAACCACTAGGCACCGGGATTTTTTTTTTTTTTTTTTTGCGCCAATTCACGCAAGGGGAGCGACCCCTTAGGCAAGGGTTGCTCCCGGGGATGGGTTAAGGGGAGGGGAAAATTTATTTTGGGCCATTTCTGCCCCCGGGGGGGAAGAAACCTCTAGGCGCCAGGGCAGATTTTATTTTTTAGTTTTTTTTTGTTTGTTTGTTTTTTTAGAGATGGGGAGCGACCCATTAGGCATGGGTCGCTCCCCTGGGGGGCAAATTGTATTTAGACCATTTCTGCCCCCCTTGGGGGCAGATCGGCCGTTTTTAGGTCAATCTGCCCCCGGGGGGGCAGAAACCTCTAGGCGCCAGGCCACTTTTTTTTTTTTGGTTTGTTTTTTTAGAGATGGGGAGCCCATTAGGCAAGGGTCGATCCCCTGAGGGAAAAAAATATTTTAGGCCATTTCTGCCCCCCCTGGGCTAGGCCTACCCACACAAGTGAAGTATCATTTTTATCGGGAGACTTGGGGGAACACTGGGCAGAAGGAAATTTGTGGCTCCTCTCAGATTCCAGAACTTTCTGTCACCGAAATGTGAGGAAAACGTGTTTTTTAGCCACATTTTGAGTTTGCAAAGGATTCTGGGTAACAGAACCTGGTCAGAGCCCCACAAGTCACCCCATCTTGGATTCCCCTTGGTCTCTAGTTTTTAAGAATGCACAGGTTTGGTAGGTTTCCCTAGGTGCCGGCTGAGCTAGAGGCCAAAATCTACAGGTAGGCACTTTGCAAAAAACACCTCTGTTTTCTGTCGAAAAATGTTATGTGTCCACGTTGTGTTTTGGGGCACTTCCTGCTGCGGGCGCTAGGCCTACCCACACAAGTGAGGTATCATTTTTATCGGGAGACTGACTTGGGGGAATATAGAATAGCAAAACAAGTGTTATTGCCCCTTGTCTTTCTCTGCATTTTTTCCTTCCAAATATAAGAGAGTGTGTAAAAAAAGACGTCTATTTGAGAAATGTCCTGTAATTCACATGGTAGTATGGTCACCCCGGAATTCAGAGATGTGCAAATAACCACTGCTCCTCAACACCTTATCTTGTGCCCATTTTGGAAATACAAAGGTTTTCTTGATAGCTATTTTTCACTCTTTATATTTCAGCAAAAGAATTGCTGTATACCAGGTATGGAATGAAAACGCACTGCAGGGTGCAGCTCATTTATTGGCCAAAATCTAAGGGTAGGCACTTTGCAAAAAACACCTCTGTTTTCTTTCAAAAAATGTGATGTGTCCACGCTGTGTTTTGGGGCATTTCCTGTCACGGGCGCTAGGCCTACCCACACAAGTGAGGTATCATTTTTATCAGAAGACTTGGGGGAACGCTGGGCGGAAGGAAATTTGTGGCTCCTATCAGATTCAAGAACTCTCTGTCACCAAAATGTGAGGAAAACTTGTTTTTTTGGGCCAAATTTTGAGGTTTGCAAAGGATTCTGGGTAACAGAACCTGGTCAGAGCCACACAAGTCACCCCATCTTGGATTCCCCTTGGTCTCTAGTTTCCAAAAATGCACAGGTTTGGTAGGTGTAGGGACAGGTGCCGGCTGAGCTAGAGGCCAAAATCTACAGGTAGGCACTTTGCAAAAAACACCTCTGTTTTATGTCAGAAATTGTGATGTGTCCACGTTGTGTTTTGGGGCATTTCCTATTGCGGGTGCTAGGCCTACCCACACAAGTGAGGTATTATTTTTATCGGGAGACTTGGGGGAACGCTGGGTGGAAGGAAATTTGTGGCTCCTCTCAGATTCCAGAACTTTCTGTCACTGAAATGTGAGGAAAACGTGTTTTTTTAGCCAACTTTTGAGGTTTGCAAAGGATTCTGGGTAACAGAACCTGGTCAGAGACCCACAAGTCACCCCATCTTGGATTCCCCTAGGTCTCTAGATTAAAAAAATGCACAGGTTTGGTAGGTTTCCCTAGGTGCCGGCTGAGCTAGAGGCCAAAATCTACAGGTAGGCACTTTGCAAAAAACACCTCTGTTTTATGTCAAAAATTGTGATGTATCCACGTTGTGTTTTGGGGCATTTCCTATCGCGGGCGCTAGGCCTACCCACACAAGTGAGGTATTATTTTTATCGGGAGACTTGGGGGAACGCTGGGTGGAAGGAAATTTGTGACTCCTCTCAGATTCCAGAACTTTCTGTCACTGAAATGTGAGGAAAACTTGTTTTTTTAGCCAAATTTTGAGGTTTGCAAAGGATTCTGGGTAACAGAACCTGGTCAGAGCCCCACAAGTCACCCCATCTTGGATTCCCCTAGGTCTCTAGATTTAAAAAATGCACAGGTTTGGTAGGTTTCCCTAGGTGCCGGCTGAGCTAGAGGCCAAAATCTACAGGTAGGCACTTTGCAAAAAAAACCTCTGTTTTATGTCAAAAATTGTGATGTGTCCACGTTGTGTTTTGGGGCATTTCCTATCGCGGGCGCTAGGCCTACCCACACAAGTGAGGTATTATTTTTATCGGGAGACTTGGGGGAACGCTGGGTGGAAGGAAATTTGTGGCTCCTCTCAGATTCCAGAACTTTCTGTCACTGAAATGTGAGGAAAACGTTTTTATTTAGCCAAATTTTGAGGTTTGCAAAGGATTCTGGGTAACAGAACCTGGTCAGAGCCCCACAAGTCACCCCATCTTGGATTCCCCTAGGTCTCTAGATTTCAAAAATGCACAGGTTTGGTAGGTTTCCCTAGGTGCCGGCTGAGCTAGAGGCCAAAATCTACAGGTAGGCACTTTGCAAAAAACACCTCTGTTTTCTGTCGAAAAATGTGATGTGTCCACGTTGTGTTTTGGGGCATTTCCTGTCACAGGCGCTAGGCCTACCCACACAAGTGAGGTATCATTTTTATCGGGAGACTTGGGGGAATATAGAATAGCAAAACAAGTGTTATTGCCCCTTGTCTTTCTCTACATTTTTTCCTTCCAAATATAAGAGATTTTGAAAAAAAAGAGGTCTATTTGAGAAATGCCCTGTAATTCACATGCTAGTTTGGTCACCCCGGAATTCAGAGATGTGCAAATAACCACTGCTCCTCAACACCTTATCTTGTGCCCATTTTGGAAATACAAAGGTTTTCTTGATAGCTATTTTTCACTCTTTATATTTCAGCAAATAAATTGCTGTATACCAGGTATAGAATGAAAACGCACTGCAGGGTGCAGCTCATTTATTGGCTCTGGGTACCTAGGGTTCTTGATGAATCTACAAGCCCTATATATCCCCGCAACAAGAAGAGTCCAGCAGACGTAACAGTATATTGCTTTAAAGAATCTGACATTGCAGGAAAAAGTTACAGAGTAAAACGTAAAGAAAAATTGCAGTTTTTTTCACCTCAATTTTAATATTTTTCTTTTTCAGTTGTTATTTTCTGTAGGAAACCCATGTAGGATCTACACAAATTACCCCTTGCTTTATTCAGTATGTTTTCTACTTTTCAGAAATGTTTAGATTTCTGGGATCCAGCATTGGTTTCACACCCATTTCTGTCACTGACTGGAAGGAGTCTGAAAGCACAAAAAATCATAAAAATGGGGTATGTCCCAGTAAAATGCCAAATTTGTGTTGGAAAATTGGGTTTTCTGATTCAAGTCTGCCTGTTCATGAAAGCTGGGAAGCTGGTGATTTTAGCACTGCATACCCTTTGTTGATGCCATTTTCAGGGGAAAAAACACAAGCCTTCTTCTGCAGCCACTTTTTTCAATTTTTTTGAAAAAAACTAAATTGTCACTGTATTTTGGCTAATTTCTTGGCCTCCTTCAGGGGAACCCACAAAGTCTGGGTACCTCTAGAATCCCTAGGATGCTGGAAAAAAAGGACGCAAATTTAGCTTTGCTAGCTCATGTGGACAAAAGGTTATGAGGGCCTAAGCGCGAACTGCCCCAAATAGCCAAAAAAAGGCCTGGCACAGGAGGGGGAAAAGGCCTGGCAGCGAAGGGGTTAAACACACAAGGAGCCAGAGTGGGGCACAGAGATCTGAAAATAGAGATGCCAAGGGCACAGTAAGTGGCCATAGAAATTGGGAAATCTGGCTGCCATGTTAAACGTCAAACACAAAACTACATTGAAAGGTGAAGTTACAGTGTCTTATATGTGTGTCACTGGAAGTACTGGTGAATTAGTGTACATCTGTTGTCCACATCTTCATCCTCTGTCTCCTCTTCGTCAGTGTCCACAGGCTCCACTGCTGCCACACGACCATCCCCAGGCTAATACTCCTGCAGAAAAGGCACCTGGCGTCTCAAGGCCGGGTGTGCAACATGCAACATGCAACGATGATCTGGCACACCTTCTTGGGTGAGTAGTACAGGGATCCACCTGTTAGATGGAGGCACCGGAATCTGGCCTTCAGGAGGCCATGGTTCTCTCAATGATCCTCCTTTTTCGGCCATGTGCCTCATTGTAACGTTCCTCAGCCATTGTTCTGGCATTCCTCACTGGGGTCAGTAGCCATGAGAGAGTGGGGTAACTAGAGTCACCTGCAAATATTCGAGGGATACCTGTTAGCCACACACACTCACCCTTTTGGCTAAACCCACACACCTACATCGACTGGGTGGGGACCATGGGCTCACCTATTAGCCACACCTTGTGCCTCTGGAGTTGAGACATCACATATGGAATGCTGCTATTCCTCAAGATAAATGCATCATGCACAGAGCCAGGATACTTGGCATTGACATGGGAGATGTACTGGTCCGCCAAACACACCTTTTGCACATTCAGAGAGTGAAAGCTTTTCCTATTTCTAAACACTTGTTCATTTCTCCTGGGGGGGACAAATGCAATATGTGTACCATCTATGGCACCAATGATGTTGGGGATATGCCCCAGTGCATAAAAGTCAGCCTTCACTGTGGCCAAATCCTCCACCTGGGGGAATACGATGTAGCTGTGCATGTGTTTCAGCAGGGCAGACAACACTCTGGTAAGCACGTTTGAGAACATTGGCTGAGACATCTCTGATGCCATGGCCACTGTCGCTTGGAAGGAACCACTTGCCAGGAAATGGAGCACTGACAGGACCTGCAATAGTGGGGTGGATACCTGTGGGATGGCAGATAGCTGAAATCAGGTCTGGCTCCAATGGGGCACACAGTTCTTGGATTGTGGCCCTATCAAGTGTGTAGGTGAGGATAATGTGCCTGTCCTCCATTGTCGCAAGGTCCACCAGGGGTCTGTACACGGGGGGATGTCTCCATCTTCTATTCATCCTCATCTGTTGAACTCTAGGGTGAAAAACAGTGAGCAGAAGGTCACATTCACACATATGTCAATATTAATATGCATTTCTTCCTTTACAGAAACAGTATGTGAACTTGTGACTCAGTTGATATGCTAATGTCTGCTCTGATGCAGTTCGGCGCCATGGCCTGTGCCCCCCTGAAATGGCAGCTGCCTGACCTGTGAGGAGAAACAAATGAAAATGAGGCAATTCCGCTGGCGTTGTTCGTCGTTGCGGTCGTCAGTCGACGACCGCTGTGCAAGATCGCATTGGTTATCATTGGGCCCTATGGGTTCCAGGAGCTAATGGCGATGTACGCCGGCGGTGACGGTATGCACCGCCGTGGACATGACCACCATTTTGTATCTGTGCACTCACTTGCTACCTGACCTTCAATAGGATAGGACCCACACTGCAAGTGCTGCTGTGACCTGTGTCTGGAAGAGACAATGGCTCGAGTGTCTAGGGAAATGGCCCCTGCTTTAACTTCCAAGGAGTTGGAGAGACTGGTGGATGGGGTCCTGTACACTTTACTCTATGGTCCTCCAGACAAACAGGTGAGTACACTGTGTGCATGATGCGTGGGCCATGAATGTATGGAGTGCTGTGTGTGTAAGGCCTGTGTACGGGAGTTCTGAGGGGTCCTGGGCTGAGTGCTGCATGTATGGTGGTCAATGTATGTGTGTAAGGGGATGGGAGTGATATGATGGGCGATGAGTATGACAGTCCGGACGGTATGACTAATCCCTTTTCTGCTGTATTATTTCTACAGGTCAGCGCCCATGAGAAAAAGGGTATTTGGCGTGCCATCGCCAAGGAGGTGCGGACCCTGCGGGTCTTTGACAGGCAGAGCACTCACTGCAGCAAACAGTGGGAGGACCTGCGCCACTGGGCAAGGAAGATGGCAGAGGCCCAGCTGGGGTCAGTTTCCTAACGAGGAAGGGGTGCCCATCGTACCTGACCCCCCTGATGTTCCGCATCCTGGCGGTGGCCTATCCAGAGTTGGATGGATGCTTGAAGGCATCACAGGAGCCACAAGGGGGTGAGTACAGATTCAGAATCATGACTTTGCACGCGTTAAGGTTTTACCTGGGTGGGGGATGTGGGCTGTGGGTGCCCCTAGGCCAGGGCGAACATGGCAGGGTAGGTTCAATGATGGGCAAGATCAGATGCACTCCAACCCCAATAGTATTAGTGGGCATCTACTACTGGGCAGGGTCCTGTGGGTTTCAGGTGTGCAGCTAATGGCGTTAAGCATTGTACCACATGGGCTGGTGACTAGAATTGTAACTGGTAGTGCATGGCCTAGTGCATGGGGCTGTTCTCTGTGTGTTGTGTAGGCCAAGGGTAGTGTTGTTGCTGGCATCGACCAAGGATATCCTCTGTCTCCCCCCCTTTTTGTTTTGTCACCCTGTCCTTGTGTATATTAGCACCATCTGGCGGAGGAGCAGAGACACCGGTGACGGAGCGAGCTGCATCCCACATGGGCCTGGAAGCTGAATCCACCGATGTGAGGGCACCAGTGGGACGGAGGGCGAGGGGAGCACCACAATGGAGACAGGAGGGGACACTACCGACAGCGACTCCTCCTCCGATGGAAGCTCCCTGGCGGTGGCAGACACCTCTGTGCTCACCCCAACAACAGGTACAGCCGCCACCCCCGTACCAGTACCGCCCCCCAGCAGCCCTTCAGCGTGTTTCCCGTGCCCGCTCACCCAGGAAGGTGGGCATCTCCTTCACCCCAGGCACCTCATGCCCTGCCACAGCCACCCTGCTGCGCTCAGTGAGGAGGCTATTGACCTCCTGAGATCCCTCTCTGTTGGGCAGTCAACCATACTGAATGCAATCCAGGGTGTAGCAGGGCATTTGAAACAAACAAATGCATACCTGGAGGGCATTCACTCTGGCGTGGTGGCCCAACAGTGAGCATTCCAGTCTCTGGCCTCCGCACTAATGGCGGCCATTGTCCCTGTCTCCAGCTTCCCCCATCCAACTTCCTCTACCCAGTCCCAATCCCCTCAACCCCAGCCTATCCCAAGCACACCTTCAGACCAGTAATCACCCAAATCAACACAAAGAGATGGCTCAGGCAAACACAAGCACCACACTTCATCTCACAGGCACTCACACAAGCACCATCCCCATTCAGACGCACAAACATCCACTGCCTCCACTGTGTCCCCCTCCTCCTCATCGTCCACCTCACTCCCAGTACCACTCACACCTGCATGCAATACATCCTTATCCACTACCTCCATCACCAGCACGCCTATCACTACACGCCCCTCACTGTGTGTCTGTGTCCCCTCCTCCCAAAGTCCACACACACACCCAACAGCCATTCACCTCACAACAGCATCCAGCCCATGCACCTGCACCCAAACACAGCAGACTGACACCTCCTACAACCACTCCCTCTTCTTCCACTCCCAAACCTTCACCCTCTTCCACCCCAGTGTCCCTAAGAAACATTTCCTCGCCAACACTGACCTATTCCCTACCCCTCCCAGCCCAGCACCTCAGCCACCCAGTCCATGGCCACTGTGGTTTCTGCAGTTGTGAGAGGCTCCAAGGAGGCACCCGTCTGCCCAGCCAGTGTGCCAGCACCACCTGCCAAGGCCAAGAAGGGTCCGCCACCTGGCAAGGGCAAGAAGGGGACACCAGCCAGCAGGGGGAAGGAGGCACAACCAGCCAGCAAGGGCAAGACAAAGACTCCAGCTGGCAGAAGCAAGGAGGCACCACCATCTGCCAAGGGCAGAAAGGGGCACAGAACACCAGCCAATGCACTTCAGCCATCCGAGGCTGCAGGTGAAGGCCTGGAGGCTATCACCACAGCGGCCAGCACCGCCACCTGCACCGTGGCCAGCACCGCCACCTGCACCACAGCCAGCACCGCCACCTGACCCGCTGCCAGCAGCACCACTGCCAGCAGCAGCAGCCCCAGTGGGCAGTTGTCCGAGGCTGCAGGTGAAGGCCTGGAGGCTACCACCACCACTGCCTGCACCGCCACCTGCACCGTGGCCAGCACCGCCACCTGCACTGTAGCCAGCACCGCCACCTGCCCCCAGCAGCACCACTGCCAGCAGCCCCAGTGGGCAGGCATCCGAGGCTGCAGGTGAAGGCCTGGAGGCTACCGCCACCACTGCCTGCACCGCCACCTGCAGCACAACTGGCATCCACTGAGCAGCCATCACCACCGGAGAGCAGTGTGCAGTGATGACTACATGGGCTGCAGTGCATCCTGGACCCTGCAACACCTGTCAGTGTGACACACAGGTGAGAGACTGTGACCTTGCACCATCCAGGATGAAGCACACAGGGCACAAGGCCCCATCCATAACCAGTGAAGAAGCCATCCACTCAGCCCCTCCTTGCCAGGATGAAGCACACTGGGCACAATGCCCCCTCCAGAACCAGTGGAAGAAGCCATCCACTCAGCCCCTCCTTGCCAGGGTGAAGCACACTGGGCACAAGGCCCCCTCCAGAACCAGTGGAAGCAGCCATCCACTCAGCCCCTCCTTGCCAGGATGAAGCACACTGGGCACAAGGCCTCCTTCCAGAACCAATGGGAAACTGGCACCCACTTGAGAGACTGTGGCCTTGCACTAACCAGGAGCAAGCAGTGGGCAAACCACCCACTTGAGAGACTGCGGCTTTGCACTCCCCAGGAGCAAGCAGTGGGCAAACCACCCACTTGAGAGACTGTGGCTTTGCACTCCCCAGGACCAAGCAGGGGGCAAACCACCCACTTGAGAGACTGTGGCTTTGCACTCCCCAGGACCAAGCAGTGGGCAAACTGCCCACTTGAGAGACTGTGGCCTTGCACTCCCCAGGACCAAGCAGTGCGCATGGAGCCCCCTCCAGGACCAGTGGCGATATACCATCTTCGGGCTGAGGTGCCCCCCCATTCCCCATCCCGCTGAGGTGCCTGTGTGTTTTCCACCTGATGCCCCTGCAGTGTTCTCTCCGTATTGAGGTAGGAGTCAAGTGTGGCCTTGGCCTATGTGTTATGTCCCAGTGGGCCACAGACATTTTGGAGTGGGCATTGTCCCTTCTTTTGTACATATTGTATATATTGTACATACTGTTTATTTCTTTATTAACGAATTTCTCAAACTTTCTAATGTTATACTCATTTCACTCCATTCCTTTTGTCCTTCCGTTATTCCTGAGGGTTAAGGGGTGTATATGTAATGCTTTTGCATGTGTCTGTGTGCATGGTGTTGAAGGTGAGGGTGGGGGTGGGGGTGTTGCGTGTTGCGTGTATGTGTCACTCTCTTTTTCCTCCTCCTCTCCCCTGTGTGCTAGATGCAGCACTCACCGTGGTCGTCTTCGCCGGCGTTCATGCTCCTGGTGTATGAGAAGATACACCAGCATGGGGAACACCTGCAGTTCGGGCTCCATGGCGCCCTGGTTCTTTCTTGAGTGTAGAGAGGTGAGTTGTTTCCCTTCTGTGTTCTGTTTCTGCCGTGCTTTTGATGGCCTTGGTACCGTCCCAGAAAAGCTGGTGGATGGGTGTATTGTAATGCAGTGGGCAGTACGTTGTCTTCCGCCTGGCTGTTGGTGGTTACCGCCACAGTGTTTGTTGCTACCGCCGTGGCGGTCGGAGTGTTAAAGTGGCTGTATGGGTTGGCGGTTTCCGCCGTGGTCATGAATCTAATTTTTTTAACGCCGGCCTGTGGGTGGTATTACAGCCGCTTTATCACCGACCGCCAGGGTTGTAATGAGGGCCTTAATGTTTAAAAATTCATATCTCAAGTTCCCTACATTGACTTTTGTCATTTTGGTGTCATTTCAAAGATAAAAATATTTCCTATTTTTATAAATTGGTGTTGGATTTTTATTGTGTGTTGTGTTTTACTTATTTAGTGTTTTGTTTATAGTAGCTGCTTTACACACCTGTTTCCTAAATTAAGCCTAATTTCCCGTGGGCCAAGCTACCAAGGGTTGAGCAAGAATTAATTTATTGAGACCCAGTGCAGGATTGTGGCCTATTGCAAAGTGTGGGTGCCTACCTGCCCTTACCAATAACCCACTTTCAACATGCACAAAATATCTACCAAAGTGGAGTTCTTTCTGCCTCCTTGCCTAAATGTCCAATATGTATTCCTACACTACAGTTGTGCAATGGAGGCAAAGAAATGTCAGGTGCATCTTTCTCTAGACTTTTGTAATAATATGAATTCTCCTATGGAGAGGCCAAAGAGACTACAAAGAAGTAAATTCCAACCAAACCAGGGTCCTTCCTCTTATCTACATAAGTGCTTCTTTGTTTGTGTAGATGTCCTCATAGTCCTTGGTATCAAGAATGAGCCACCAAAATCAGTGACAAATGCAATGGGAGGCCCTTTGGTAAGCTGTCCATCATCCTGGCAAAATGTGGGAAGACCTTTGCTTACTACTAAGGTAGATGTGCAGGGCCAAGTGGGCAGAGCTTCCAGGTGATTTGCACATTTGCATACTTGTAGCAATTTAAAGGGAGAATCATGGACTTTAGGGGAGGGGCTCCAGGGACACCAGTCCACCTGGTAAAGCTCCACCAAGTCAAAGCAAACAGCTATGTCCTGGGGGTGGGCACCTGAGGACATAGCAGGACCCGTCCCTGGGGGGTGGTGGTTCTCAGGGCCATGTATGGCTCCATGAGAGGGGCCATGTGCACCCCCTCCAATATTTGACTTAGCCCCAGTGAAGTGGCTATCCACAGGGCCTGGGATCTGCATCGGACCCCCTTCATCATGTTATATCAACCCCAGGTAGGTGGCAGTCCCATAGGCTGCGTGAGGGCTGCATGGCCCCCGTTAATTTGAATAAATTGTCCCAGGGGGTTGGAGGTCCCTGGGGCTTCAGGGGGGCAGGTTGGGCCCTCCTGCATTCATTTCATATTTATCCATGGGGAGGTGGTGGTCCCTGGGGCTCTGGGGGAGGCTGTATGGGCCTCCCCATTGAAAAATACTGTTTTGCTCCAGGAAAATTATGGTCCCTGGGGTACTTTGAAAAGCCCTAGGAGGTGGGCCTCATCCAACCCTCTCATGTTTTCATTCCACAGTACCCCTGGATCCTAGCCCACCATGGGGCAAACTGAAGGAAAAGAGCGGAAGAATGCACTTAAAAAAAAAAAATCTCAGAAAATTCCACAGACCCATCCGCAGATTTTTTCAGGATTTGTTTTTAAAAAAATGCTTTTTAGCCGGGGGGGACTGTGGGGGAATCTTAGACCAAGGCTAGGGGCTCAGGGTGACCCTACCCTGGCCCCTTTTTTTCAATTGTTTTGTGTGGAACTCGGCTGAAGGTGAGTCCCAAAATGGCTGCCAACACTTTCTTGTTGAAGTGTTGGCAGTCAATCAGATATCAGCAAGGGGACAGTTGGGCTCGTGGGGGAGCCTCACCCCTAGATCTCTATATTTTTTAAACTCTAATATCGCCAAAACTATTGAACAGATTTATACCAAATCAAAAAAAGCACATTCTGAGAAACAGGATCTAGCTTTATCCCAAAATTGGTGTAATTCAGTTCAGCAGTTTGGGCTGTAGGTGTGTTTAAACATCCTATGGAAAAATGAAAAAACAAAGGTTACAGGGAAGTTACAGTTAGGACCACGTTTTACACAGACAAAACCATAGAAATGTAGCCGTTATAGTTATGCTTATCAGAAGTAACTATAACTCAGCTATCAAGTAACTTTAGGCCTCGAGATGTAGTTTCTTAACATAAGTACAATGGTAAGTATAACTATGCATGGTAGAGGTTGAATTCATGTAAAGTAATTAAAATTACCTAATGTTAAAAAAAAGAAATTCACTGACAAAACAAAGGTTACAGGGGCTTTATAGTTAGAAAATTGAATGCAAAAAACATAGCAATTTACTTAAAAAACCATAGGTTATTGGGACGTTATAACTAGGCTCACATTTCAAACGTACAAAACCATAGCAATTCAGCAGTTATAGGTGGTCATTCTGACCTCGGCGGTAAAAGGCGCTTACCGCCGGTCAGAAATCCTCCATAATTCCGCCGCGGTCGCGGTAATCCGCCACGGTCATTCTGACCCGCAGCAGCCAAACCGCCGAAAATCCGACAGCCACAACAGACCGCCAGACCAGCGGTCGGCGGAAAAGTGAAGGTGACCAAACCTCCACCGTCACGCCAACAGAAATACGCCCATGCCATTCTGACCCACGAATCCACGCGGCGGTCTTTCAAACGCGGTTTTCCATTAGCGGTACACACCGCCGCGGTCAAAATACACACAAACGAACAAAACTCAGCAACATTGGACGATTTGAATTCCACACACCTGATACACATACACACACCACTCCCACACACACAATACAATATAAAACACACACCCACATCACCCACAAACCCCTTCGACCAAAATCCAAAAAGAAGCACTGAGAGACACAGCAGCGATCATAGAACACCATCACACAGAGGCACACTACACCATCACCCACACAATATCCACACACAAAACAACACACACCACCACACTCAACACACTTAACTACACATACTCCACCCCACACATCATACACACCACTCCATGGCACCCCAAAGACACCCCCGCTTCTCAGACGAAGAACTCAGGGTCATGGTGGAGGAAATCGTTCGGGTAGAGCCCCAGCTCTTCGGCACACAGGTCCAATACACCAGCATTGCCCGGAGGACGGAGCTATGGCAGAGGATTGTCGACAGGGTCAACGCTGTGGGACAGCACCCCAGAAATCGGGAAGACATCAGGAAGCGATGGAACGACTTACGGGGGAAGGTGCGTTCCATGGTATCCAGGCACAACATCGCCGTGCAGAAGACTGGCGGAGGACCCCCACCTCAACCCCCACAATTTACAACATGGGAGGAGGAAGTCTTGAACATCCTGCATCCTGACGGCCTCGCAGGAGTCGGCGGAGGAATGGATTCTGGTAAGTTGAAGCTTCAATACTGCTTCCCCCCCACCTGCATGCCAAATCATACCCCAACCCTCACCCCCATCCTCGAACCCCACCCTCACCCCCACCCCCATCCTCACCCCCACCCTCACCCCCACCACCATCCTCACCCCCACCCCCAGCACACCTATTCCCTGCCAATGTCTCACCATCACAACCCACACATCCCAAAACCTAGGCCTGCATGCGTCCACTAAGCATGGAAACCCATCACCAAAGCATGCCCAATGCATATACACATCCCCCCCACAAGCCACCCTCACCAAAGCCCCCACACACGAATGCCAGCACTTGGGGACACGGGAACCCACAGATACACCCATATGGCACACATTGAAACTATAACCATACCTCTATACCCCTGCAGGACCCGACCGCCAACACACCGCCACGGAGGGCCCAGAATTCTCCACACCCCCCACCCAAGAGGCCGTCAGCGATGACAGCAGCTCTGTCGACCTGGACACTGATGACCAGCCCGGACCATCGGGGACCTCTGGACAGTCGGTTCCCCTCAGACAGCCACAGGCCACTACAGACCCAAACCCCTCTGGGAACACCAGCACAGCTCCCACCCAGCGGGCCCATGCCTCTGTCTCCAGGGCGCGTCAATCAGCGGTGTGTCTACCACTACAGGGCACCCAGGATAACCCACCACCCCAACAACAACAGGGACCTGGGGGCAGTGGTAGTGGGCACACCGGCCAGGGGGCAGAGGCCCAGGGAAACAGGGGAACTGGGAGGGCAGCTGTGCGACAGGGGGGGGACGGGCCCAGGGAACCCACTCTCCACGAGGCCCTCACCACCATCATGGGAGCATACAACCGCTCCCAGGAGACGATGGCGACGGTACTGGCCAGGTTCCAGGAGATCCAGGTACTGCAGGAGGAACACTATCGTGGGTACAGGGAGGACATCAGAGCCCTCACCTCCACCCTAGTTACCATGGTAGGGCTGCTGCAGGAACTCATCAACACCAGGACGGACACTCAACAACAACAAAGGGCCCTTGCCACTAGCCTGGACCAAGAACAGCCAACCACCTCCGCCGGCGCTAGTGGACAGGAGGCCCCCGCACAACAGCAGCCCACCAGACCCCCACCTCCTGCAGGAGAAGAACCACCCCGCAAGAGGGCCCTGAGATCTCGCAAGAAGACAGAGTAGGATGTCAAGACCCCCGCCAGCAAAGGATACCACCTGATGTCATCCCACTGTCCCACATTGTCACCCTGTCCATCCTTGAACTGCCCATGCTCCATCTCTCCACAGGCCTATGGACAATGCACCTGTGTGACTGTTACTCTGGACTCTGCCATGGACATTCCTTCACCATAGCCCCCACCCACTTGAAACCACCCATCCCATTTTGAGCACTGAAATAAACACCTATTTTGCACAAAACTATCTGGAGTCTGGCTGTGATTTCAAAATATTGTAATTGACATGACAGTGCAAATATGTCCTTGTACATAGTGAAGTCAACAAACCGCTGCCACAAAGCTGTAGTCCATGGGGAAACGAAGCACAGGACTCGTAGTGGGGACCCCAGATCTGAAATAGGGAGGGAAAAGCCACAACTCAGTCATCATACACTGGGGCAAATAGACAGGCAGCAGTGATGCAGGAGAGTAGTTTACATTTACTAAATTATGTTTGAATTGTTACCTGTGTCCTATTGGAAGTACTGTGCAATGATTCTGTCCCTGTTGTCTGTTTCAACCCCGTCGTCTTCCTCCTCGTCACTCTCCACAGGTTCCACAGCTGCCACAACACCACCGTCTCGACCATCCTCCTGCAGGAAAGGCACCTGGCGGCGCAAAGCCAGGTTGTGAAGCATGCAGCAGGCCACGATGATGTGACACACCTTCTTAGGTGAGTACATTAGGGATCCACGTGTCATATGCAGGCACCGAAACCTGGCCTTTAGGAGGCCGAAGGTGCGTTCGATCACCCTCCTAGTACGCCCATGGGCCTCATTGTACCGTTCCTCTGCCCTGGTCCGGGGATTCCTTACTGGGGTCAGTAGCCACGACAGGTTGGGGTACCCAGAGTCCCCCAATAGCCATACACGGTGTCTCTCTAGCTGTTCCATCACGTAAGGGATGCTGCTATTCCTTAGGATGTAGGCGTCATGCACTGACCCAGGGAATTTGGCATTGACATGGGAGATGTACTGGTCAGCCAAACACACCACCTGGATGTTCATAGAATGGTAACTTTTCCTGTTCCTGTACACCTGCTCACTTTCTTGGGGGGGAACCAAAGCCACATGGGTCCCATCAATGGCACCAATGACGTTGGGAATATGTCCAAGGGCATAGAAATCACCCTTCACTGTAGCCAATTCGCCCACCTCAGGGAAAAGGATGTAGCTCCTCATGTATTTCATCAGGGCAGACAACACTCTGGATAACACCTTCGAAAACATGGGCTGAGACATCCCAGAAGCAATTCCCACTGTTGTCTGAAATGACTCACTTGCCAAGAAATGGAGTACTGACAGGACCTGCACCAGAGGGGGAATCCCTGTGGGTTGGCGGATGGGGGACATCAGGTCGGGCTCCAGCTGGGCACACAGTTCATGTATAGTGGCACGGTCAAGCCGGTAGGTCAGGATAATGTGGCGTGCTTCCATTGTCGACAGGTCCACCAGCGGTCTGTACACAGGAGGATTCCTCCTTCTCCTCGCCAAACCCAGCGGACGGTGCCTAGGAAGGACAACATGGAGCACACAGTCAAGCAACCCACAGGTACGTACTCACAGCTTGCACAGTAAACGATTCTCTATGCAGTGAATGGCGTGTATGAGTGGCTATGCAAGGCCTAGGCCTGTGTGACGCAGTTGAAATTGAGCCATGTGGACCCTCGAAATGGCGGCTGCCTGACCTGTGAAGTGTGACAATGGGATGTGAGGTCAATGCGCTGGCGTGGCACACCGTGGCGGTAGGCGGTCGAAGACCGCGGCGCGAAGCCGCATTGGATAACATTGAAGCCTATGGGTATCAGGAGCCAATGGCGAAGTGCGCCGGCGGTACGCCCCGCCGCGGTACGCACCGCCGTGGGCGTGACCGCCATTTTCTATCTACTTATTCACTCGCGACTTGAACTTTCACAGGAGAGGACCTATACTGCAAGTGTTGCTGTGACCTCGGTCTGGAAGGGACAATGGCTGCTGCGACTGGGGAAAGGGCCCCTGCCTTCACTGGAGAAGAGTTGGAGAAACTTGTGGATGGGGTCCTCCCCCAGTATGCGCTACTCTACGGTCCTCCAGACCAACAAGTGAGTTTAATTCAATATGGATTTGGGGCCACTGGCTGGCTTGGGGGCCTGGCGGGGGGCATGTTGGGCCTGGCGGGGGGCCTGGCGGGGATGGGGGGCATGTTGGACCTGGCGGGGGGCCTGGCGGGGGGCATGGCGGGGATGGGGGGCATGTTGGGCCTGGCGGGGGCCTGGCGGGGGGCATGGCGGGGATGGGGGGCATGTTGGGCCTGGCGGGGGGCCTGGCGGGGGGCATGGCGGGGATGGGGGGCATGTTGGGCCTGGCGGGGGGCCTGGCGGGGGGCCTGGCGGGGATGGGGGGCGTTGGGCCACTGGCAACGAAAATGCAGACAAACTTGAACGTGGTATTTCTCCCTCCCTGTACGTGTCACATAGGTCCGCGCCCATGAGAAGATCGGGATTTGGCGTGCCATCGCCAAGGAAGTCCGGACCCTGGGGGTCCACCATCGACGGGGCACCCACTGCCGCAAGAGGTGGGAGGACATCCGCCGCGGGACCAAGAAGACCGGCGAGTCTCTGCTGGGGATGGCCTCCCAACGTAGGCGGGGTGCCTGCCGTCAACTGACCCCCTGATGTTCCGGATCCTGGCGGTGGCCTACCCTGATTTGGATGGGCGCGTGAGGGCAGCACAGCAGACACAAGGGGGTGAGTACAAGCATAATCTACTCTGTTGTCGCGCAGTGGAGGTGTCTGGGTGGGGGAGGAGGGCTGTGGGTCCCCCTAGGCCAGGGCGATATCTGTAGGCTGGGCACCCCCGTAAGCCCCTGTGTCCCCAGCCACCACCCTCAGTAGTGTGCCAGTACAGCCATCCCTGGGCCGTGTCATCCATGGGTGCAGTTGTCAACTCTAGGCGTGTAGGGCATGTTCCACGGAATGCGTAGCGGACCCCAAGTGCGCAACTTAGTGCAGGGGGCATCTGTGTCTGTCATGTCCGCTAACTGTACCGGTGATCCATGTACTCAAAATCTCTTTATTTCTCTCTCCCCCCCCCCTTTTTGTTTGTCTTTCTGTGCTTGTGTGCATCAGCATCATCAGGCGGAGGAGAAGTGGCATCGGGGCAGGAGGGAGCTGCATCTCACATGGCCCAGGAGGGCCATGCCACAGAGTCTGACTGGACCAGTGAGACGGAGGGCGAGGGGAGCTCCACAACGGGGACGACTGGAGCCTGCAGCGACACGGACACGTCCTCGGAAGGGAGCTCCCTTGCGGTGGTGGCAACATCCGTGCCCCCCGCCATTACAGGTACAGCCGCCACCCAGCGCACCATCTCCGCCCTCCCAGCAGCCCCTCAGCGTTCGGCCCGTGCCCGCTCTGCCAGGAAGCCGGGCATCTCCTTCGCCCCAGGCACCTCAGGCACTGCCCCTGTTACCCCCGCTGCCCTCAGTGAGGAGGTCATTGACCTCCTCCGAACGCTCATTGTTGGGCAGTCTACCCTTTTGAATGCCATCCAGGGGGTGGAGAGGGAGGTTCATCGCAGCAATGCGTACCTGGAGGGCATTCATTCGGGTCAGGCTGCCCATCAGCGATCGTTCCAGGCTCTGGCCTCAGCACTGACGGCAGCAATTGTCCCTGTCTCCTGCCTCCCTCTACTAACTCCCTCCTCCCAGTCTCCTGTTCCTCTGCCTGTCCCACCCACACCATCAGACCAGCCTGCACACACCTCAACACCCAAGAGCAGCTCATCCAAACATAAGCACCACAGATCAAGCAGACATTCACACAAGCAACATTCCGATGCAGACATGCCAACAGTCACTACCACCTCTGTGACCCCCACCTCCTCGTCTCCCTCCTCCCTCCCTGTGACGTCTACACTCACACCTTCATTCACCTCACCATCAGCCAGTGTTTCCATCACCAGCACACCCTCCAGTACAGTCCGCACACGTGCAGTCACCACCCCCACTGCCATTTACACGTCCCCTGTGTCCTCTCCCACTGTGTCTGTCACCCCCTCTTCCACACCACACAAACGCAGCCACCCACCCACCCAACAGCCATCCACCTCACGACAGCCTATCCCTCCTGCACCTGCACCCAAAGACAGCAAACGTGACTCACCTACAACCACATCCTCTCCCTCCACTCCCATTCCCACTGTACCTACCACTCTCCATTGTCCCAAGAAAATCTTTCTCGCTACTGCTAACTTCTTTCCTGACCCTGAGCCCCCCCCTCCTTCTCGTCGGGGTAAGAAGAGCACCTCAGCCACCACCAGCCCTGCAGCCCCCTTGACAAGGGTGCAGGGGTATTGGAGCCCACCAGCCCGCATGTCTGGATCTTCGCCCAGCAGCAAGGGGACAGGCAGCCCACCCCCTGGGAAGAGGAGCAGAAGGCGGAAGGGCCGCCGCAGGAGCCCGGGTTCTATATCCTCCGAGGACACTAGCCAGCCACCGTCAACAGCCACAGCTCCAAAGGGAGGAAAGGGCCACAGACTCCCGACTAAGGAGGGCAAGGGCAGCAAGGCGGAGAAGTCAGGCAGCAGGCCTGCTGCCCATGGAGGACCCGTCACAGCTGCCCAGGAGGAGCCCACAACCCCCATAGCCGCTGCCCAGGGAGGAACCGTCACAGCTGCCCAGGGAGAGCCCACCACCCCCATAGCCGCTGCCCATGGAGGACCCGTCACAGCTGCCCAGGAGGAGCCCACAACCCCCATAGCCGCTGCCCAGGGAGGAACCGTCACAGCTGCCCAGGGAGAGCCCACCACCCCCATAGCCGCTGCCCAGGGAGGAACCGTCACAGCTGCCCAGGGAGAGCCCACCACCCCCATAGCCGCTGCCCAGGGAGGACCCAGCCCAGCTGGCCAGGAGGGCCCCACCACCCACAGCCCAGGTGGGCATTGAAGGAGCACCATCCCCGCTGCCCAGGAGGGCACCGCCAGGCAATGAGCAGTTGGCCATAGAATGGCCGCCGTCTCCAGCACCGCTCCGCTGGGGACCGCCGTCTCAAGAACCGCTGAACTGGGCCCTTCAAGGCAAGAACCGCTGAACTGGGCCCTTCAAGGCAAGACCAGCTGAACTGGGCCCTTCAAGGCAAGAACCGCTGAACTGGGCCCCGCCGTCTCCAGCACCGCTCCGCTGGGGACCGCCGTCTCAAGAACCGCTGAACTGGGCCCTTCAAGGCAAGAACCGCTGAACTGGGCCCTTCAAGGCAAGAACCGCTGAACTGGGCCCCGCCGTCTCCAGCACCGCTCCGCTGGGGACCGCCGTCTCAAGAACCGCTGAACTGGGCCCTTCAAGGCAAGAACCGCTGAACTGGGCCCTTCAAGTCAAGAACCGCTGAACTGGGCCCTTCAAGGCAAGAACTGCTGAACTGGGCCCTTCAAGGCAAGAACCGCTGAACTGGGCCCTTCAAGGCAAGAACCGCTGAACTGGGCCCTTCAAGGCAAGAACCGCTGAACTGGGCCCTTCAAGGCAAGAACCGCTGAACTGGGCCCTTCCAGGCAAGAACCGCTGAACTGGGCCCTTCAAGGCAAGAACCGCTGAACTGGGCCCTTCAAGGCAAGAACCGCTGAACTGGGCCCTTCCAGGCAAGAACCGCTGGCCCTTTGGCAGACGTGGCAGGGCAGGATCTGTCTCGGGCAGGGCTGCAGGATGTCCTCTGGCCAACATGCCTCCTCCAGTGGCAGTGGAGTCTGTTATGGACTGTTTGGACTGTGGCTTTGCACTCCCCAGGATGGCCCAGTGGGCAGGCCACCCACTGTATGGACTGTGGCTTTGCTCTCCCCAGGATGGCCCAGTGGGCAGGCCACCCACTATATGGACTGTATGGACTGTGGCTTTGCTCTCCCCAGGATGGCCCAGTGGGCAGGCCACCCACTGTATGGACTGTATGGACTGTGGCTTTGCACTCCCCAGGATGGCCCAGTGGGCAGGCCACCCACTGTATGGACTGTATGGACTGTGGCTTTGCTCTCCCCAGGATGGACCAGTGGGCAGGTCACCCACTGTATGGACTGTATGGACTGTGGCTTTGCTCTCCCCAGGATGGCCCAGTGGGCAGGCCACCCACTGTATGGACTGTATGGACTGTGGCTTTGCACTCCCCAGGATGGCCCAGTGGGCAGGCCACCCACTGTATGGACTGTATGGACTGCGGCTTTGCTCTCCCCAGGATGGGCCAGTGGTCATGGAGTCCCCTCGTGGATCTGGCGTTGTGTACTCAAGTGGCTGAGGTGCCCCCCCTTCCCTTCCCCCTGAGGTGCCTGTCCTTTTTTCTTTCTGATGCCCCTGCAGTGTTCTCTCCGTGGAGTTCTTGTCGTGGGACTGGGCCTTGCCCCTTTGCTCAGGACCCCTGTGGTCCACGGACAGTGGTTGGACTACATATAGTAGATGTATATATTTTGTACATAGTTTATTTATTTATTTGGATTACTGCTGTCCATTTTTCAATATATCTGCCCGTTTAAGATCTCTTCTTTTGGTCTTTGCATTATTTCGGAGGGGGGGGTTTGTGGGTTGTGACAGTGATCTGTGGGAATGCATTGATGTGTGAGTTGTAGTGGGTGTGGGTGGGTGGGTGTGTGCCGGTAATCTTTTCCCTCCCCTGTGTCGTAGGTGCAGTACTCACCGATGTCTTCCGCGCCGCCGGGCGTGCTCCTGGTACAGGAGCAGGTATAGGAGTGCGGGGATGACCTGTAACTCGGGTTCCATACTGCCGGAATCTCGCGTGGAGTATGTGGAGGTGAGCGTTTTCCCGTTCGTAGTCTGTTTTCACCGTGTTTTTATCGGCGGGGCTCCCGCCCCGGAAAAGGTGGCGGATTGGTGGGTCGTTATCGGGTAGGCGGTACATTGTCTCCCGCCGGGCTGTTGGCGGTGACCGCCAGGCTGTTTGTTTGTACCGCCGTGGCGGTCGGAGTGTTGAAGCGGCGGTCTCTGTTGGCGGTAACCGCCAGGGTCAGAATTCAATTTTTTGGACCGCCAGCCTGTCGGCGGTATGGTCGCGGCTTTAACACCGACCGCCAGGGTTGGAATGAGGGCCATAGTAAGAGTTATTTCAAGTAACTATAGTTCATGCCTTAAGGTAACTATAATTCGCACCCCCACCATGCACAGTTTCCTCAGCAATAATTTTATTCCAAATGTTGTGGTGATAATTTCAATGATGCCATAGAATATGTCATGACTGATATGTTATATGGGGTAATCAGCAGTGCATGGCAAGGGTGTGAGTTATAGTTACCTTAGGGCAAAAGTTATAGGCCCATATTTATACTTTTTCCCACAAAACTGCGCCGACGCAGTTTTGTGTAAAAAATATTACCACCGGCTAACGCCATTTCTTTGCACCGTGCGGGCGTCAAATTTATACTTTGATGCACGGCGGCGCAAACCACAAGTGTGAGTAATTTTTATTGACGCACACCACAGTGGCACGTCGTAAAGGAAAACGACGTTAACGCTGCGGAAATGACTGTGAGCCGGTTTACGACACCGCAAACCGGATATGCAGCGTTTTTTGACGCAATTGCGTCAAAACTCGCCGCAAACACAGCAATTTGTGCAGAGGAGAGGCAAAAGACCCCAGGAAGATGACAACAGACCAGGAACCAGCCAGGAGGACCCACACAAGACCCAGGACAGGGAGAAGAAGAAAAGAAAGTGTCGCTTCAGTGCAGAGGAGCAGGAAATTCTGGTGAAAGAGGTGACGGAACACCAGCACCAACTGTTTGTCACCTCAAAGTTGCCAATCAGTAGGAGAGAGGCAATATGGCAACATATTGTTGACAAGATTAACAGTGTGGCAGAAGTACGCAGAACAGTCATCGAGTGCAAGAAACGCTGGCATGACTGCAAGCGCAGGACCAAGGAAAAGATGGCCAGGAACAGGAAGGGAGCACTTGCAGACTGGAGGTGGGAGTCCAGCACACCAGGAGGCCCTGGACCACATGGAGGAGATGGTTGCAGCCGTCATCTCTGAGGAGATTGTCACAGGGATTCAAGGACAGGACAGCGCAGACTGCCAGGAGACAACACACATGCAGGGTAAGTCGCATGGGGAATTAAAATGCACTAATGTCATCTGCAACAGGGAGGGTGGACATACCCACTACACAATGCATGTAAGTCATGATATTCAGGGAGTGGCATGGGTAAAGGGGCACGGCACAGGGGCATGGCCCGTACTGAGGAAAGCTCGGGCACACCACTACACAACACCAACAGCCTTTGCATGGGGGTATGCTGCCATGCCAAGGATGTTGCAAAGGTAAAGCCAGGCCAGGAGGGCAGGGCACAACGTAAAACTGGCAGCCTGTCACACGTCAGCCACTATACTCCCTACATTAACTAGGGCCCAATTAAAAACTTCTTGCCATACCTACAAGTGGAATGTAACATTGACAACAGTTGCCACTACCACCTCCGCTGTGTGTGCAGATCAAGTAGCTAATGGTAGTAACGTCTCCACGGATCTAAAACACCCAAATTAGAGGGTTCAGGATGACAACGTTAACAATCCGCTGAAATCAAGACAAATGTTCCAGTCCTCTCAAATGTGAATGTCCATAGTTGCCACAAACATCAGCCATTGTCATCAACATTAGGAGGTACACAGCACTATTGTCATACCCATGCTGCATATGTCAGGGTACACCCTGTGCCTGGGTCACAATGCAACATCTCAAATGCCATACTGCTCAGACAACAGCATTGAGGGGGAGGACACATGTAACTGGTCACTGAAATACACCTGCACAGTCAGAGGAGGAAATAAGACACTGCTACGACTATCAGGGCAATCCAATGTACCACACATTCCACAACATCAGCAGTACACAGTACCAATGCTGACATCCATATTGTGCCATAACAATGCTATGCATAGTATATGCTTCATCTCAACTACATATAGGTGGATGTGAAAGATCAGAGACTGGGGCAGGTCCAGATTGTTCAGTGTGGTGCTAGTGCCATCAGAGCACCCACAGCCAGTGAAAGGCCTCACAATGAGAATGGAAGTAGACGTAGGGTTGTGTAGGACAAGAAGGTGGCAAATCACAATTTGGCCAGAACCAACACCTAGAAGATATGATGCTGACAAGTCCACAAACTGACCACAATACATATGACATGCAGGTGGGGCATAGGCCTGGGAGAATGCCAATCTGAAAGACAGGAACAATGAACAGGAACCAAGATCACAATGTGAAAATAATCGGAAGGCAGGCATGTCACATTACAAAGGCCACAACACAGACACACTAATTGTACCGTATTTCATTGCAGAGGACGATGGATCTCCTGCGGATATGCCTGACCAGGACTACCCTGATGACATGGATGACGAGGTGACAAATATCAGTCAGCAGACCCTCCAAGACGTCCTTGAAACCCTCCAGACCCCACCTTTAGTTACAAGGAGGAGCACAGAACTAGCAGCCATCACAGAGGACCCACCAACAACACCAATTGTACGACCTGCAGCTCCAACACAGCTGAGGACTCTGACAACACTGGCACCAGCTTTGAGCGAACTGTAGTTGGAGTACAGCGGGAGCTGACCAAGGAGGTGCAGGTGGGGATGCAAACTATGGCAGCCAGTCTAGAGGGGGTGCGTTCGTGCATGATGTCAACTGAAGAACAGGCAGCAGCTATGCAAGGGCGAACAACTATCTTGCAGGAAGTAGAAAAAAGGTTGAAGGAAATCAGCACAGCCATAGTACAGTTGACCCAACACCTACAACAGCAATCCTGTCAACGCGTGCACGAATGCAACATTGAACCCCTCAGGGCCGACCTGGCTGCCTACCACCGAGACGTGGCTGCTATTCTTAAGAACCAGCAGATCCTCCTTGCTGCAGTACTGCCCTTAAGACCCCAACAGTTAGCAGCTACCGGGATGTCTGACTCCACGTCTTCACACACTGAGGTGTGTGTTGCACCTTCACAACCACCACCACCAAGGGCAGAGGAGACTACACACACATCAGAAGATGAAGACCTGTACCCGGTAGCACTAGTCCCTGCCACATGGCCAACTATTACCAAGGTCCTGCGCTTCGTAAACATGCCAGTCTTGCAACAACTGTACTCAAGCACTGTTCTGCAACCCACTGTTATCTTGTCAGCCTGCCCTGTGATTGTCTCTCACTATCTCATTGGCAAATCCTGTCCCTCTGCACTGTCTGACACTTCACCCCAGCATGTCCAATGACATGTCCTTTTGCACTTGTGTAGGATCACAATGGAAGATATCACAATAATGAACTCACAATAATGGACAATGCACATATAGCACTACAACACTGTTAAAATAAATAGAACTTACACAACCACTTTGTTTCTGTGAAATGTGACACATCAACCGTGCAGTAGATCAGTGAAGTTTGCCTCCTGTCAATTATTATAGATTGTCAATACAACTGCCCTGAAATAATGTGGGCTGATAACTATGCACAGTGGCCTGGATTGTACCATCATCTGCCCTTCATGAGGGTTATTTCTGAGGAAAATAGAAACTATACACCATAATGCTGTGTGGACAGAGAATAACGCTTCGTCAAGGGATGTTGAAGCCAGAAAATAGTGCCTTCAAATTTTAGCTTCAAGGCAAAACTAACGTATGTGACATTTGCCACAAATTTAAGCTAACACACACCAAACTGCATGAAGGGATGTGTATGAGTTTACATCCAAATAAGTAACCATGCTGAACAGTGTAACAAATGATCTATGTGAGTTATGTACACTATACTACAAGAGAGCATACTACCACTTACCTTATAAGGATTTCCTTGGACATCAGACTGCAGTCAGGCTCAACACAGTGTCCCCAATACTAAATCTGGAAGCACAGTATGTGACATTGAAAACATACATCATGAAATAACCACACTTTGGGGTCCATAGTAACCATGATTGGTGGTTGCAATGAATGGCCGAATCTTAGCTAAGTAGCTTTGGGGTAGCTGCCAAAGTAACAGCTCAGTTGGGATATGGTTGTAGCATAGGACACAAATTCTAATACAAAAGAGACACTGTTCACTCATGCCAAGGCCCTGATCTACAAGCATTTGACACATACTGTAAAGGGTTACCTAGATATTTATTAAACAGTAAAAACAGAAGTTAAAACTAGGGGAAACACCTTACCTAACCTAATCTACTCTAACTACTCATTACCCACAACTGTCCCTAACTAACCTAAGCTGAACTTACTTATCACATTTAACGAAACAATCTAAACATCAACCCCCCACCCCCCTTATAAGACGGGACACATGGAGGACAACAGATACTAACCTAAACACATACTATCCTATACTAAACAAATATGTATTTTTATGTAATTTTTTCTTTGGTAATTTTTTTTTAATTATTTATTTTTTTGAAAAACACAAAAAAAAAACATTGCCAACACACATAATAATAAACAGTAGAAATATTCTGAAACCCCCACCCCCCACCCACTACTACTAAATAAACTAACAGCCTATACTAACCTAACACTAAACCCAATAAACCCACAAAGTGTAACAACCAGGAAAGAGGAGGGAAGGGAGGGAATCATGTCCGTGTAGATGCCTACAGGTTGGCCCTCCTCAGGGTCTTTTTTATGGAACACACTCACCGGTTGACCTGTGCCACCTCCTGCTGCAGTCTGGTCATCTTACGTAGGACATGGTCCAAGTTCCTTTGCATCTCAGCAAAAGCAGCAGGGTCAATGGCTGCAGCAGGGTTGGTCTGGGTGTCAGCCGAGGAAGTATGGGCCTGTGTTGTTGCAATGGCTGTAGGCTACCGTGCAGGTGGTGCTGTGACTGGTCCTGGAGCTGTTGCAGTTGATGGTCCCGCAAAGGTCCCAGCTGCTGTTGGTGCCACCTGGGTGGTAGTGGTGGTGCTGCTGGTGGTGGCTGTGGTAGACACAGAAGGGCCCCCTTGTGCAAATGCCCTCCAAGCTCCGGAGGCTCGTTCATGGCGATATCTTCTGGCCATGTTGCGGTACCCAGACTCTACATCAAGTATGTGGCGGTATCGCATTGCCCGGCGTTGAAACTCCCGAACCTGGATGGGAGTCATATTTGCAGCTGTTAAGACAAATAGAAAATCAAACATTAGGTACTGCATTGTGTGAAATGGCACAAGAAGTAAATCAGACAATACATCTAATGTACTTGTAACGGCCCATATCATCATACAGATAACTGATTGTCCCTGAGGAAGTACATGGCAAGCCAGCCTACAAATGTCCTATCACACATAGCACATCAAAACCCTACAAGAGGGGTAACAACTGGCATGATTTTGGCATCATAGTTCTGCCAGTTGTCAGCTAAAAATCATGCTGCATATCCTCCACCACTGCCAGGGCAACAAATGTCTTTGTACTGAATGGCAATCTAGGGCCACAAGATGATCTGCGAGTTGTAAATGGACTTGCCAGTATGGAAAGCATGTGATAATCATGAGTGGGTATACTAGGTTTAGACAAGTGATTTACTGATTTACATGTCTGTGTACCAAACTTGTATCATCAGTCCTAGGTACACTATTCACAACCCTATGCCTGTGTCTGAGGGGGGCGGGGGGGATGGACAATCAACTAATAATTTCTAACGACAAGGACACCCAGGAAGCTTTGGAAATCTGGACATGGGTTTGGCCCAGCACACACACCACAGGTAAGGAGGAACTCCAAATAAGAGACAGCCAACCCTTGGACAATCCCATCAACACTTATCTTTGGAAATGCAGACCTTTGTCTACATAATTTACTGCCATGACTTACAACAAACAGATAGATGCAATAACACCTCTGGCCATGAGCTGCATGCACACCTAGGCCATTGTACTTAAGTGCCACATACTCGTAGCACTACATGTGGAGCTACATGCTGCTAGGAAGTTTAACATACAGTCCAACATGTTCATTAGTGAATAGGGAAGCAGAGGTCTGTGGGTAAGACTTTGGCATCCCTATTCTGGGAGAATCCGGGTCTGACTGGCTGACTAATTCACTAATATGGTCCACTGCTACTTTTTCTGAATCAAGTTTTATCCACGTGACTCATCCCTATTCACACTGCTGTGCCTACAGGACTGACCTAGAATACCAAAATATGACAATACAATAAGGATAGGCCAACTCAAAGATGGTGATCAAATGATATTCCACTCATGGAACAAAACAAATGGTTGCCCAGCGCATCACACCTTGCTATGTGTCCAACACACAGGAGTCCATCACACATCACCAGCAAACACAACACATCACAGAAATATCAACACTTACTGGAGATGTCTGGGTCCTCAAATCGAGCCACCTCGCCAATAGTGTAGGGTGCCGGTCCACCTGTAAGGCATGGAAGGGAGAAATGTGCTCAATGTCTGTGCACTGTACAACAATTCCAAAGACAAATACTATGTGTAAGATTAAATCAGAAAGTGAAGCCTCTCAAACATGATGATACTCCATCCTACATACCACTGCAAACATGTACAGATCCAGGGACTCCAGTGAGTGATACACACATATCTGCACACATGCAGTGGCCCTAACTATCATGTGGTGGCACACATGCTCCTTCATTAGTGAGCAGACAAAATCATGGAGTGTATTCCTCTCATCATGTGTATCCATGAGAGACATCCAAAGCCACTTTCCGTGAGGACTGCATTACCAGTCAACCAGCCATTGTGACTATGACCAATTTCAGACACACAGGTACAATGTACAGAGGGCCAGGGACAGTTGTAAACCCTCTTTTTGTATCAGTTTCTTCATTTGATGTGGCACAGCTATGATGAGTTGCACCAACCATAGAGATATGAACCCATGTGCATACCTTTTGACTGCCATCCCTATTTTAAATGTGGCACTACAAACTCCAAATATCAGTCTAAGATGTTAGCTGAGCGAAGCTATAACTTGTTACGTATGTGTCCAAATCCAGATCAGACATGTATCCGAAAAGAATGGAGGGACACAATAATTCCAATTATTTTCGGGATTTCCATGATCGGTTTCCTGACACACTCACCGAACACACATGAAATAAATGTTTGCACCACATTGCCATCATCAATTGACGTGAAACCTGCACTAATTTTCAGGCTCCTGTTGTGTTTATAAAGTTAGTCTAGCTGTTGTGTCAACAAATGACGGTAATGTGTCGGAAATTTCTATTCCTCACAGGTAACTGTGGCCTATATCTATACATATTTTGCACCAGATTTGTGTTGCTGTTTGACACAAAGGCGGCACTAACTTACTAAATACAAATGTATTTTGTAAGTTTGCAGTGCTCTTGCTTCCAAACAGGTCACAATTGTAGTGCTAACAAAGTAGAAATATGGCCCTGTATGTTTCACTAGCATTCCACATGTTCAACAACATTGCCGGCAGATATTGTAAAAATCAGCTACTGTCACTACAGAGCATTTAAACGTGCACATTAACCTGATTTGTACTCACCAACAGGGCCACCAATCACAATCCCCTGATGGTCCAGCAGATCTTGCTCCCTGGATACAAGGTCAGCCCAGCGGTGCTTCAGCTGGTGGTCATTTCGTGGTGTGTTGTATATCCTCTGCAGATGATGCAACACCTTTGCCCACCGGAGCCTCCGTGCCTCTGTGTGATACCGTTGGATCACACGACCACCTGCCTCAATCATCAGGGGTATGAAATGGCACACCAGCCAAATGAACCCACCCAGCTCCTCCTCTCCCATCCTGCCAAAACAAGGCCTACCCAACATAATGGTACAGAAAAGAAAGAGGGGATAAAGGGGGAACAAAGGAGAATAGGGGGAAAGTAGGACAGGAAAAATGCAAAAAAAACTACAAACACAGCCCAACTATACCCAAACTACCACTACCCACAACAGACTCCCAACACAACAAAGACAAATGTTGACAACACAAATGACCACAAAAACACTCAGACAGGATAACACAGACAGTTATTATACACAAAAAGACAATTTAAAGACCACACTGGAGACAAAATCACTAAATGCACAGAGAGACAATTCTAGACACAGCCACACAATCAGGAAATATCACAGACTGCAAAGTGAAAGTGAAAGTACACCCACTGTACCAATTCTGTAAACAGGATATCCTATTACATCACTTCCTTCCTCAAATGCGGTGCGTTTTTATTGTCATGCATCAAAATATTATGACGCTCACAGTCTGCGCGTCATTTTGTTTTGACGCACAAGAGTAGAATTAACCCTGCATCCATATGGTTCAAAATTGTTTCAAACTTAACCAATTTCATGGGGTACAGTGTTGGAAATACCGCTCAGGGCCAATGGATGTTTCAGGGCATTGTGCATCATATTTCGAGCACAAGCGTCATTTTTTGACGCGTATGTGGCAACATTTTTGGCATTAACTGGGTTTGGGTCATTTTACCATTTTAATGGTACATGACATTTGTGACAATACTGAGATAGGCTGATTGCACCCGCTTTGGGAATGATGGTGTATGGGCACATGTGAGACATCATACTACTGTGGACCATGATCCGCTACTTGATGTACAGGATTTTCACTCTTGACTGACGCAATAGATGGCCAAACGTGTGGGCTACATATATGTATTACCCAAATTGGGCATGTTTGGCGTCAGGAAAGGATAGCAAGGTGACGCACATAAGTACAATTGCTCAATGCCTATGGGTCAATGTGTGTGATTTGGCTACTACTATTGTTGTTGACCCACTGTGTGACCATCACAAGATGCATTATAGCATAGCAAATATGCTTGTATGCATGTGGAGTCAATGTGTCCAACCCTCAGATACAAGTCAGTGTGGAAATAAGAGAGGAAATGTGTTAGTCATACATGTAGCAACAACTTCTGTGTGCACTTTCTAGTTTTTGGGTAACATAAACACCACAAATGACAAAGCATGCACTGGATAGATAGCAGATGGTTGTTCATGTCAATGGTCCATAACTTGGCCATCACATGTCCTGGAATGTTGGATACTACTTCCTAGGCACTTGTTGGTGAACCCACCATGAGTCAGGCACGGGTACATACTAAGTGGGTACCGTGTTTGTGACACGGAGACCCAAAGATAAACCACATTTGTAATGTTACGCCACAATTGAGGTCATATAACTGTGCCACAACTCTCCTGTGACAGTGGAGGACCAGCAGACCAAGCAGCACGTGGTCACATATTTCCAGTGGTCAAATGCACAGAGGTGTCTGGTTCATGTGTGTGGGCCAATGTTTAGGCTATATATTTTTAGGGTCTATGTTGTCACAGTTACGTCCTGGTCTAGTCATGAGTCTGTGGTGGCTATTCCTGTATCTACTAAGTATCCGTCGGAGATCAATAGAAGTAAAGCCAATGAGGATTTGAGAACCCACATGGGGATGGTCCAACCCTGTCACTGCAGATGTGTTATGAGACTGTCAAAAGGGCAACCTTGGTATGCTGAGTAAGTTAATATCCCAGGATTCTTGTACCAGCAGGTGTCATCACAACATTTGTACACAGGTTGGCCTCTAAATTTCCCACTGCATCTGGGAACATCATAGCCTCTGTGCTGATTATTCTCACAGCTATTCACCACGCACGCCCCATCAATATGTTGTGAGCAATGTGAATCAGCGTGTGGACTGTCAGGGTCCTAACATGTGTAGACATTTCATGCACATTATCTGACGTTGCTTGTTCTGCTGGAGGCACCATACCCAATCCCTGCATACGGCCATGGTACACTGTCACAATTTGTCACTCAAGCATACATAAGACCCAGACAAGGGATAGGCCATGATTTGGGTATTTGGGGACAAGTTCCCAACAATGGTACGATAAATAAAAATATTATGCTATACAATGTATTTGAGTATGCATTGTAGACCCACCTGACAAAATACCCCAGGAGGAATGTGAGGGTTGGGAAAGCAACTATGATACAAATGTAGCCACAAGGAACCTTTAGGGTAACTCACAGACAGGAGCCAGTCAGGCTAACAGGATGCAGGGTCAATCAGGATCCAGACATTTCACAAGGTAAATACACAGTGGTCAGACTGAGACTGGTCAGAGGAGGAACAAGACAGTTGAAATGGAAAACTGTGTTTGTCCTGTGTTTTGGAAGGTGACACATTAACCCAAGGGCTGGGTTACACAGCTGAGTTACACAGCAATGCATAACAGTGTTATCGATAAAATTGCAGCTTCTATGCTGTTCCAAGCATCTGCAAGGGCAGTGCATGTTCAAATGGATGGTCTCCATGGAGGTGCTCACAGGTGTGTGCAGCATCAGTCTCTCCCAAGTCCTGTATGTGAGATTCAAGTTCAAAGGGCCAACAGTACCGTTCACATGGGAATCACTGTACAGATGATAACAGGTCTTAGAAACTACAAGCCAGTGCATTATTTAACGTGACGTCCATGCAGACAGAAGTACAATGACTATGGCTTTCCATACTAAAGGGGGAAGCACACTGGATTAACATTGTGAGTCTGGGAGTGTGTAGAAGAGGGATTATCTGGCTACTCATATTACCATTACAGGGACCTCTGAAGACGGGTGGGGTGAGACCAGGAACATGGGTGTGTCAGGACTTAGGACATGGGCTGACATGTACATGGGATGTCATGTGCGCAATGCTTGTCATACCTGTGGCACTTGTGCTATCTATTTCCTGCTTATATGGAATTCTAGTCACACATAGGGGCATATTTATACTCTGTTTGCGCCGGAATTGCGTCGTTTTTTTTTACGCAAATCCAACGCAAAGCTAACTCCATATTTATACTTTGGCGTTAGATCCATCTAGCGCCAAAGATCTTGGAGTTTGCGTCATTTTATAGCGTGGACACCTTCCTTGCGTTAATGATATGCAAGGTAGGCGTTCCCTTCTAAAAAATGACTCCGAGGCATGTGCGCCATATTTACACTCCCGGGCAAAAATGACGCCCGGGAGTGGGCGGGTCAAAAAAAATTACGTCCATCCACTTTAGCGTCATTTTTTAACGCCTGGTCAGGGCAGGCGTTAAGGGACCTGTGGGCTCGGAAGGAGCCCAGAGGTGCCCTCCCATGGCCCCCAGGGACACCCCCTGCCACCCTTGCCCACCCCAGGAGGACGCCCAAGGATGGAGGGACCCATCCAAGGGAACTTAAGGTAAGTATTTAAAAAAAAAAAAAATTGTGGCATAGGGGGGCCTGATTTGTGCCCCCCTACATGCCACTATGCCCAATGACCATGCCCAGGGGACATAAGTCCCCTGGGCATGGCCACTGGGCAAGGGGGCATGACTCCTGTCTTTGCTAAGACAGGAGTCATTTCTGTGGGGGTTGGGAGTAAAAAAAAATGGCGCTAATCGGGTTGAGGCGAAAATTTTGCCTCAGCCTGACTTGCCCCATTTTTTGGTGCCCAAGCTCCATTTTCCCCTACGCCGGCGCTGCCTGGTGTAAGTCATTTTTTTTTACACACACCAGGCAGCTCCGCCGGCTAACGTCATTCCATAAATAAGGCACCCGCATGGCGCTTTGGAATGGCGTTAGCCGTCGTTAAATTTTTTGACGCACAACTGCGTTGGCGCAGTTGTGCGCCAAAAAGTATAAATACGGCCCATAGTCATTGCAAAGATAGGTGATGTAATAGTTACTGCTGTCAAGGGTCTGGTCATACCTTACTGTTACTAATCCACTGCCTAATGTATGATGCTTTTTGTTCCATTATTGACTGATGGTGTCTTAGTTGTGTGCCATATGCTGCAATTAACCATGTTGCCAACATGTATGTGTGAAATAGGTGTGGTCCTCTGCTATTGCCCTTCAAATGTGAAATGTACAGGATATATATCATTTACAGTGTGTGTGATTGTGACTGTAGATTCATACCCATCACAATAGCTTTGGAATTTTCTGTGTCCTGATCGGTATATCAGCAATGCTCCATGAGGCTACACTCTTATTCTGATAGTTAGAGAAAATGTTATGCAAAAATGATTACCCAGACCATGATATGGTGATTACTATAGGTGTTTATTTACATATGTTAAAACAGTGGTGATGGTGAGTTGAGTCAAAAGAAATCGTGGACAATATGTTTGCGCCTACGCAATCCTGCAGCTGTCTTTGTTTGGTCCCCCTCATGTTGATGGCCAGAATCCTCCTCTTCCTCCTCTTCAGGCATTTGTGGCTCTGGTTCAAATAGGGGAATGTTCCTTCGTACACATATGTTGTGCAGGATGGCACAGGTCAAAATGATCTTGCAGACCATTTCTGGTGAGTATAGGAGGCTGCCTCCAGTGATGTTGAGGCACCTGAATCTTGACTTCAGGATGCCAAAGGTCCCCTCAACTATGGTGCGTGTCCTCCTATGTGCCTCATTATAGGCACGCTCTGCTACAGTGCTTGGGTTGGCAAATGGGGACATATTCCATGGCTGGATCCCATACCCCCTGATCAGCTGAAAGAGAAAATGATTGAGAACATGTTGCTGTAGCTTTCCCCGTAAATATCACCTTGCATGGCAGTAGTTCTCTTGTGTTGTCTGTGACTCATTGGTGTTTGTGTTATTGTGTGGATTCCTAGGCTTCTAGGATGTACCATCAGCATTGGGTTGTTTCCTTAGCTGAATGAGTGTTTGGCTGCTGACCGGATGTCAGCAGTATTTTTGTAGAGTTGCAGTACAGTGTGTACTCCCTTGCATTGTGACATGTGATACAGGTGTCCCTGTGTCTTAACTGGGGGTGAGATGATAGTTCCATACACAGAATCAAATCGACAGTGGTGGTAGCACGTTTGCATCTATGTACCCTGGACATCCCATACATTTTGACATATGCAATAGATTAATTTAACCATCAGTGAGACCCTTAGATTTTGCAAGGTTACAACTTGCCAAACTTCTCCATACGTTGTGATCACTGACGTGTTAACATTTGACTGTACACTAATTTCACATGTGTGACAAGTTCACTGCAGACCTATTTCTCTGCCCTTGCCAAGTTGACTCAGGTTGTAACGTGTACCTAGACTACTGCACATGTTCTAGTTCAGCTGGCTAATTTGGTTTTGAGGTTGTCATTTTGAGTTTCAGAAGGTCCGTATGGCAGTACATCTGTTGTGTGTGTGTTAATTTGTCACAATGCGTATGTGTAGGAATGTGCACTTTCCATATTGTCCCATCAAGATGTATTCTTCGCATAGTCCACTTGCCTCTTGGTAGTAGACAATGTGAGAGCAGGAGTGATGTGAAATATTGGAACGGCCTCAATGATTGCACGTAACCTTTATTGTAGTCATCATCATGCTATGTGTGTCATGGTGTTTGACCTGCAGCAAAAAACATTCCACACCCCTTATACATTACGTATTGATTTGAAGGGTGTTTGATTGAGTGTTATTGCTGTGATATTGAAGTTTAATCTTCGCAGATGTACTGCCAGTTGGGGCCATGTGTTTGTCATTGTGTTCTTATACATTTTCCCCTTGTGTCTGTGGAGTGGCATCAGTTGTTATTTGGAACGGTCATTTGTCCCTAGGTGTATCTCACATTGGGTGAAGATATCAAACATGCCTAGCGGTGTCACAATCTCAGTGTGTTCCTGTCCACATGTCGATGTAGTGGTGTATGTGTTCTGCGTCCTAGAGGGTTGCTGTGCAGCGTGTACATAAGTAAGTTTCTGTACTTACCAACAAGTAGTCCATTTCCATATCGTCCATCCTGGAAGTGTTGATTGATGGTGCAGAGACGAAAGATGAATGAATCATGGACACTCCCAGGATACTTGGCCACAATGTTGGTGATCAATCCCTGGTGATCGACAATGGCTTTCACATTGATGGAGTGTGTGTGCTTTCTGTTGCGGTATAGATGTTCAGTTGCAGCAGGTGGCACAATGCGGACATGTGTGCAGTCAATGGCACCAAGGACGTGTGGGAAGCCATTAATTAGGTAAAACCCCTGTTTTGTCTCCTGCTGCTTCTGCTGTGTGTTGGGGAAGCAGATGTGGCGGGGTGTGAGTGCGATGATGGCATCCAGTACCTTGGGTAGGAAGACGGAGAATGATGGCTGTGAGATCCCTGCAACCAGGGCTCCAGTGGTTTGAAAGGAGCCACTTGCCAACATATGTAGTACATCTAGCAGCTTGGTTTCTGGTGGAATGGTGTGGGGTGTCTGCAAGCTGGTTGCCAACTGTGGCTCAATGTTGTAATTCTGTCCAGCAGTTCGGGCTGTAGTTGTGTCTAAAATCTCTATGGGAATTAAAATAGGAAATGCATTTTTTTTTACCCTCCTCCCTTTTTCTCAGCCTCCGCTTGACTGATCACTTGAAAACTTTCCATGCACAACAAGATTCTTGAGCAGACTTTTTTCAGAAAATTTCATGAAGATTCATCAAATGGCTTCAAAGATGTAGCCGAGTTAAAAACGTTTTTTTTATGGAAACCAGGTCCTAACTATAACTACCTACGGGCAATTGCCAGTAGGTTATATATACATATATATATATGTGTGTGTGTGTCACTAGAAAACACTAAGGCCCATATTTATACTTTTTTAGCACCACATTTGCGTCATTTTTTGACACAAAAGCGGTGAAAACTTGCAAAATACAATTGTATTTTGTAAGTTTGCGCCGTTTTTGCGTCAAAAAGTGGCACAAATGTGACGCTAAAAAAGTATGAATATGGGCCTAAAGGTATTAGGCTACACAACCCTTTTATTCAAACTTGTGTCATGCACTGCTTCGGACCAATCACATGACATCACTGATAACATTCCAAATTACATCACTGATGACATCACTGATAAAGTGACCATGTGACGGTGTGTCTTTGTTGACGAATGACTGCGACTTTTTGTTAATATTTAGTAATCATGGCATCTGGCAATGCATGCAGTGAGCTTCTAAGAGAATATTTGGGCTCCTACGTTTTCTACAAATGAAGTACTGAATACTGTCAATAGTGAAAAATTGAGCTGTTAGTCAAATCTTTAGGTTGTGCCGTCTTGAAGTGAGCCACCCTCCTCCCAATTTACAATGTGTTTTTTCTGTGCTCTTAATGTTGATATCTAATTACCTAAACATGTTTTTCTGCTGCATAAAGATCGTTCTTTGAATTGTGCATTCTCACTGTTGTCAAATGTCCTAATAATGTTAATAACAATTGGGAAACTGCGATTCACAATCTGGATCTGTCCTGTTCTGTATTAGCAAAACTATAATATGTTTAATTAAAAAAAGTTACAGGATTGACTCTTTTAACGGTGAATATTTTGTTTTAGTTCGTATATTGATCCTCACATTTTTAAAACTTAAACAATGCCATTTTTAAGCGTGTCCTATGGAAACACTTATGAATTCAGTAAGAAATTGTAATCGAATAGCAGTCATTCCTCATGGGTTATATGGCCCTAGTGAAAGGTGGAAGGGTATGTAGACAAAAAAACAAAATTCTTAAAATTTCTCCTAACGTTGTATACAACCAAGTAAATAACTTTATTCACTGCAATATGAATGATATTTTCAGTTAGGAACTATTACCTAGCCAAATTATTCTGCACACTTTGTACATTCTAACTTCTTCCTGTGCAAACGTGTACAATAATTGGCTGACATTTATAGATTGCTATATTTATGTGACCACAATTAGCATGGAAAATGTATATTTTGCGCTACAAGGTGAGTTATGCTTAACTGACTTATGAACATCAGTATCTCTGAATAAAAAGCTTCGATCTAGCTAGGTCTTAGGGGGCTATTCAAAACGCTTCATGCAGAATCCCTGTCTACATATCATTTAGTCCACTAATTAGCAGACACACACCATGTGCCGCGCACATTAGCATTTTAATGAAGGCATCGATCATGCCTTGAACTTTAAAAGATGCTTGCATTATTTCCCTACATCAGGCTCAAAGACTCGTGCTTATCTTTAGGTACTATTCGAAGCATCATTTAATGAACTTTAGGAGGTACATAACTATGTTGTTATATGCAAAGAGCAATTCACTTCTTGAAACGTGAAGCTCTACGTTTTTTCTCAGTTACATTATTTCAAATGCCAAAAGTAGCAGAACTTGAACAGGTGTCTTGGGAATTAAAAAGGCGGAAATGATCAGTGTGCACAGCATTACATTGTACCGAGTTTGATGGACAACTGCAGTGTACCAGTACATACAGTATGTCAAATGGGCATTTCACATTTGTGGATAATTATGCCCTGATTAGAAGCTGGTAGTTACATTCTGAATTGTGTGATATTTATCACATCCCAAGGTTTTCCTCTGACACATTTCAGCAAGTCAAATTTCTTATTGGAGCGGGGGTGGGGGGAATCTCAGAAAAAAGTCAGAGAATGACAAATTTGGATTGTTAATGCTGATTCTATATAATATGCCTCATGTGCCACTTGAAAACGCAGAAGAAGAACTATTTGCAACATCTGGCAAATACCCAGCTGCAGGCTGCTACTGATGGCATCTACAGGTGTGGTAAATACCACACTCTCGTCCACACAAATCGCAATCAGGGCCTTAGTATTTCTGGAGAGAGGTATGTGTGCATAGTTCTTATATGTTTTGAAGTTCCACAGTGAGCTCAGTGGTAGCTTGTCCTTCTCTACATTAGGACTCTACCCTCTTTGTAATATACCCATTTTAATTCCAACAATAATTAATTATATTGTTAGTCACTATGATAAGAAAATGATAACCTTCACCTCCAGCACTTTAGGATTAAGCCCTGCACTGTCAAAGGCTGTTTATCAATCGTCCTATCACCTTATCCTCTCCTATCTTTTCTCAGGGTGGGGTAGGGTCAGGTGCCTCACTGATACCAACCACATCCTGTGTTGAGTTGGGAGACAATGGAGTCGAAGAGTAATAAGCTGGACAGAAGGTGTGCATTGAAGAATGTATTCACTATGAAGGCTTCAGCTTTCAGTTTCCTGTTTAAGTGTCTGTGGTGGAAGGAACCTGTGTGCCAAGCTGGGGGTCCGTACAGCAGTTACTGAGGTACTGAAGCAGACCAGTGCAGGGCGATGAAGGTAAGTTAAATAATTCTGACTAATGGTATGTGTGTGTCGGTGGCAAAGAGAGTGTGTGTGTAAGGGAGAGAGTGTGTGCATATATGAACCGAATGAATGCATGTTTTTGAATGTGTGTGAGTGAGTGAAAGTGTGTGAGTGAAAGTGAGTTATAGGTGAAGTGAGTAAGAACAATTGAAAGTGAATGACATTGAATGTAACAGTGATAGTATGTGATGAGGGTATGTGTGAGTGAAAGTGAGTGTTAGTGAGGAATATCAAGAATGAAGTAGTGATAATGAATGAGTGTGAAACAGTTTGAGCAGCATGAGACTAAGAAGTTAGAGTGAATGAAAGGGAGAATGAGTGTGAGTAAATGTTATTGACCATGGGTGAGCAAGAGTCTGTGTGTGTGTGTCTGTCTGTCTGTGTTAGTGGGCATGTATAACCCACACTGTGAGGACCACATCAATCCTCATAGTAGGGGTAAACTCTTACAGAACCAGACAAACACTATGTTTGTGAGTACTGTGTGTATGTATGTAAGTGTGTTTATCACACTTGAAAGCCTGCTACTGACCTGAGTGTATTAGAGACCGGGGGAATGAATATCTGACATAGGGGGTACCCATGGCAAAATGCTGGACTGTCGAAGGTAATTCTTAGTATAAGAGGGACCAGTGGGAATATGCTGGGGCTGGCCCTGTAGAGGAAATTCTTAGCACAGAATACACTTGTAGCCAAATGCTGACCCTGATGTACTGGGAATAATTCCTGTTTTAAGAAGCATCCATGGCAAAATGATAGTGCTGACATTTAAGTGGTAATTCCTGACATAAGGAGCACTCATGGCTGACTTTGGCACAGTAGAGGTAAATATTGGCATATGGGACACCCAGGGCAAAATGCTGGTCTTGGCATAAGGAAATAAATTCTGGGCATTAGAGAGGGAAAAACTCATATGATATCGGGTAAGTGTAATAAAATGTTGCCCTCATACAATATAGGCAATTTTTTGACACATGGTTCCTGACAAGGAAGGCACCTATGGCATATCGAGACACTAATGACAAAATGCTGGCTGTACCAATAGAGAATATTATTAGATGTTATCATTGACTTATGTGAGCACCTCCTGACCATTTGAAAAAATGGGGGTTAACTTTGTTGAGCATTGGCCTTCATTGGCTTGGCACTTCATGGCATTTGCTCTAATTAATGTGAAAATCATGTTTTAAAATCCACTATTTAATCTCCTTTATTACAGTTCATCTTAAGGAAAGAACTGACCCGAACATATCTAGAAGAGGTTGGGCTCCCTGGTTTTGCTCACTGGTGGAATTCGGGGCACTTAAAAGGACCCACTGCCTTTAAATATTTCCTGCTGCCACCAATTGAGCTATAGAGTTCATGGCCTGTGTGGAGTAGATTAATGAAATGTCAAAATAAAAGTTAAAGAAAGAAAGCTTGAGAATCAGTGGACACCACTAAAAAAGGAGGATGGTCGTTACTGAGCATGGCTCATTTGATTTATAGAAGAGAAAGACACAATGGTGATAGATGCTGACCTAATAATAGAGCACTCAGAAATTCAAATGGGGATAGATTGCAGAGTCAAAGCTACAGACCCAACAAATAGTAAAACCAGTATGGTTTTAAGAAGGTCTACCAAATATGTAAATAATGCCAGCTGAAATTCATTATATCAATGTCCTCTCATGCATATTACTGTTGTGTTTCCTGAAAGTTTGATTGAATTTTCTATTAAGTCAACTAAGAACCCTAGCCCTATAAGGGTGAGGATGGAGGATGTACAAGAAGAGATAAGAACAGAAAAGTCTAAGTAGATAAGTTACAGAGAACACAGAGAAAAAACTTTAATGTCCAAGATAGAACAGAGTGTGATAGACAAGCAAGACCAATGGTGTGCATATCTTTGATTCTTTTATCCTATATTCAAGTGACAAAATGGTTAGTTTTATCCTTGTGAACATGAATGTGAAAAAACAACATAGCAAACATTGTGAGAAACACATTTTCTGAAAGAAAATAGTTTATAGAGGATTAACTGTGAAGGCATGAATCCTGCTAACATACTAGGATATCAAGCTTTGTAGCTCAGTAGTTTCATAAATCCTTCATTTGATTGAATCAAATATTTAATGGAGTGAAACAATAACCATTTGCGTGTCGGGCACTAATTACACTAGCTGATGAAGGTAAAGTTATCATTTTTGTTTTTTAGTACTAAAAATATTTTATGTGAACCAACATAGTAATATGTCGCCAGAGGTTGATATAGTGATCATTCAATTGCCTACTCAACAATTAAGGAAATAAGCAACCCCACCTCACCCCCATGCTAGAATGATAATACTTGTAATAAGGAGTCAGCGGAAAGCTCCAACACCGAAAAAGGTGTCCAGCAGGGAAGACAGTTCGGAGCAAAGCAAATAACTCTTGCCATAGATGGAAAGTCAACTGAGCCAGAGATCTTTAAGGGTCACTCATCAGCATCAAAAATACTTTATTTCAGTTCAAACCTAAAAAGCTGTACATAAATAAAACATACACTATCACACAACTCAGTATCATAGTTTTAACAAAGTTCTTCGTAACACAAGGGGCGGGTGAGAAAAAGAGAAACTCCACAAAAAATGTGTATGAGAGCCCAGTGCAGTAAAATCGGTCTGCTAAGTTATCCAACAGTGATTAAAAATTCACTGAAAGAATTTTGGCCCATATTTATGAAATGTTTGCATCGCCTTAGTGTCATTTTTGTACGCTAAAGCACAGTGATTTAACTCCATATTTATATTTTGACCCTAGGCCCATTTAAAAAATGATGAAAACTCTTCAAATCTACATTCTGCAATGTCAATGAAAGAACGCCGGGCCCTGAATGTGTATCACACGTTCACAGGCCTTTTAACGCACCATGGTGAAAAATCGATACATGACCGTCATGTGTCAAAAATTTAGACGCAAACGTCTAAACCTCATACTTTTCTTCAAAGGTAAATAATGCCTTGACCCTGCGCATCTATCGCACGTTCACAGGCCTTTTCACGCACAATGTGGAAAAATACAACCTATGACTAAAAAATTTACAGGCATACACATACACCATGCTATTCTCCTAAGCTAAAAGATGCCTAGCCCCTGAACGTCTATTGCACGTCCACAGGCATTTTCACCCAAAATGGGAAAAATCAATGCATGACCGTCATGCGTCAAAAAACAACGCATGACTACAAATGTGACACACAAGTCCAGGAAGTGATGAAACAGGACATCCTGCCTGCAAACATGGTACAGTGAGTCCACTTTCACTTTCACTTCACAGTCTTATTGTCTGTAACTGTGTGAGGATGTGTTGAGCTAGTGCTGTTGGAGTTTAGGAGTGTTTGGAGTATTTATTGTGCTGTGTACTGTAGCTGTTGTGTTTTATTTGTCATGTAACCTGTCTTTTGTAGTGTAAGTTTTCTGTTTCTGCCTCTGTATTGTGGGGTGTTTGTCTGGAGTAGTATAGTTTTTGGGGTAATTGAGGTAGTTGGGGTAGTCGAAGGGAAATGTTTTTTTTTTGGTTGAACTGTATTTGCAGTCCATTATGTCAGGGAAAAGGGAGGATGGCCAGGATGTCGTCTGAGGGTTTAGTATGGCTGGTACAGCAGTACCTCCTCATGATGCTGGTTCTTGGTGGCCGTGCCATACACGGCTACCCCACAGAGGCCAGGAAGCTGCAGTGGGTCAAGGTGCTCCAACACCTGACAACAGTGTTTGCAAGAGGAAGAAACAACCACCAATTGAAGCACCGCTGGGCAGACCTCATAACAAAGGAGCAAGATCTGCTGGATCATCAGGCCATCGAGATTGATGGAGCAGTTGGTAAGTATCCCATTTCCATAAAAAGTCCATTATTTGCATGTGCATGGCAGTTACAGATATGGTTGAGTGCTGCATTTTGGTTATGGATCTGGACATGTCAAATGCTACCTGTATTAAGAGCCCCAGGACCACCTTAGGACTGCCATTCAAATGTACAATAATGAAGCCGAGGCAGAGCAGATGTACCATTTTCCCTGCACAACCATTACAAAGTGTTGTGATGCATGCATAGGGCAACTCGGTATTGAGCAGCACAACATGAGGCCTGCACCATGCATAATGTATGGGAGGGGATCCCAAAACCTGTTTGGGGGCACATTTCTAAACATCTGAGAAGAATGAGAAATACCTAAATTCCATATTTCATTAACGACTTCTGAGAGCAGGTGTTATATGGGGGCATATAAATATATGTGATGCACCCCCATGTACTCAGCAGAAGTTGTAATGATCTGTTGTGTTGAAGTCCTGCTGAATAAACCATTTTCCTACACATAAATAAATGCAGTTGGACCCTACCTGCATTATGATGTACCTTAATTCTCATTAGGCGCACACATGGTGGGAGTAAAGGGTGCACTAAGGGCCACAAGGACTGTAGAGATGCACTTGATGCTGCACCATTGTCGTTCACGCTGCCCCTTTGTGGCATTGGCCAAGGCCATGTAAGGGAGCTTGACCATGCACTGGGTCCAGATTTTACTCTTCCTGTACATTGTGTATCACATACACCCTAAACCATGTCTATTACAACACACACATGTGCTGAGTTAGTTCCACAGGCCTGCCACATCTCACTGACAGAATGGAGATGCTCTACATCTGCTCCATCACTGGCACATTACTCAGTAACCTGCACCAACAAATATATCCTTGGACCAGAGGGCAAGTGTGTCTGTGTTGAGGCAAATGTCTATGCCCTGGACAAATAATGGTATACTATGCCAACAATGGCTAGCCAAATAGGTTTTGGCAATACATCCATGATTTCAATCAGTCAATGCGCAGGTAGGTACAACTATTTTCACATGAGTAAACTCCCATAGCAGCATTGATTATGTGTGTGCCTTGTGATGGCACACACATATTACTTACTTCACACATGGATGTATCACGGCATTCCTCAACACTTTGGAATACACACACAACCACTGGGCAGTTGCTTGTCAGTTTGCTGAGACAATGAGGTAGATGTCTACGACATCTGGGCCAGGCTAAAATGCTACGGTTGTCACAATGGGATAGCCACTGCAACAACCATTGCATGGCCCTCAGATGCAGTATACTGTGTCATGCAGTCACATATGGTCATGGAGGTGTACAGCTAACAAACACCTGCATGACAATGCCATATATAAATGGTGCAGTGAAAAGCACCACAGGAGTGTCAGGGACAGTGATGGTTTGTAGGTGCATGACTCTACATTATCTGAGGCTATGTGTGATTGACTGATCATCGATATATGTCAGTTGCTCTGATCTACCACTAGGATGACTTGCTCACTCAGCCTAACAAGTTGACAGTGAACAATGTTGTCCATTAACTGATATGTACAAATTACACTAAGCAATGTTTTCCATTCAGGTCTTGCAGGTGGACCTCCACCCTACTCCGTTGGTGAGGTGGCCCGATTTGAAGATCCTGTTGCAGCCAATAAGTGTCATCTTGTATGTCATGTGTGCCAATCCAGGATTTGGTGTGAGTGAGTCTGAATTGTGGAATGTTATAAATTATTGTTTTGCCTGACCAATGGTATGGTAGCATTGGCGTATGCATGGTGACATCATGTCTGTTGGAATGTTGTGCAATGAGAATGGCTTGCTTGTAGCACAAGGGACAATGTGTGCTGGCATGGAATTGTGTGTATTAGGAATTGGAATGGGTGGCCACATAGTCATTGATGTCTACAATGATAGGTGTCAGGGCAGCTCACAAGATAGTAAAGATATGGGTTATATCTTCAGAGATCTCTAGGGGGCTTATGTTGGAGACATAGGCCCTCATTCTGACCTTGGCGGGCGGCGGAGGCCGCCCGCCAAAGTCCCGCCGTCAGGTTACCGTTCCGCGGTCGAAAGACCGCGGCGGTAATTCTGACTTTCCCGCTGGGCTGGCGGGCGGTCTCCTTCAGACCGCCAGCCAGCCCAGCGGGAAAGAGGCTTCCACGATGAAGCCGGCTCGGAATCGAGCCGGCGGAGTGGAAGCTGTGCGACGGGTGCAGTTGCACCCGTCGCGTATTTCACTGTCTGCGCAGCAGACAGTGAAATACATGTAGGGGCCCTCTTACGGGGGCCCCTGCAATGCCCATGCCAGTGGCATGGGCACTGCAGGGGCCCCCAGGGGCCCCGCGACCCCCCCTACCGCCATCCGGATCTCGGCGGTCCGACCGCCGGGATCTGGATGGCGGTAGGGGGGGTCGGAATCCCCGCGGCGGTGCAGCAAGCTGCGCCGCCGCGGAGGATTCAATGGGGCCGCGGTACACTGGCGGGACCCCGCCAGTGGTGCCGGTCCGACCGCGGCTTTACCGCCGCGGTCGGAATCCCCATTGGAGCACCGCCGGCCTGTCGGCGGTGCTCCCGCGGTCCTCCGCCCTGGCGGTCAAAGACCGCCAGGGTCAGAATGACCACCATACTCTCCACAGGTGCCTCACTACCCTTCAGATATATGTATTGTGGCTGTAGCACTGCAAGGACCCATATTGTGCTTTGGCCAAACTTTCTGGGGACATTGCATCAGTTGTACATGTGGGCACATCATGGGCAATTGTGTGCCTCCTTGTAACATATGCTGAGGACAGGTCTTACACCAGGGCACATGAATGATGATTTACCAAACCTTAGAATAGCCAGTGGAAAGTTTCAAGACCCCCTATCATAAGGCCCCCAACTTGCATCCATGATGGCTGGGCAAACCTTGATGTTTCACCAGGGGTGCTGAGGTGGTGGATTGCACGCACAGCCCCCCTTATGCACAGGGACACAGAAAAACCCAGACTTCTGAGGGCACGTGATACTCGCAAGTTTGATGACATAAATGTTGATCATCGACAATTTAGTTCACTCACCTCTGGGTCCTGATGGTTAACAAGGGCATAGCCATCATCCCAGTGACATGTACATGATACTGTAGATGGCTGGTAGGAAATAGTCATAGATGAGGAGTAGGTCATTTTTGAGGAATGTGTGGTGGACTGTATGTGGTTTATGAAGTTGCAGTGTACATAATATGTCTGTTCATCCTCCACCCAGTGCTGAATCTGATTCTCCTCATATTTCAGCTGCCAATATGACACCAGACCAGAGGCATGCATTTCAGAAGAGGGCCGAACGCAACCAGCACATAATGGAGGTGGAAGCAGGATACCGCAGAATGGGAACGAAGTTCCTCAGGAAAAAGGCAACTGGGGAATGGCGTGCATTTGCACATGGTGTACCTCCACAGCAGCCACACAAGGACAGTGTTGGAAAGACATCAGGGGTGCAGGGGGCCTCTGCAGGTCCAAGACCCTCCACGTCAGCTGCACCTGTCAGGAGCCAGGCATCTGTTCAGCCACCTGCTACAATTGTTTTAAACCAATTTGAACAATACATGAGATAGAACGTGGCCAAGATTTTAGCCAGACTTGACTTGAGGAGGAAAGTGCAGACAGCAGGAGAATGTTTCAGGACATTAAAAAGAAACTCAAGAATATGACAAAATGAATTTATCTTGTTCTACAGCCTCCCAGTTCTTTCCTCTCCCTTTTACTGTTGTACATAGTTTTAGATTAGGCTTTAGATGGGTAGTATTAGATTAGTGTAGGGAAGGGCATAGTTTGGGTTAAGTATAGTTGGGGTGTTTTTTTTCTTCATTTTTTATTGGTGGGGGTTGGATGGGGGCTCATGTTGGGGTATTTGTGTTTAAAAAAAAAAAAACAAGTACACACACATATATATATATATACACACACACACACATATATATATATACATACATATACACACATATATCTTTAGGTCATAGGTTAAGTTAATACATGTGTAGTTATAGTTTATGATGTTCTACTTGTATCCTGTCTCTTAAAGGGGTTGGGGGGACAATGTTTAGAGTGTGGGGTTACATGTGTAAGATAAGTTTAGAGTAGGTTAGATAGGTGTAGTTGTTAGTTAATTTAAGTTAGTATAGGTTAGTTTAGCATAGGTTAGTTTTTAGGTTAGTTGTAAGTATATGGTTTTACAATAAATTCAGTTTTTCTTAGACTAATAATTTTGTAAGTTGATTGAATGTCTGGGGGTTCTTATGAGCGCACAGGCCAAGTTGGAAGATTGGCCTAGGGTATGCTTTCTCTCCTGATTTACAAGGATATTCATGTTCATCCCCTATGGCCAAGGATCTATCAAATTGGCTGCTACATACTGTCAAGTAGTGTGCACATTTGTCATCTAGTGTTCCAGCCATTCACAATGTGTATGTATACTTTATCTTGGGCAGGTAAATATTGTACTTCACCTGTCATTGGTGGGGTCCAGCAATTTCATTGTTGGGTAGTGTGAACGTTAGCCATATGTAGCACAATCAGAGTACAGGGTTTAGGGACATGTCATGAGTCAGGGTTAGGGGTAGTGTGCATTAGTGAGGAGTTACAAAATAGCCAGTTGGTATGAAAGAGACAATGACAGCACATAGCAGACAAATCAACAGTGGTTGGGTGAAGAGTGCACATTTCTTACTGTCACAACACTGGCATGATCTTCAGTCCAGAACTAAGTAGAAACTGTCCATGTGGCACAGACTGATGCTACGGGGTGTTTTTCCTTATGAATGTTATTCTTTCCACATCTTCATCTTCTGATGTGTGTGGTGCCTCCTGTGCCATTGCTGAAGCTGTTGTAGAGGTAGAGGGGATGTCACACACTTCAGGGGATAAAGATGTGGACTTAAAGGTACCGGCAGTTGCCGTTTGTCGGAACACATAAGGCTTCTCTGTTGCACGGAGGAACTGCTGATTTTTCAATACCTCAGCAACATCATGGTAGTAGGCAGCCATGTTTTTCCTGAGGGAGGCCACTTCCCGCTTTATGGACTCCAGGGTATTCTGCATAGCCCCCAGCCTGTTGTCTGTTATGCTGGTGCCAGTTTGGGAGGGCAATTGTTGTAGCCTCTGCTTCATGACAGCAACTATGTTGGCCAGAGACTGCTGGAGTCCATGTAGTGGGAAGTGGATGCCTCTGATGGGAGCTGAGTTGTTCTTATTTGGACTGAGGCATGTCTGCACTCCCTCTAGGCTGCCTGCCATGGTCTCCATCCCCACTTGAACCTGCTTGGTCAGCTCCCGCTGGACTCCTACCACTCTCCTCCAAAAGCTGATCACTGGGTCCTCCGAGTTCAGGGCTGTGTGAGTACTGGCTGGTGGCGTGTGTTGGTAGCTGGATGGTTCATGTGGAGACCCCGCAATGCTTTGTATACTCTGTATGACTGGAGGGGGTGTCTGGAGTGATCCTAGGACATCCTGGAGAGTCTGTTCATTGATGGTTGGCAGCTGGTCATCCATGTCATCTGCAAAATCCGGGACAGGTAGCTCAGCAGGAGGTAAGCCTTCATCCTCTGCAATGAGATAGTGTAAAATCGATATCCGATTGTTTTGGTTGTTGACATGGGGCATCATTTATTTGCTACTGGAGGCTCAGTGACATGTTACTGACCCAAGGTTGTAGTTGTACTTATGTGTAGCATTGTGCATTATACCTTGGTCAGTCTCACTAGATATTTTGGGGCATATGTAGGTGCCCCAAGCACCACCCGAGTGTCACTTTTGGTGTGGCACAGATGGCACAATGCCCTGCGCAATATTTACAAGGTGGCATGAAGCCACTTTTTGTGCCTTAACTTCACCTTGTATATATGCCCCTTCACACGCAGCACTTTGCATGGAAAGTGTGTGCAATGGGTGTTACTGTGGGCATGCCAAAGCAACATCCATTGTGTTTTGACACTGCCCCACATTTAGGACTTTTTGTAAAGCGGGAGCTGCACCAAAGTCTAACAGCAGCCCAGGAAATCTAGGAGTAATGCTTACATTTCTACCAATTATTTTGCTTTTTCTATGTGTGCTGCAGGATTTTGTTATTGTGCAGGAAAGTTCACCTTCCTGCACAAAACAATCTACCCCTCAACACAGCCATCCTTGTACTATGGTGCAAGGATGGCTTCGTCGGTGCACAACAGCTAATTTACAGCTTGTGCAAGAGGGGTGTACAGGGGTGCGCCGTATTCTTATGTATATGGCACATCCCTGCATTTTAAAAATGATGGTATGTTAAGCTGCTTAATTTGGCACAGCAGCATGCACCATCATTTCAGTTTGATCTGGCCCTCTATCTTGTTAGATGGTGAGATTTCAGCTACTTGCACAGCTGCATACATGGTGTTCACAGACATGCATTCCTAGTTCCGGGGAGCTACAACGGGCGTAGGTGGTCCGGTACGGTCGGATCCACAAAGAAACCACAGTGGATTTTTTCAACTTGATGTTTTCCCCAATGAGGCCCTACATGTAATATTTGGAGGGTTCTGTCCTCCTTAGTATGGGATGCCTAAGTGTTTAAAGGATTAGATACGTCTTTAAGGTCCTGACGAATCGCATAAGATCATGTATTGACTAAAAATCAGCGAGAAACATGTTGACCTATGATGTAGAGTAACACAGGGGATCCTGTGTTCACTTTTCTTCTTTTTTTTACTACTCTCCAGTGCGAGACTTAGTAGCTGTACTTAGAAATTCTTCTTTTATATAGGGAGTGTAGACATTATTTTACTATATCCCTATTTATTGTTTTTAACCTTGTCCGAGGTATTAGCATCAAATTAAATATAACATTTTTTACCTCTAGACATTTGTAACCATTCCTATACCAATCCTCAATCCCTTCTTTTGACCGGTTGTGCATTTTCCTCGAAAAGATCTCCGGCAAAGAGCCCCCGTGTGGGGCCCGTCAGGCATTGCAGCGCCGGCCTGACGAGGAGCATAGCCCTATGATGAAGCATGTCACCGGAAGGTGAGTGAGGGCTCGTGCTTCGAACATTTTTGTTTTCCTTGGTATGCAGAACCTCTAGGTTTGAAAGAAACCCTCTTTTTTGGAACCGTGTGTGCATTATTTGATTTATTGTTCACAGACATGCTCCATGTGTTGTATGTGTTTTATTTTGTGGCCATTCCCATATGGTGCATATGATTGTCTCTGTGTTGTTGTGGGTTCTCCCTGTACGGGTTGTGTTCCACAGGTTGCAAGCTTTAGGGCAGATTGGTCTCATGTGGTACTGTTCAGGGCAGCTGCAATATGTATTTCAATACACTGCACCAGTTTAAATATGCAGGGTTGTGCCATGTTCATTTGAATACAGTACAGCCCTGCAATTCCACCTGCACAAATCTGCTCTCCCTGCACCAACGCAGGCATTGTTGCAGCATGATTAAGGGGTGCCTGCCTTGAATGAATGATTTGTAAATGTGCAGGAAGGCATCCCTTCCTGCACATGTACAAGCTATTTTTCCTAAGATGGCATTTCTATGTGTGCTGCAACATGTAACACACATGAGTAAAGGCAATGCAACAAGGAGGAAGGAAACCATTTTTGCCACAGACACCACCCTGAGACCACCCCTAGGTTGGTATTGACTTCCATTCTAGTCTCTGATGTCTACATTGTGTTGCCACAGGGACTTTGACAATATGCAATGGGTGTTGTAATGGCACTGCCACAGCCACACTATTTGCACGTGCCTTCCAGGCAATGTACTTTATATTTACATGGTGGAATATAGCTATAGGGAGTGGCCTATGATGATATTATGTATATGTTGGAGTGCATAGCACAACCAAAGCGTCAGTACATGTGTTGCTTGATTCGGGGCCTATGTGTTCCAATAAAACCCCCTAGCATCCATTGAGTGTATCCTATGTGCCTCCCCCTTCTGCCATTTCTGCAATTCCAGATATCCCCACCCTCCAACTTACCCTGCATTTGTGGTGGTTGTTGGTAGTCTGCACTCTCCTGTCCTGTGATTCCAGTGACCACCTTATCCGGGATGACCGCTGCAACCATCTCCTCTAGCTCATCCAGGTCCTCTTGTGGTGCGGGACTCCCACATCCAGTCTGCAGTGCTGCCTTTAGGTTCCTGACAGGTTTCTCCTTAGTCCTGCACTTGCAATCGTGCCAGCGCTTCTTGCACTTGGTGATAGTCCTCTTCACCTCTGAGACACTGTTGACTTTGTCTGCTATTTACTGCAACATTGCTTCTCTCCTACCAACTGGCAATGTGGAGGTGAAGAAGAGCTGTTGTTGCTCCGTCACCTCTCTGACCAGGATGTTATACTCCACCTCGCTAAAGCAACAATTGCGCTTTCTCTTCTCCTTCACTTGGTCCTTGGGTGATGGGGGTCTTTCTTGGGCTGAAAAATCCATCTTCTTTTGCAATTGAAAATTTTCCTGCTGAGTGCTTTGTTTTGACGTTAATGCGGTAAACAATAGCGCTAACCCTTTTGCAACATATTTACGGTCTAGCGCCACTTTTGCAGCATTAGCATAATTTTTTTCTTACGGCATGTCGCAATGTTGAATGTCATTAGTTTTCGCTAACTATTCCCTAGCGATATCGTACATCATTTCTTAAATGTGGCACCTGGATGGCGCTAAGGAATGATGCCAGCTCGTGTTAACAAACAATATGCACAACTCATTTTTCATAAATATGCCCCTTAGTGTCAATAAGGGTACTAGATCATGCCCAAACATAAGTATATAATATTCAATCAAGAAAGATGGGTCAAGCTGCATAAAAACATACAAGAAAAGACATCAGAAAGTGAATTCATAATGTAAACTAAGATGTACATGCCAAACAATACTATGGAAAATTGAAAGAAAACATCGACCCAATGACCTCAGCATATGTTAAAAAGATTTACAAATCTTTACCTTACATCAATCTAATCAAGCATACAAGGTGCATGAGTCTGCTCAGTCCAAAAACAATAAAAGTTGAAGTATGGGTAAAAATTAATCTAAGCGCTGGTTGAAAAATACGGAAACCCAAGATAAGACACAGATGTCTAAATCCATTTACATCTAGGTTTCACATATAACAAACAAAAAAATTAAACATGTTCAATATTTTCAATGACACAATTTGTGCACAGATTACATAAAGCCCCATTATCAGTGGCCTTTTTTCGCTCAGCTGTATGCTTACTGATCTTAAGGGCACCAAAATGCAACTTCATAACTAAGGACCTGGACAACACTAGTCAAATGAAATCTACAAATACTTTGTACCTTGGAAATGGCGTACAAAGGCTGAACCTATTAGCAAAAAGCAGGTGCATCTGTGTGGAACAAGTTGGATATATGTCCAAAATGCTGCTTCAACTATTCCTTTAGAATGCTGAGTGATTCTTCGCGGTTTGTCCTGTGGATCATCTTTGCCCAATTTCCGATACCCTTGACAAATATATTGGAACCATAGAACATTAGAGGCACCTAACAAAGACAATGGGGGTCATTACAACATTGGCGGTAAAAGTCGCTTACCGCTGTGCAGAAGACCGCCAATACACCGCCGCAGCCACGGTAGACCGCCACAGCTATTATGACACACATTTCGGAATCCGCCGAAATTCAGACACCCACACAACACCGCTACACCAAAGGTCAGTGATAAACTGGCGGAAACAAATCCTCCACCTCCACGCCAACAGAAACACGCCCATGCTATTACGACCCACGAATCCACGCAGCGGTCTTTCAACCGCTGTATTCCATTGGCGGTACACACTGCTGCGCTCAAAATACACACACATCTACAAAACACCGCCAAATTGGACAATTTGAAATATACACACCTGATACACATACAAACAACCCTCCCACACACCCAATACTATATAAAACACACACCCACATCACCCACAAACCCCTACGACCACAAATTCTGAATGAAGGCCAGAGAGACAGCACAGCAATTGACAACCCCATCACACAGAGGCACACAACACCATCACCCACACAGCTTCCACGCACAAAACACCACACACCACTACACTCACCACACTCATCAACACATACACCACCCCACACATCACACACACCACCCCATGGCACGCCAAAGACACCCCCGCTTCTCCGAGGAGGAGCTCAGGGTCATGGTGGAGGAAATCGTATGGGTAGAGCCACAGCTATTTGGCTCACAGGTACAGCACACATCAATAGCCAGGAAGATGGAGTTATGGCGCAGAATAGTTGACAGGGTCAACGCTGTGGGACTGCACCCAAGAAATCGGGAGGACATCAGGAAGAGGTGGAACGACCTATGGGGGAAGGTGCGTTCCATGGTCTCCAGGCACAACATCGCGGTACAGCGGACTGGCGGCGGACCCCCACCTCCTCCCCCACAACTAACAACATGGGAGGAGCAAGTCTTGACCATCCTGCATCCTGAGGGCCTCGGAGGAGTCGGTGGAGGATGGGACACTGGTAAGTCAAATCTCAACTATCAGATCCCCCACCCTACCTGCATGCTATCACACACCCCCACCTTCACCCCCTCCCCTATCACTACAACTCATCACTAATGTACACATAACACAAACCACACATCCCAACACCAAGCCCTGCATGACACAACTAAGCATGGTCACCCCTCACCAAAGCATGCTCACTGCACATACCCAGAACACCCCCCCAACCATCATCACACAAGCCCCCACACAGGAATGCTTGCACTGGGGTTCATGCACAGCCACCCATTGCACACCATTACACACACACATGCAATAATCATGCTCTTATGCCCCTGCAGGAACCCGAAGGACCGTCACCACACCAGAGGGTCCAGACAACACCACTCCACCCCCAGAAGAGGCCCACAGTGACGAGAGCAGCTCTGCCCTACTGGATCTTGATGACCAGCGCGGACGATCGTGGGCCTCAGGACAGTCGGTTCCCCTTGCACAGGCACAGCCCAACACCGACCTTCCACCCTCTGGTAACACCAGCACAGCACCCACCCAGCGGGCCCAAACCTCCCTACCCAGGACAGGTCAATCAGCGGTGTGTCCACCACTGCAGGGCACCCAGGGTAACCAACCCTCCCAACAACAACAGGGACCTGGGGGCAGTGGTAGTGGGCACACGGTCCAGGGGACGGAGGCACAGGAACATAGGGGCACTGGGAGGGCTGCTGTGTGACAGAGGGAGGACAGGCCAAGGGAACCAACTCTCCACGATGCTCTCTCCTCCATCATGGGAGTGTACCACCACTCACAGGAGACGATGGCGACGGTCCTGGACAAGTTGCAGGAGACCCTGCGGCTGCAGGAGGAGCAGTATTTGGGGTTCAGGGAGGAGCTCAGAACCATCAGCTCCACCCTGGGCACCATCGTAGGGGTGCTGAAGGACATACAGCAGACCTTGGGGGACACCGTGGCACTCCAAGGGGCCCCTGACACTAGCCAGGACGATGAACTGCCCACCACCTCCGCCGGCGCTAGTGGACAGGACACCCCACCACAGGACCACCACACCAGCACCCCACCCCCTACAGACGGACAACCACCACGCAAGCAGTCCCTGAGATCCAGGAACAGGACAGAGCAAGATGGCAAGACCCCTGCCAGGAAATGAGACCACCCTGATTGTCCTCCCACTTTCCCACTTTGTTACCCTGTCCATATTCGAACTGCCCCAGCTCCACTTCCTATGCCCAGATGGGCAGTGCACCTGTGAGACTAATAGACTGGACTCTGCCATGGACATTCCTCCACCATCCCCCCTCTCCATTTTAACACCCCCTCCAATAATTAGCACTTAAATAAACACCCTTGAAACACAAAACAATCTGGAGTCAGTCTATGATTTTGTACTTTGTATATTCAATGACAGTGTCATAATGGCTGTACCATTTTAAGGCTAACATACCTATGTGACACATCACAAGCCCTTGAAGGATGCAAGCAGTTGACACGTAGGTTACCACACCTGTGAAACCGTAATGGAAGGGTACAACTCAGTTAACAAATTGTGATTGAAATAGACAAACAGGATAGAGGTAGACGTGTGACAGTGAATGTAATGTAAAATCTGATAATGTTCTCACCTGTGTGTCACTGGAAATATTGCTGTATGACTGACTCCCTGTTGTCGTTTTCTTCTTCCTCAGCTTCATCCTCATCACTGTCCACAGGCTCCACAGACTCCACAGCTGCTACAACACCGTCATCTGGATCATCCTCCTGCAGAAAAGGCCCCTGGCGTTGCAAAGCCAAATTATGGAGCATGGAGCAGGCGATGATGATGTCGCACACCTTCTTCGGTGAGTAGAATAGGGATCCACCTGTCATATGGAGGCACCTGAACCTGGCCTTCAGGAGTCCGAAGGTGCGTTCGAACACCCTGCTAGTCCGCCCATGGGCATTCTTGTACCGTTCCTCTGCCCTGGTCCTGGGATTCCTCACTGGGGCCAATAGCCACGAAAGGTTGGGGTAACCAGAGTCCCCCAATAGCCATACCCGGTGCCTCTGGAGTTGACCCATCATATCAGGGATGCTACCATTCCGCAGGATGTAGGCGTCATGCACTGAGCCAGGGAACATAGCATTTACCTGCGAGATGTACTGGTCTGCCAAACAGACCATCTGGACATTAATGGAATGATAACTCTTCCTGTTCCTGTACACCTGTTCACTCCTGTGGGGGGGGACAAGAGGTACATGGGTCCCATCAATGGCACCTATGATGTTGGGGATATGTCCAAGGGCATAGAAGTCACCCTTCACTGTAGGCAAATCCTCCACCTGAGGGAAAATGATGTATCTCCTTACGTGTTTCAGCAGGGCAGACAACACTCTGGACAGCACGTTGGAAAACATAGGCTGGGACATCCCTGATGACATGGCCACTGTTGTCTGAAAAGACCCACTTGCAAGGAAATGGAGCACTGACAGCACCTGCACGTCAGGGGGGATTTCAGTCGGATGGCGGATCGGTGACATCAGGTCTGGCTCCAACTGGGTACATAGTTCCTGGATAGTGGCACTGTCAAACCGGTAGGTGACGATGATATGTCTTTCTTCCATTGTCAACAGGTCCACCAGCAGTCGGTACACCAGAGGATTCTGCCATCTTCTCATATGTCCCAGCTGGCGGTGCCTACGAAGGACAACAGCGAAGAACCAGTCACTATTCCTCCAGGTATGTACCCACAGTTACACACAAGACTACACCACTCACAAAACCCTTCCTGTATGTGTGTTGAGTGTAGGCCTAGCTATTTGTGATGCAGTAGTAAATGAAGGCATGTGGGCCCCTGAAATGGCGGCTGCGTGACCTCTAAACTGGGACAATGGGATTGTGGGGTAACTGCGCTGGCGTTGCACACTGTCGCGGTAGGCGGTCGTAGACCGCGGCGCAATGCTGCATTGGTTAACAGTAGACCCTATGGGTCCCAGGAACCAATGAACAGGTGCGCCGGCGGTGATGATGCGCACCGCCGCAGACGTCACCGCCGCGGACGTCACCGCCATTTTCTATCTGTTCAATCACTAGATACCTGACCTTCGACAGGAGAGGACCTACACTGCTAGTGCTGCTGTGACCTCGGTCTGGAAGTGACAATGGCTGCTGCGTCTTGGGAAAGGGCCCCTGCCTTCACTGCACAGGAGT